>NW_028277125.1:26677500-27000000 GCF_059951505.1 Python bivittatus | reverse complement strand
AATATAGTTACTTGGGACTGCCTGTGAAGACTATGAACCACCTAGAGTCATTTGAAGTAGGCAGGATATAAATATTATAATAAATAAGGTAAAAATGTATTATTTACAAGAACTAGAGAAATAAAGAATATAGATCCATATTAATGGTTGATTTAGTGTGCAATCAGATACTATTCCAATATTTATTTTTTCCACAAATTCACAATTATTATTGTAAATCAAGTTATCAATCATCTTATACTGTGCATTTGATTTGTTTGCTAGGTGAAGAACTCTTTTTGTTAAATTATTACTTCTGTTATTTTCAGCCTATTTATGAACTTATTTTGATGTTTATTTCTTCCATCTATTGTATTAGCCATCCTGCCCAATTTTCTGTTATCTTATTTGCTCAGCATTTCCTCTATCTGCTCAGCAAAGTGATTAATAAAAATGTTGAGGATTACCAGACTCAGGATTGAACCTTGATGAGAAACCACTGTTGAGTAAGCTTTTTATTTAGTTAAATATCATGCCATCTATCCCACAATTTTTTTAAAAAAAATGCCCTTGAGCTGAACTTGACATCTGGTGACTGCATACATGCAGTTTTCTTGGCAGTGATACTAGCAGTTTAGCACTGCGTTGTTATGGGATGTTTGTTCTAGCCCATTCTAGCCAATAGCTTCTGAATTTCCAGGTGCTTCGCTGTCCAGGTGTTAACCAAGCTGACCCTCTGCAGCTTCCAAGATCAGTTAAAGTTGGCTAGGTGCTACCAAATCAGAATGTCATGGAATAATTTGTGATAAAGATTTAAATGAAATATATACTGATTTCAGCAAAGTATTTGACAGTCTCTTTAGGAAGTTTAAAAAAATGAATTAAGGTTGGTCTGCAAAGGCTTGTTCTTCATATATTTGTGGAGTCCTTGGTCTCTCTGAGATTGGTTGTTTGCTTGCAGATGTTGCATTACCCAACTAGGTAACATCATCAGTGTGAGTAAGTGTGGGGTTCGCTCCCTATCTATATACTGGCCAGTGCTAGTGTTGGTGGGGGTGTGGTTTTCTCCTTGGTAGTTCCTTGAGTAGGGTATTCTTTTCTGCTTGATGTTTGCCTGGCATTAATCCCAGCTTATCTGAGTGTGGGC
This sequence comes from Python bivittatus, assembly GCF_059951505.1. Taxonomy (NCBI): domain Eukaryota; kingdom Metazoa; phylum Chordata; class Lepidosauria; order Squamata; family Pythonidae; genus Python; species Python bivittatus. Next base: position 26,998,874 of record NW_028277125.1, on the reverse strand, counting down.
TGCTGAAGAGGATGTGTTCTGGTCTTTTTGTTTCCTTCTTAGCTTTTTTATTGTCTCTTTTGAGTGGTGTGTAAATATGGTTCATTTCTATGTGTCTATTGCTGGCTGATTTGTCTGAATGCCAAGCTTCCAGGAATTCCCTAGCATTTTTACATTTAGCTTGGTCTAGGATGCTCAGTTTCCCAGTTGAAACAATGGCTAAGTCTGTCCATGTGTTGTGAGATTAAGGAGTTTTCATCACATCTTCTGACTGCTAGTTGGTGACCAGAACACATCCTCTCCAGCAGCCAACACCCAAATAAGCAGAGATTAACACCAAGCAAACAATCAAGCAGAAAACAAAACCCTAATCAAGGAATTATCAAGGAGAAAACCACACCCCCACCAACACTGGCAGGGCAAGCAACTGTATGTAAACAGGGAGCAAACCCTACACTCACTCACACTGATGATGTTACCTAATCAGGTAATGAAATGTCTGCAAGCACAGAACCAAGCTCAGAGAGCACCAAGGACTCCACAGTTCAATTCTGAGCTAAATATATTCTCTTCTATTGATATATCTATTCTAACTTCTGATAATTATCACACGGTTTTCAAGGTCCTTACTGATTGATCTCTTTAAGATCTATCCTAAAATGTCCTTATGCATCAATGTTAGCTTGTTTCATTCCCTGGAACCTCATTCCTTTCCCTTTATTTTGAAGACAGAGGCAATATTACTGTTCTCCAGTAATTTGATACTTTGCCAGTTCTCCAGGATTTCTCAGAGGTAATGGACAGAAATCTGTTTAGACAATCCAGCAAGTTCCTTGAGTATCCTAGGACTCAGTTTAACTGGTCATGGAGATTTCTGTCAATCTCAAGCTTCATACTACTTCTTACATTGCCCTAGCAGAACATATGCCTTTTTTGTTGGAAAAGGCTGAATCAGAGTAGAAATTGAATAGATATGCGTTTCCTTTGTTACCTGCCTTTCCTTTGCCATCTTCAATAAGCTGCTGGCATTCCTTTCTGAATCTTTCCTCTTCCCTTTTCTTTCAGTACATCTGAAGGAGCATTTTTTGTTTTTCTTAGCATCATTTACTGACCTCAGTTCACTCGGAGCTTTACCCTTTCTCTCCGCAGTTCGAGGCTACCTTTATTTCTCTTCCTTGGTTACTATCTCTTTCCACCTCTTTTATGGGTCCTTTCATTTTCAAATCTTTATAACGATTGTGACTGTGCTGCAATAGATTTCTCCTACTGTCTTTCACTATGGATACTGTAACAAACACTTCTCCATTTCCTTCTGTTCCTTTTGAACAAATTGTATCCTTCAGTTGCTATATTCCTATCACTAGTCTTCATTATACCTATTTCAGCACATTCTGTATTAATACTTGAAGTCCAACTTGTTTATTCCCCAGATAGAGCATATATAAAGCAAAGATCATGTCTGTAAGTGTTTCACCTCTCTTTATGGCAAAAATTATGAAATATGTGCTTGTTACATCACTGTTCAATAGCAGTCTGTTCATCAGTCATATTAAGTAGCAATTTTAAAAGACCAGTTGGATAAAATACATTTGGAGCATTTTGATGGAGAGAAAAAATAGATTCTACTGGATTGGGTTCTTCATATAGCATATTAACCACAATTTGATACTATAACATGAAAAAACTTTTTTTGTTAACAAAGCATATAGAGGGTAATACTATATATCATCTAAATAAAGAAAGAGAGAGCCAGTTTGGAGTAGTGGTTAAGGCATCAGGCTAGAAAGTGGGAGACTATGAGTTCTAGTCCTGCCTTAGGCACAAAACCAGCTGGGTGACCTTGGGCCAATCACTGTCTAACAACCCTAGGATTCAGGCAATGGCAAACCACTTCTGAAACCTTTGCCAAGAAAACTGCAGGGACTTGTTTAGACAGTCACCAAGAGCGACACTGACTCAAAGGTGTGCACGCATGTGCGCATGCACACACACACACACACACACACACACAAGTAGTTCATTACTTTTATGTAATTAAGTCCTGTAATGAAGTAGTTGTGTAATGAAGTAGTTCATCACTTTAATGCCCCTGAACTTCCAGGCTGGGTGTTATTGTTGCCAGTCATGCCATACCATACCATACATTAAACTACACTATATTATTCACTTGGCTATGAATCTGGGCTATAGTAACACTGTTGTGTTTCCACTTCAAGCTCTAGACTCTATCTTGTGTTTCAGAACTTCTTCCTGAATTCTGACATTATATTAAATATTTTGTCCACATTGTGCATTACCGATTATTTCTCAATTTACAATCTCTTGTTACAACCTACTCTGATTCAGCCTTTTCCAACAAAAAAGGCGTGTGTTCTGCTAGGGCAATGTAAGAAGTAGTATGAAGCTTGAGATTGACAGAAATCTCCATGACCAGTTAAACTGAGTCCTAGGATACTCAAGGAACTTGCTGGATTGTCTAAACAGATTTCTGTCCATTACCTCTGAGAAATCCTGGAGAACTGGCAAAGTATCAAATTACTGGAGAACAGTAATATTGCCTCTGTCTTCAAAATAAAGGGAAAGGAATGAGGTTCCAGGGAATGAAACATCTAACATTGGTGCATAAGGACATTTTATGAACCTTTTTTGGCTTCATAGATCATAGATCACAGATCACCATCCCACAATTCAATTATGATGGCTGCAATTGTTCTAACTGCATTCAAAATTCTATTGGCTTATCTTTGGAAATAAAATGAAATGTCAAAATGTATACATTAGGCCTTTCTATGATGTTGTGTGTGTGTGTGTGTGTGTGTGTGTTTGCATACAATATGAATCAGGGTGGTGTAGTGTTGGATTAGGAGTGGGGAAACCCAGGTTCTAGTTGTGGGTGACTTTCAGCCAGTCACTTTCTCAACCTTAGACTGGAAAGTAAAAAAGCAAAAAAAATTATCTACCAGACCAAACAGGACCAGTGTAGTACATTATAGTCCATAACCTTCAGTGAAGAAACCTTCATCCTGCAATGGATTAATTTGGCATGATAATACACACACAGAGATACACACACATCAATATAAAACAAACATAGCTAAAGATGCGCAGATGATTATATGCTATTTTTTAAAATTAACTGGAATATAAGTATTAATAATGTGCTATTGCACAAATATATTTACTGGAATATATATTTATATGTTTAAATACATGAAGCTTTCAAGATATGATTCAACTGATTTTATTGAAAACTTCAATAAAGATATTTTAGCACAAATTAGCTAGCAATCATATGTTTATTAAATATGAATGTAAATAATTATTAATGATTTTTAAAAAACCCAGTAGTTCAGCAAACATCTGATCTAGCAGATCTGCAGCATACTTCCCACCCTTTAAAAAGAAATGACATAAATAGAATACTAGGCTACCCCGTTCAGATATTCATGCTTACAGGCTGACACTTCAGTGAAAACTCCTAGTTGGCTAAATATATGTATCTGACAAAATCATTTCACATTAGCAATGATAAAAGTTTCATTATCAAGAAGGATGACCTCTAAACAGTCCTGTAATCTTGATAACAATGTAGACAATTTATCATTATACAAAAAAATCTGAAGATTAATCCAGCAGTCATCCTTTTTAGCCAGTTTTTCAATTTATCTATTGCACTGATTTTTAAAATCAGTTCTCCCTTTCCATTATTTTTGGTCAGCTGGGAAGATATGATAAGAAAGTTAATTTATACTTCATATTGAGATCTACCTCAAATATATGGGCAGAATTTCATTACAAATACAGTGTTTCAAAATGATTTAGGCTATTCCAGATGTAGTTTGGACATGAAACAAAATTAATTTTGTTTTTCACCCTCAGGTTGCAGTCTGAACAGACAATTATTAAAATTGTATTAAATTGTGTTTTCAGTTCAGATTCTAATGGCCAAGAATATTTGCATGCTAAGCCAAATATGTAAACACAACATTAAAAAAAACCTGTATCAATCTTCTCCAATATTTCAATTTCTAGGCAATGCAATTTTAGGTGTATTGCCTGAGAATTACAATAGATGAAATCCCAGTTTCTCAGTCTGAGAAATGTTGATCTAGGGATACATTCTGTGATATGAGAGAAAGTAGGGTGGGACCAAGTACCATGGACATACAAATGCAAATTAATTGATACAAACAGGATCAAGAGATTGGTGGAAAATAGATTGAGAACTTATTGCAAACTCATCATAGCTTTGTTAACCAGGTTAATTAACCCCTAAAGATGGTATAGATTGTGGCTATACTATCAGTCTGGGCACTTAGGTTAGGTAGCATGAAACCAGGAGAAAAATGCCAATAATATTTGCACTGAAAACATTAGGAAATCTTGTCACCAGAAACTGAAATGTGAAATGGAAATTAGTATTCTCAAATAACTGCTGCCTCTGAATTCTCTCATGGTTGGGTTCCCAATAGCTATTTCTTTCTATGCCATATCCCACAGAAATTTTATCATCAATCAATATTTTCATATATTGCTGTAGGGTTTTATGAGAGTTCTGAAACACGTTTCTGAAACTGAAGAATTTCCCAGAAATTATAAGCCCACAAAACTTTCAGCATTCTGTTTTAATACCATTAATATAATTTTGTTAATAATTTATAGCTTGATTCCACGCACAGATTTTTTGTTCTTTTTTTTCTAAACTCTAAGCTATGTCAGTTACAGCAGCCGATCTTCTGACTCATAAAATTACATATTTCATTATTTTGTTTCAATATAGCACCATATAAAACAATGGTACCTTCAGCATGTGGCCGAAGTCTTCTTTTTCCTGCACAGTTCTTGCAACAAATATTCTAAAATTCCCTGACCATTTTCCCTGTGATATTCACATTTGCTTTCTCAACCAGGGGCTCATTTGGCATCCCTCTGCTGTATTTCTTGTAGTATGAGAACGGGCTTCTTAACTGGAATATTTAAAGGTGAGATATTTCAGACGGAAAATATTTGCTTTCCATTTGGAAAGCCCTAGCATCTGTCTGTCTGTCTGTCTATCTGTCTGTCTATCTATCTGATGAGTCATCCTTTGGTAATGAGTCATCATTAGGACAGGTTTCTCAACCTTGGCCACTTGAAGATGTGTGGACTTCAACTCCCAGAATTCAACTCTTCCAGTTGAAAAGATCTAAATGCCCTTTTAGTTGCATACAATTACTCAGAGCAACACTACTAGTATTGCAGGAAATTTAGAAGGTGGTTCATCCTTTTAAGACAACTTAAACTCCCAGAATTCAACTCTTCCAGTTGAAAAGATCTAAATGCCCTTTTAGTTGCATACAATTACTCAGAGCAACACTACTAGTATTGCAGGAAATTTAGAAGGTGGTTCATCCTTTTAAGACAACTTAAACTCCCAGAATTCAACTCTTCCAGTTGAAAAGATCTAAATGCCCTTTTAGTTGCATACAATTACTCAGAGCAACACTACTAGTATTGCAGGAAATTTAGAAGGTGGTTCATCCTTTTAAGACAGACTCCCCCCTTCCCTCCCCCCCAAAAAAGCAATGAGACCAAGATAGACATAAGTAGCAAAATCTGCCAGGCACTGGCATATGGCAGATGCCCCAATGAATTCTGATACCAGCTTTTAGTTATTGAACAACTTAGCATAAGCTGGAGTCTGTTTTGAGCCTACTCAACTAAGTCTAGCTGCACACAGTGTTTGCCTGTATGTAAGTTTTCTTGGCCATGATGAAGCATTTGCTTGCATGTACATTTGCCTGCTCACGATGAAGCTGGGTTTCCAAGCACTGTTGGAGGTTTCTCTCATTTTTTGCACAAAATGTGACAAGGTTTGCATACAGGCTTCTTTTATTTCTATTTTGCATTTATTTAGATAAATGCACACTTTTTCATTGTTATACGAGCAGTTATGATGATGATCAAGGAATCTCATTATCACCAGATAAGATCATATAATGACTGCCACATTCAAATAGTAAGAAAGTTCTGTTTATTATCACTGTCTGAGAGTTATTCTACAAAGCCAAATGTTCATGCCATACAACAATATTTGAATATTTAACGCATCATTTTACATCCTCATTTAATCTGATTTTAAACAAGTTTGATTTCCATGGAATTTATTGACAGACAGATAGAACTAGGATTGTGAAGAAATAATACTGGGCTTACTTTATGGGAATCTATGTAGCCTCCTGAGCCAGAATATGGTTGATATCACTTTAATACTTTATCAGCCTGCTTCTGACTTCTTGGGCAAGTTGATTCTCACTTTCTATTCCCAAATAAGACATATTTCACCCAGTTGAAGTCACATTCACCCTTGACTAGCTGTTGTGTTTCCCATGTGTTCTGGCTGCTTAAATAAATGCAGTTTTAAGTAAGAGGCAATGGAACACCTGCTATCAGATATAGATGCTATGGCAGACAACCTTAGCGGTGCCATTCATTAGGACAGGTTTCTCAACCTTGGCCACTTGAAGATGTGTGGACTTCAACTCCCAGAATTCCCCAGCCAACTTTGTTGGCTGGGGAATTCTGGGAGTTGAAGTCCACACATCTTCATGTGGCCAAGGCTGAGAAACACTGCATTAGGGGCTCAGCTAAGCCTTAAAGTCACTGAAGAGCTTGGCTTCACAAAAGAATACTCTTAAGGCAAGTCTTCCTTGAGTCTGATGCTATGCTAACAGTGTAAGCTATTGTTAAATGACGTTAAGAGCAGTAGCACTGCCTAGCTTGTGCCAGACAGAAATCACACTGAAAGCAATTATTGTTTTGATTGCTTTTTGGTCCCTATCCCTATGTATATTTGCATGGATTATTTCCCCTTTGCATTCATTTGTAATTAAAAAAAAAATTCTGTCTACCACACCACAGGCTAACTTCTACTTATAATATATCTTTAAAATTCTTATCAGGAAGCCAGAATAATTGAAATTATATACCTATTCAAAGCAGCTGTTAAATTGAACTTATCTGATTTATTTTACTTGTTTACTAACCAAATCTCATTTATATAATAGAAATAGGATCCAACAGAGTTAGGTAAAATAGTCTTAACTACATCCAGCACAATTTAAAAAAAAAATAAATTATAAACTATTCATCCCCAAGCATCTTGATTTTGGATACCAAATAAGATCATGTTCTGGATTCTGCTATCTAATAGCAGATTTAAAATCATAGTTCAGTGATAATTAGCATTTAGAGTTTTTATTGGTTAATTAAGAGGGTTACAGTTTGATTTCCAAGTTATAAAACTTACTGCATTTTTTTGCAATACAGTTAAGATCACATATATATTAAAAAAAAGATACAGCATCTCTTTCTAATTTCCTTCCATGTAATTTCTCCATCTATCTCTCCCTACTTTTTACATAGTACATCCTCTTAGAGATAAAATGTTTCATCGAGATCCATCCGATATTAATTTTCCCCATGGTTTTCAGTAATTCAGTCCAGCCTTACCAGGTGGACGAGACAGGAAATATGACCAGAGAGCTAATTCTACTTTACTGTAAGACTACATTAGCATAATCTTGCAAATCTGAAAGTACAAATCTCCCCCTGTCTTCTTTACACCCCAAGAAATTAGGGAAGGTTTCTTCTGAGCCTCTTGCCCTGCCTGCTATCCAGCTGCAGACTATGCTGTCTCTTATCTGTCTGTTCTCTAGGCAGCCTCTCTGGGCCCAGTTTTCCAAGTCATCCCCCACATATCATTACAGTCATACAGCAAAATTAAAACAGAAGTGGAATACACACATATGAGATGTTATTCAATGTTACAGTGAACATCATTGTGATGATCTGTTATCTTGACTATGCTCTTCACACTCAACTTCCTACTTATAGTTCTGCATGTGTTAGATAATTATAGGCTCCAGCTAGTTTATGAATGTCAAGCACAGATGGTGTCCATAGAAGGGGTAAGGGAGGCACATAATGAAATGTCCATAATGATATCATGATGTGAATACCATGATTATATACTTACATCATACATTGGGTCAAGTATAAAATCGCAATTTTTACAAGAAACTGTCGCCACTCATATCATTTTGGCATCATCATGGCTTGCTGCAGGTGTATTAAAATCTCATGCCCACCTTGAAAGGTATATTCTAATAATATCCTATAAAAAAGGAAGCCTAGTGTTATATGTTCCCCTTGTACTCCTATAATATTTAGGTGTGATTTTTAATGTGGTGTGAATATTTGCTTGAAGATATCCAGATCAATTAGAAAGTTGACTGGAATCATAATGTTATGTTGGTTTGGATAATTCAGATCCTATTGCATTTTCAAGTGGACCCAACTCAACGTTATGATTTGACTGTCCAAGTCAAATCAATTTTCCAGATCAGCAATTTGAATCAGATTCTGCTGGGTTTTCTCAGGCTTAGTAACTTTCCTGTTTCTGCCAATAGTGAACTCTACAGTGATGTTGAATAAGGATGATGAAATGACTTGAATAAGTGAAACTAAACTTAATGGGACATAATTCAATATTGGTGTGCTTATTTTCATTTTAAGTGTCACATGTAATTGTATTCTTCATCTCCTTCCTGCAGAATAATTTGAATGCTTATATGCTTGGTCCTTGACTTTTTTCTTTTGCACTTCCTTGCATGTAGACAATAAATATTCCAAGTTTGTGCCACTTGTAATTTATGTCCATTACTTGTGAACCAAATTCAGTGACAGAATGACATTATTTTCAGTAAACAATAAAGTAATAATGATTCCTCCTGTTGGATTTCATTATAGAATATCCACAAGGCAATGAAATAGAAGGGAAAAAAGCCAAATAAACAATTTATTTCCAAAGACTGTTATTTATTCTAACATTTTCCAAGACTGAAAACACTTTTGTTCAATCACTGAGAGTCAAATTAAATAGCTTGTTAGTGAAACCTAGTAATTCATTAGCAATTTAAATTTTTTCAGGGAATTCACTGTTTGATTGCTAAAGTATTAGCAATTATGGTCCTTTATTTCTATGTTAATTTTTATATGACATTGTGTGGACCTTTTCTTTCTTTCTTTTTTTTTTGTAAGTATCCTTCCACTGCTAACCCTAACCCTTTTGTGAATAACATTGTGGAAAAACCCTAAGTTGAATTTCACCAAAAGTAAGCTATGAAAAGAAAGGAATTGGGCCTCCTCCTCAAACAAGTATTAAAGCTGGGTTTGCACATCCCTATACAAGGCCATCTGACAACCTACTTCTGGAAAACAACACCACACCTACAGAAAGATTATCCAGCACATGAATTTCAGGTGATGGCAGAAAATGACCTGACAAGATTTCTGTCTCACATATTGTAAAAGGATGAAAACCCTGTCACTTTAAGTTCACTTCCTCAGGACTTCTTGGTCATGTCTGTGGAGTTTTCTTAGCAAGAATATGGAATTGGTTTGTTACTGACTTCTTCTGGAATTTCCATCCTCTGTTTCCCATTCTAGTCTACAGCCTTTTCTTTTCCTGGTGGTTTCCTTTCTAAATACTAATTAGATAGGGCTGTGCTTAGCTTCAAAGCCCAGATAAGGCCAGCTAAGTGTTATTGACTGCTGTAGACTCATTATAATACTCATATGCTTTTGAAATCTTTTATATAGCAACTTATGAGGAGGCAAGCGTCTGTTAGAAGAGCTCTTGTTTCCATCTGGATTTCACTAAAACCATTTGTTTCTCTTTCATCCAGGTAATTACTGTAAACTAAGGTCTGGCAAAGGCTATTGAGAGAGGTATGACTTTTTTAGTGATGTAAATGCAAAAGTTTGAGGCTTCTGTGTAACAGCAGAGTGTCTGCCAGAAACAAAAAACACTGAGAACATTAACATTCATACGATTCAAGTGTGCTGGACTGAAATATATTTAAAAAGTGCTTAATTATGGTGTTGACAAGTAAACAAAACTTGCACCATAAAGCAGATAGATTGTCAGTAGGATTGCTAAGAGCAGAAAAAAATCAATACAGGATTTATGCCTCTCACTGTCCAGAGGTAGGTAGATTTTTCACAAAGACAAACTGATCAGAAAGATGGGAGACTTGCATGAAATGAAATATGTTCTAAGAACACAGTTGTCAAAGTAGTCCATCTTTTAATCCTCAGGCTGGAGTCCCAGCATCAAACGGCCGACCTGAGATCAGAACTTTTTAGGGACTGGTGTTTTGAACCTCTTCAATTGCTGAAAGTTTTTCATGAGATACGTCAAGTCAAGCAGTTAACTGGTCCAAACTACAGCTTCTGTAATAAGACAACTGAGTTTTGCACTGACAATTCCTTTATAGCAAAATTTTCAGCAACAGAGAACTTGTATGAGAAAAACACAGGAAATCACGACAAATGTTATCTAGGGATATGGTAGTTGTAGCTTGATATTTGAGGAGACAGGGAATCTGAATTAATTAAACCAATATATTATTGGAAACCTAAATTAAAAAATTTAATTGGCTTATGTATTTTGTGCTAAATGAGATTCAGGAAATCCAATGACTATTGCTTATGCCTTTGTTATATTTGTTACCTCTTTGTATGGGATTGCAAAGGCCTATGACTTTAAGCAATGTACATCTGGATATGGTAACTGATGAGTCATAAACCCTGCTGTTATGCTAATTGCCTCACTTCTAATATTCTTTTCAACTTTTTAAAATGTATCTTTTTATTTTGCAGTATAACTAAACCCAGAAGGAGCATAATGAATATGACATTAATATGCTTTGTACCTCTTTAAACTATTAAGAAACAATGGAAGCCAAGATGAAATGTTCCTGGTGAGGTGGATCTTTTTGCCCCTCCTGCTACAACAATATATAAAATACTCCCCCCTCCCCATTTTAGGAAAAATATGTTCACTATCCTTGGAAGTTTCAAGTATTTCCACAAGTCATTTACTGCAGAGGTCAGATTTGATTCAGGTCTCTCTCACTCAGTAACACAAGTTATTGAATATCTACCTCATTTCATGTTCTGTAGTCATGTAAGTAATCTCTGGAATATAATGCAGAGCCTTGCAGCAAGCAGGCTTCACAGAGATGAAAGCACTGATGCATTAGGTATGGTTCCAAAGTCCATATGAACTTGAACTTTTTAAGCAAAAATCCAAAAGACAGAAGAGAGAGAGAGAGAGAGAGAGAGAGAGAGAGAGAGAGAGAGAGAGAGAGAGAGAGAGAGAGAGAGAGAGAGAGAGAGAGATGATTTGAATGAAACTATTAGTCCATCAATATCATTTTAGTATGTCTAGAATTCTTTATAATTTGACTGGCATTGGCTGTCCTGGATTTATAACAGCAGTTTCTCTCAGACCTCTGTAAAACTGCCAGGAATTACATCTGGAACTTGCCATATGCAAACATGTTTAATGTCTTCTTTTACATAGTCTTCTCTTTCATGGGTCACTTCTTATAATTTAAAATGATGAAACTTTTTAATGATTATAAAAGAAAAAAAAAATCTCAGAAAAGAGACCCAGAAATAATCCATCTCAGTTTTCCCCAAGAATACAAATATTTAGGGTCAAACCTACAACCTATCAGTCTCTTCACCCTCTAAATGCTTTTTTTCAGAAGAAATAGAACACTAGTCTTATACTACCATAACACTGTCAAGTTCTGGAAAACTGTCTCAAGAAGAGAAATCTGGTCTGTGTTACCCACTTTATATCTCCATGGTCTGGTCATTGGATCTCTTCCTTATTTTTTCTTCCTTAGTTGGGTGATATACAAATTTAATATATAATAAACAGTAGTTATTATTTTTGATGCTTTTATAATTACCAACAGGGGGAGAGAAATCTGATTCAGAACTTCAGTGAAATTATGCTGGGATAACGGCGTACGTTGCATATGTGCAAATTGGCTGTATTTGTGACAACTTTGAAATTCAGTCTAGTGCAGTTACCTTCAAAGTGTAGGGATTTGATGGAGCACTCAGACATACTTTCCCATTATTTAAAAATAATCAACTGATAAGTAAGTATAATAATTAACTCATCACATATGACTGAAAGTTTTAAAACATTTTTGTAGAAAAATTGCCTTCCAGTTAGTTAAAGATATCAGTTTTGGTGAGGGTTGATACTTTGCTAGTATTCATTACCACCATTATTATCCAAAGGAAATATTTAAATTAGCAGGATGATAATACAATTACAGGTAAATTCTTTTTGGTTTGTTTGTTTTTTGTTTCATTTTGAGTTTTGAGTTTCCTGTAAGATTCTCTTCACAACTACAAATTAGCTAAAGGTTAGACAGAAAATAATTAGTTCATAAATGTCAATTAGTGATTTCCCCATGATTGCATGGTAACTGTTGCTGTTGCCTAATTGAATACTGGAGATTTAAAAACCGAGGATGTGGGAAGATTAAATAATGAATTCCTCCCACATTCATCAAGGGTCCTGACTTTTAGATGAAGCAGTGAGTTATTCTTCCTTCCTTTTTTGTCTTCATTCAGCAGGCTTTCAGGAAGAAGGGCGTGGAATTAGAACATTCTTTTATAATAATTTTATTCATGATTACAGTAATACAGATAAAAACTAACACAAACTACAAACACTAAAATAATAAAAAAAATAGTGCAGAAAAAAAATAAAGAATAACAAAGAGAAAAATAGAAAAGAAAAAGTAAAAATATAGCAAAGAAAAAGAAAAGATATGTATAAAGAAGAGACTTCCTCCTTTGTCACAAGTAGAAACAATTTTAACAACTTATCACCTTCTCTTAAAATACAACAAACAATTTCTCCATCCCATATCTTAGCTGTAAACAAATCCTTAAAACCTCGTTATTCAGTCCTAGTCAGCAAAAGCCCATTAAGGGCTACTAGAAATAACAACATATTTATTTTAATCTTGATCAAATAAACCCACTCTATATTCCTTCCTTTTATTTTTAACAATCTTGACCTTTAATCCCTTCAAATAATGTCTTGAGCTTGTTTTCTTTTCATTTTTTCTTTGTCCCTTCTCACAAAATCCTTCAGAACTTTAACAAGTCTCTTTTGTAAATGCAATATAAGTGTCAGGCCTAGCCCAAGGAACTCCAAGAGACAATGCCAATTCAGTTCAGCTATGTTTATTAGCTATAACCTCTAGCAAGAATCTTCCCAGACTAAAACCCCAGTTCCCAAAGTCCTCCAGCCACAACAGTGTGAATTCCTCAGGGAGGTGCCAGTCTCATCCTCTTGATCCTCCCACGCGGTTCTGGCGAGCTAAGAAAATGTTTGTCTCCCTGAGCTCGGCCTTCATAATTCCATTCCATCACAATAAGAGAGTTATCTAAGTCACTCTTTTGGTTTGTCATTTGTGTATCCGTTGTTATTATTAAATCATTAGCTAGTTTCATTTGTAAATCCAGTGTAGCATCTTTTTCCATATCATTCTTATAACGTGTCATTTTTAAATCCACTTTCAGATTGGTCTCAGTCTTGTTTAACTTGTTATTCTTCCATAACATTTTTTAAACAGAGTCTATCTATAGAGGCAGAGACTGTTAAAAATAACTTCTGTCCATTGTTCAAAAATATCCTCCAATACATCCACTGTTAAAGTATTTTGCTCCATTCTGTGTTAGTAAGTCAAATTTAAGTATTCTTCCCCTTTAATTGTAATCTTTAGTTCCTTCTGGTTCCCTCTAGTGTCTAACATTCAAATTGCCATTCTATCATGTTTTCTTTTAAGAATTCAAAGCAATAGCCCTTTTCCATAGGAAGGATTCTTATGATTAATTTCAAAATCTTATTTCAAATCCATCTGGACCCTTAGTCCATTTATAACTTTCCAGAATCAATGTTCTAATAGCCCTTTTGCTGTGTATCCCCCTATATATATATATATATATATATATATAGATATATATATAAATTCCTTAAACATATCTTTAAAACTTCTTTCGCTAAAGTACACTTATCTGGTGAGTTTTATCAGACTTGTCAGTCAGAAGGTTCTTAACAGTTGACAAGCAGTTAAGAAGCAATTTCCAAAAGTGGTTAAGAAATGAGATTTGGCAGAAGTTTGTGTTCATAAGGCTACATTGTGACTGGGAGCTTGGTGGAAATCTCTCAACTCCCAGGTGCTCCACTCACAAGCTGACTTCAGAAGTGTCAGTTCCTGCAGTTTACTCATGAGGAGCAGCTGTCCAGAATATAGATGGGTGATCTCATGATCTCTCCTTTATCCAGAGAAGTTTGGCCCACCAGAAAAACCCTGCCTGGTCGCTGATCTCACCGCAATGCCACCTCTGCTCCTTCAGAGATGTCTAGTTCACCATGAATCCTCACTGGAAGTCAGAACATTCTTAAGTATAAAATTAATATTTCTATCAGATTTATATATTTTTGATTCATAGTTCTGTAATACATATGTCTTTGGTACAAAATTTACTTCACTGAAAAGATAACATCTGATTCAGCATTACTACTAGTAAGAGATAGCTTCTGGATACAGAGATTAACATTCCATGACTTCAACCAAGAGAATAATATTCAGTACTGCTTCTGTACAACATATGCTATGCATCTAAAATGCCCTGTATTTTCCACATTGGCCACTGCATTCTATTTTAGAGCAGCTGAATAAGGCAGACATTTTGTTATTAAACTCACATTTCTGTTTTTTTTTTTTAGCTTGTTTCAGTCAGCCATGTCACTGCCTTCTTTCTATACTAGATGCAAGACTCTTATCTCTTAATCAACTTCTCTTCCTCTTTTCTCTGACACATATTCCCCCTTCTACATCCCTTAACAATGGTCTAGCATTCCATCTTCATTGAGTATAACAATCATGATTATTAACTAGATTTCTTATTGGCCAAGACTTGAAAAACCTATTCAAACTTTAGTCCAAATTAACTGTGCTTGGCATGAATACAGGTACTAATGCTGAGCCGTGATTATGGAAACAAAGGAATGGAGAAATTCCATTTGTCAGTTTCATATCTAGCTTTTTCTGTGCAGATGTGATTTCAAGACACCATTCTGAATACGGGTGTAACTAGCGCTTTGCATGGTATCCCCTGGGGTGACATGTATAGGTTGGGTTCACATACAACGCAGAATAAGAACATAGCTTATTTGGTTTGGGCTTAGTGTTGGTGAATCCAGTCACCATACTTTATAAATAATACCTTGTAGTCAAAGACCCCCTCCCCACAAATATTTTTGTACAAGTGTGAACATTTGGAAGTTTGAGGATACATCCTACAACATGTCTAGCCGTGAGTGGGCTTTCCCACTCACAATGGGAACATAGCAAATCACGAAGCAGCCATTTACAAAGTGCTACATGCTGTCTCTATCTTCCCCCCCAGCAAGCTACTCCTTGCACCCTCTTCTTTGTTTTGTTCTTGTTCTAGGCAAGTAGAAAAACAGTTCTACTCTCTAGCCACCCACAATTATTATTTTCTAGGAAAAATTATAGGGCCCTGTTAGGTATCTGGGGACATTCTTTGAAATAACAATGATGCTGGGAAATGAGTGCTTTGATTTGCAGCATGCCAGCTTCCCTTTTGTAAAATTAAAATAATTTATACTTTCTCTTTATGATTCAGTAAGGCAAACTCAACCCTTTTTAGAGAAGCAGAATTAAATAAGGAGTCCTTTATGTATTTTGGAAGATGTCTTGAAAATGATAAAATCTATAGCACTAAACTATTTTATGTCACCCACTGGTGTATTCCTATTCAATAAATATTAAATATACATGCAAAGGAACAGAGAGATGCTTTCCCACCCTGGCTACTAGCTAAATCAGAGCTTTATAGTGTTTTCATTAGGACCGCTGAATCCCACCACTGAATACTTAGCACTAAATAACTAGTATATTCTGACACTTCAACTTTTCAGCATCTCCTATAGGATACTATATTAGGTAAAGAAATATACTGTATTCCAATTTCTAATAAAGATGAGATCCAACAAAAATCTAATCAAATTCAGGTTTTGAATCATTCCAAGCAATGACTAATAGAAGGCAAATCATTTAACTTCCCTCTCAGGATACAAATATATTTTATTTTACAAATATATTAAGCATACACTTTTATTTATTTGTTTATTTATTTATTCAAATTTATGATAGCCACCTAACTCCAATGGATTTGTGCATGTACCCCAGGCTGTGCCTGAAAATACCTTTGTGGCTCTCAGCCCAAGAAGCATTTTATAGAAGAGAAATGATAAGTAAACATAAGTGGTTAACTTGTTCTGATGTACTAGAATTTGAATTTGAAACATAAAATAAAATCAAGAGAACTGCTAGTGGAAGAAGAATACACTTGTCAATGGTTTTCTTATGTACAATTATTAGAAAGATTTAAAGTAGATAAAAGAACTTTTGGTTCTGAACACTGTAAGACTGAGTTTAAAATAGAATTGTATACAACTGATGAACATGGTATTGCTAAAATGTATAAACTTTTATTGAAATTTGAAACCGAAGAACAACTGAAAGAACATATGATAAAATGGGTTAAAAACTTTGGTTACAATATATAAATGGAACAGTAGGAGGATATGCGGTTGAAAGGACTGAAGTTTACATTATGTTATAACCTTACAGAGAATTTTTATAAAATGATATATTGTTGGTACATGTCACCAGAAAAATGGTCTAGAGTCATAAGTTTGTACATCAAACTTATGTTGGAAATGTAAGGAACAAGAGGGAATATTTTATCATGCTTGGTAGACCTGCAAAAAAGCCAGAAAATTTTGGAGTCAATTACATACATTAATACAGAAGATGTTAAGGCTAATATACAACTGAAGCCAGAGATTTTCCTTTTGGGACTGATGGACAAACAGCTGGCACAAAACCATGGAACTTGTTTTTATATATGGTAACCACAGCGAGATTATTGTATGCACAGAGATTGAAAGATTCGACATTACCCACAATGGAGGAATGGATGGTGAAGATAATGGCACTTGCTGAGATGGCCAAATTGACGGCTTTGATTAGAGAAAAGACATTATCTAAGTTTTATGATCACTGGAAACCGTTTATTGGCTTTTTGCCTGAAACATTAAAAAAATGAAATTGTAATATATGGTTCTGATGATTAGAAGAAAAATGATTCTAGAAAAATGTAAGTGATGATGTAACTATAGAGTAAGAGATTAATTTACATTTAAAACTGCTGTAAAAGAAAATCGGAAGTAATTTCTTTATATTTTCTTTTTTTCTCTTTTTTCTTATACTTTTGGCTTTATTTTTTTTCTTTTCTTATCTTTTTTCTTATCTTTGCTCTAAATATTAGTTCTTGTTAGTTTTTATCTTTCTTCTTTAAAATCTTAATAAAGTTATATTTTTTAAAAAAGGAATTGTCTGTGTAGGAGTGCTGTCCCATACAAATCTGTGCATAGAACATCTAGCAAGCATGAACTGGATACCATTCATATTCTGCATGCTAATAACATGTAAAGAAGATGTATGTGAACTAGGCCCTACAAAAATAAATCTTGAATTAGACTATGGACCTGATATTCTACACTTGAACATATTTTCTTGGATTTTGGTGTTTATTGATTTTATAAAAATAGCTCTATAAAAATAAAATAAAGTACTTGGATGGGAAACCATCAAGAGATTCCCCCAGAGCTATAGAGTCCATTGGGAAGAATCTGCTTATTAGCTGTATCTCTTGTATTTTTTGGTTTTGTAACAATCTTAAAGCAGATTATTCTGGCAAGCAAACTGTTCTGGGTATGGTGTTCCAGGAGCATTACTACCATAGAAATGACCCAGTCACACTAATAATTACCCATCTAATGTGTAAAGGTAGGATTTGAAACTAGAGTCTCTGATGACCTAAGTGAGCAATATATTGCAATGAGTGAGGGTGGAACTGGTATGTCAGAAATAGAAAGCACAAGAGATTGATACAAATACTATTCTACCACTTTTACCGCACAACAGTTTTGCTTTGTATTTGAATCTACAATTAAATTTGTAGTCCAGGGGAAAAAAAATGATAATGACTGACAATGAATTTAGAAATGCGGACAACAATGTACATCCTCATCATAATAAATTCAGTTCAGACATGAAATTGCATCTCCTCTGCATTTGTTAGGCATACACAATAAAGCTCTCATTACTGGATTAAATACTCATTTATTTCCATGCTTGATCCATACAAATATAGAAGGAACTTTTGACTTTATGGTCTAGACAGCAAACTACAATTTTGCCATTTTAATTGCCTATCTAGGATTATTCAAATGAAATAGCCCTACTCAGATGTCTCAGAAAGTTAGTCACATATTTAGTATAGAAGAACAAATAGAAATACTTATTTGTATTTCATTTTATGCATGATGAAATAAATAAAAGACTTGGAGTTATAATCTCTTAATTTTTTTACTTCTGAGGTTCTAAATCTGTTCTAAATGTAAGTCAACTTTGACTTGTGGCTTTGGTAGCAGTTATGTAAAATTAGGTAAAACTGAGCATCTCCATGATTTGGTTATGTGGTGTCAAGTCCCTACCTTGTCTTCCAGTGGTACACTCATCACCACTGTATGCTGCTTTCTTTCTTAGAAATTTACAACAAAAATCAAAGAAATCACCAATAAAATGCATTCTATTTTTTTAAAAATACTAAAAAAATACTAAATAACTGTTTTCTAAACTGACACCTTTCTTTCAAGGTAACAGTGCATGAAAGACAAACTCAGTAGAATTACCCTTTATGTTGTAGTTAAACAAACAAACAAACAAACAAACAAACAAACAAAAAACCCTTCAGATGTGAAGCCTTTACATGATATATAACAGCTTTTCTCAAATTTGGTAGATTCCAAACACATGGATCTCAGCTTCCAGAATTCCCCAGGCAGCATCACCCCTGACTGGAAGTCTGAGAGTTGAAGTCTAACACCTGAATAGTCTGAAGATTTCAAAGAATAAATGTATAGAATGAGATTACATACACTGACTACACCTTTGACATATATGTATTTGGATAGAAAAGACCACCTGTACTCAAGATCCTGGCTTATTAAAATTTTGGATCCTATGGGCAACAATACTCACATTCAGGCAAACCTTCAGATCTCACTAAAAAAATCAGGAGTCTGGGGTGTTGTGTGGCAGGTGCTTGTCTGTTTGAATTCTAAAGTTCCAGGGCACTTTAGCTTCTTCATTTTCTATTACTTTGTCTGTTTTGTGGTCCCGCCAGTTCTTGCTTGCAGGCAAATGGTATTTCTTGCAGATATTCCAATGCACGATTGATGCTACTTTGTCATGCCATTGTTTGTAGGCAGTCTGCGCGATCTTCTTGCAGCAGCTGACTAGGTGGTCCACTGTTTCTTCAGCTTCTTTGCAGAGGCGGAATTTGCTGTCTGTTGCTGTCTTCTCAACTCTGGCTTTGTATGCATTGTTCTTAAGGCTTGGTCTTGTACAGCCAGAATTAGCCCCTCTGTCTCTTTCTTCAACTTTCTTGCTTTTAGCCATTGCCAGGTCTAGTTATCTGCTTTGCCTGCTAGTTTTTTTTTCTTTAATGTACTGGCCATGTAATATTTTATTTTGTCATGTCTCTTTTCTATTCCTCATTTGGTCTTTCTTGTAGGTCAGTTTGGTCTCTTTGGTATTCAGTAAACCTTCATGGTATACTAACTTCAGTGCATCTTCTTCACTGTCCTTCAGATATTCTTCCAATGTCCTTTTTTCTTCTTCAATTGTCTGGTGTACTTGCAACATCCCACCTGTTCTTTCTTTCTTTCTTTCTTTCTTTCTTTCTTTCTTTCTTTCTTTCTTTCTTTCTTTCTTTCTTTCTTTCTTTCTTTCTTTCTTCCTTCCTTCCTTCCTTCCTTCCTTCCTTCCTTCCTTCCTTCCTTCCTTCCTTCCTTCCTTTCTTTCTTTCTTCTGTGATCACACCTAATATTCCTGCCTCCTATTTTCCCACAACAAACCTATGAGGTAGATTGGGCTGAGAGAGAGTGACTGGCCCAAAGTCACCCAGGGGGCTTTCTAAAGAGGCCTAGAACTCATGGTCTCCTGATTCCTAGGCCAGCACCTTAACAAGGAACACCTTCAACAAATGGGTTATCTGAAAGCAACCTACATTATTAAGACTGAGCAGGTTATTCATGATCACTAAGTGATATTGATGAAGGTAATGGATTTTGACACAACAATGGAAACCACAGCCATGCCAAGATTCCTATGAACAAACCTCAAAGTCTTTTTTTAAAAAATAAATTACACTGATATGAGAAAGTTAACAAGAGTCCTTGTAAGCTAGGGATACAAGGAAAAAAAATCTACCTTTTAAAAGATAGAATGCAAAATAATTCTAATGAATTTGTTATAGAAATAGACATGAGAATTGCTATAATTTGATAATTATTTGGAGTTCAATTGAATTTTTCAAAATTCTTTTCATTACATGGGAAAATCAGCGCCAATGAATAATACAATCCTGGCTACAGAGTCAAGTGGAAAAAGGAGGGCAAATTCTGCTGATGATGAAGCAAAGTATTTTCAAACTAGATAAAAGAAAGGGACATGTTTAATATAGGGATTTCACAGTGGCAACTCTAATTTGCACATCAACAGAATAGTTTAGTGCAAGATTTTTGTCACTATACTGAATTTTCTATTACAGTAACTAGTAATTATGATACAACAGAGTTTAAGCTGGTTAAGGTTTTAAAAACCAGTTCCAAACCTCCACATAGCCTAAACCTATTATTTCAATATCTACTATGCTCTGATGCTGAAGATGACATTGTGGAATCTAAAAATATTTGCAATTTTCTTCTACTATTTTCCTCCCCTACAATTTCTTGTAATATCAAAGGAATGAGTAGTGTTAAATAAATAAATAAATAAATAAATAAAGTGAGATGCATCCGATCATTGAAAATCATGTTTCTAAGCCTGGATGACCTAAGAACGATAGACTGGATATTGCTGGGACACCTTGAAGCAGACTTGTCCAGTGGTAATTCGAATGCTTGAAATGAGAAATGAAATATCTGTCTGCCTGGCTACAGAGTTTGACTATTTTTTCAGGTGACAACTACCACTTTATCTTGCACAACAGACCATATATATCAAAAATTTTGTGACACTACTGAAGTTTCATGACATTTAAGAATCTACTTGAAGATCTTGCAAAATTCTATCACAAGAATGCAGTGTCACATAAGACGGTGGTTTTTTTTGTATTCTCACCTAAAATCCTATGAGATCTCATGAAAGAAAACTGAAATGAGATTCCTTTAATTAAGTCTCTTTCTCTCTCTCTTTCTGTATATATACATATGATGTTAATTAATATTAGGAACATAGACTGAACTTTCTAATTACCAGGCAAAGTTTTACTTCCCTGTATTTTCTGAAGCATTGTATAAGCTTGCAGAGCTGGCTCTCTGCCTGCCTTTATAACTTACTGCAGTTCTACTTGTCAGTAAGAGAGCCAGTTTGGTGTAGTGGTTAAAATACCAGGTTAGAAATTTGAGATTGTGAATTCTAGTCCCACCTTAAGCACAAAGCCAGTGGGTGACCTTGGGCCAGTCCTCTCTCTCAGCCCTAGGAAGAAAGCAATAGCAAACCACTTCTGAAAATCTTGCCAAAAAACTATGGGGAATTATCCACGTACCTGCTAGAAATCAAGACTGACTCGAAGGCACACACAAAGATACACACAAAAAGCCTTGCCAATAAGCCACATGTAAATTAAGCTGGCATCTGTATGCTCAGTCTGAAACAGGGCAGTTAGCCCTGGCTTAAGCAAAAACCAAAACCTATATTTCAGTATATATGATTATTTCCTTAGTGTTTGTCTTTTCCTGTTCTTTTGCTTGAAATAAGTATTGAGAACTTTTTGAAGGTTCTGTAGGATGCCTTAGAGGCTTGGGGGTGGGGGTGAGTCCATTCATTATGAAACATTCTTAGTGTCTACCCTCCCCCCAAATGATGGATTAATTTCAATTTAAGTCAAGGACATACACTTAGAATTCTTCAAAACTTGAGTCCTTTGATTGAAAAGAGACAGAGTTTCCGATTCTTGATTCCAAGCTTCTTGTAATTATATTAAAAATGATTTAAACTGTTTAAAATGTGATAATTTAATCTTTCTTTCTTTCTTTCTTTCTTTCTTTCTTTCTTTCTTTCTTTCTTTCTTTCTTTCTTTCTTTCTTTCTTTCTTTCTTTCTTTCTTTCTTTCTTTCTTTCTTTCTTCTTGAACATGTACCCTTTGGTAGAAACAGAAAAGGCTTTAAGTAGTACATTAATTCAGTTGACTCTTTAATAAAATTTAAAAACTTAGACTACTATAATTAAATGCTATTGCTGTTTAACTCAGTTATTAATAAGATCCTTTAGGGCAGTTGTTGGTTTTCAGAAATTCTGAATAATGGATTTTTCGCTTAAATATTAACCATTGCTACAGGAGTCTTTTCCTACTGAACTGAAAGAAATTGGAGCAATTGGAGGAAGAATTTGATTGTTTCCAGTAGTTTTTTTGTACTGTTTTTCTGTGCTGTAACTTATTCTAGCTACATAAAACCCCCAGTAATTAGAGTAAACCAACATTATGCCAAACCACCCCAATGGAAATGTTAGGACTTATTTTTTAAACAGCCTTTGGAAGTTTTTATTTATTTCTAAGTTGAAATAGGACACTTCCTACACTGGTTCAGCACAACTTAGTTTCTTTATTGAACAGTTTACTTATTTCTGCCCACTTTTCTTTAAAAGAAGAGCAGGGGGGAAATGAAGAGCAGGGGAAATTTTGTAAAAAGTGTATTGCAATGAAATCTTTGCAGATCTTCATATAAAAAGTGGTACATTTAAATTGCTGCTATTTTCATCACATTTTCCAAAAAGAAAGAAAGAAAATAAAACAGCTGCAGGTATTTTCATGCTTCACCATTGTAATTTATGGATGAATCTTTTTGTGAATTCAATCTCAAACTGATTTGAATCAAATTGGTTTGCCACTGAATCCCGGACTGCAAACTTGAATCAAATCAGGGCTGATTCTCCCAGTATGTATATGTATTTATGCAGGTATGCAAACATACACACAGACAACTGTCCCTTATATATTGTTCTTCTTAAAGTCATTCATTAGTTATTCTGACTTATGGTCTATCATTATTTCATCACTACAACTTTCAGCAGTTCTAGCTAGTGTAAACTAGATGACACATTTTAAGGGAGGGGTACAGAGCGTAACTTGTCAATTGTCTTTAAAATTATTGCAAGCCTCACTTTTTCAAAAGCATATTTGAATGTGGCTATTAGAGGAAGTACATCCTGATGAGTTGTGTGTGTGTGTGTTTGTATGAAATTGATTTATTTGAAATGTTTATCTTTACTCTTTTAGTTTTTACCCATATGCCCCATGACATACACAGAATCAGGGGAAATACAAATATTTTAAATAAAGAACAAATTTTATTATTCAATTGCCTCTATACTCTATTCACTTTGTTTTATTTTACCAACATTTTAATACTATCTTAGTTTGAAAATTTTTAATTATTATTAACATTATTATTATTTTAAAATAATACTGGAGTCCTCTATATTCATATTTCTGCTGATCTGAATTTTACTACAGCATTATTTTCATGAGAACACTATATCTTGGGATTGGGGGAGAAGCCTGACTAAGCTTTATAAAGTTTGAAATTGATCTACTGTCCATTCTAGTGTTATATTAGAAATGCAGATGCATTTAGCTCATAAGTACTTAGTGCTTATATTTCAGGAATATCAGTGTAGAACATGTCCCCAAGCTCCAGTGGTCTCCCTATTGATCTGTAAATGAGAAATGTGGTCATGTCCCTTTCAGTCAAAATCCTTTAAATAGCAGCTAAGAACACATTTTAAAAGTCAATAACAATGCACTAAAGGAATTGCAATTATCAAAAAGAGCCTTGGAACTAAATGGACACTCAAATGGAAATAGATTATCTGCATAAAGCTATTACTTAGGATTTTTAAAAATATATCTATATCTATATGAGGAGCAGTACTGTGAGAAAAAACACAAAACATTCAGTTACTGACTTGCATACTGCATTACTATCTTAGAATTAAATACATCTCTCCAATTTGCACATTATTTTATTAGCTTCAATAAATCTTTCACTGACTTACTGCAGTTTTAAGGAAACTTTTACGGAGAAACCTGTTCTTCCAGGGAATAAATGTTAACCAATTGATCTTTGATCAAGACAGCTTTACCATGCTGAAAGGCTCAGATTTCAGGTTGGGGATACTATTAAAGGAAAGAACAATATTGACTTTTTCTTAGCTATTTATTTCTATTATTATGTTAGCAAAAGTACTTTTGCATTTTGTCTCATAGACATCGCTATTTCTTGAGCTACTTCTAGTTTTGCCTCATGTTTTTTTCTCTAAGGAAAATCAGTTGCAAAGTATGCTTTAATTTCAGAAATCATACAATGCAATCATGTGCCTATTTTTATTCAAAAGTTTCATAGAAACATACAATCATAATTTTGGATGACATTTATCAGGCCAACGTATCCAAGTTCTTGAAGTGCTGGAACTGACAGATGGCTGTCCAGACTTTACTTGATTGCTTCAAAAGAAGGGAAGCCTTCTACCTTTAATACTAGGAAGCTTTTTCCTGACATTCAATCAGAATTTGGCTTTATATAATTCAAATCCATAATTCCTCATCTTGCCCTCTCAGTTGCTAGAGAACAGATAATGAAATGCAGGTGATTCTTTTAACAAAGCTGTGCCTCCACAAAGTGTCTCTAAATGAAGACTATGCATTTTTCATATCTGTAGATGTACATACTCCCCAAAAGCGTGTGTGTGTGTGTGTGTGTGTGTGTGTACTCAGTTTATTAATGTTAGTACAGTAGCAGTATATTTGACATAAGGTGGTACAATCATTAGAATTTTAAAGTTTGGTGGGAAGACATAGGTTCAGAACCTTATCAGGAACAAAGTTAATGCACCTTCCTGTTTTGCAGGAAAAATAGACAACATAAGAAATAGCAAGAGAGAAGAGAGGAAAAAAGTGTCCTACAAATAATATAAAATAAACCTATCCAAAATAACCTAGATTTGCTTTGATGAAAAGATCACATGCTATGGAGGTGACGTTGCTTCATTACAGTGAAAACAACAACCACATTATTTGCTTCAGTGAAATAGTTCATGTTGCCTTGAAGCCTTTCCCTATCTAGTTTGGTCACTTGCTGGAGCTAGAAATCACTTCTGCAAAGGCACTACACTGGGCAGAAACCTCTTTGCCCTTTAGTGGGGATTTGTCAGAAAAGGTAGAAGGCATGTTCTCTGACCAGATGGCCAAAGCTTGGGGCAAGCCATTCTGCAAGAGGTGAACAATATGCTTTCTGCAGTGCTTGGTAAAAGCTTTTGACAAGGAATCTGGAGAAGATGAACAGCGCATCCTTTGTGAAGTAAAGAAAAGTGGAATAACACAGTCTTGTCACTTCACACTTAGAAATGAGATAGTGATGTTACTTTGCAAAGCACTTTTAAGTAGTGCTTCACACATCTTGAAGCTTTTGTACAACCCGACTGTTTGTCTACTTTTGGTCTCTACAAGCTGCTGGGTCCATTCCAATTGTATAAAAAGGCAAGTGGAGTTGGCTGTAGAGCAGCTAGAGAGCATGTTCCTATGCAACAGGAACATTTAAGGGATAAAGGAAAGTTGATTCCAAACTGTAGCATTAGGTCTTGAAAGGTCCTCTGTCTTGAATTTGCTGTTGGAATAGTGGGAATAGCCAAAAGGGGCTGAACAAGTACTTTGTGGGGGTACATCTGCTTAACAGTTAAGATAGGTAGGAAGGAAAACCACACTGGAAAAGCCAAAATTAAGATTTTAGTGGTACTTGGTGCAAACTGGTAGTTCGTGCAGGACTTTGGCCAAAGGATTTTTATTTTAATTACTATAACAAAGTGAGTACTTGGGGAGTAAGATAGCTGAACCAAGTTAAAGTAGGCCTAGTTCTACAAAGAAGATCTATATATTAATCAGCAAGTAGCATACAAATAAATAGAGGGACAGAAAATGTGAGCCAAGGCATAACTGCAGAAGTAGCAAAGCAGCACTGAAACACTGGCCTATATTGTTTCTGTCAACTTTACTAGTTCCAGTTCGCCTAGGGTATTTGGGCAGAAAGTCTGAGTTCCAAGCAGAGTCAGGAAACCTTCTACTCTACTCTATGCTACTCTGAGGAAATGCAGCAAATACTGACTCAGGAAAAACACATTTATAGCAGCTTTTCCATTCTGTGCTCTCACTGGAATTAGACTGGGCCTTTAGAGCTTTAGAATACTTAAGAGTCACCAACTGGCTCAATGCAGATCTGTTAATCAAATATCCATTTTCAAAAACAAATCTTTCAACAAATTTAAATCATCCTACTGTTTCATTTCTCTTCCCCCCTCCATGTTACCACATGATTGCATTTTTTTTTACTATATATAGTATGAGCTAATAAACAGAGAAAATTAATGGTATTATATGGTATGAAAAACAAAGAAATATAATCACTGAAGGAAAGTTATGATAGAGCAAGAGATGGACGTGTTTTTATACTTTAACATGTTATGTGCAAATAGCTGGTTTCTTCTGTAATGGTATCACTTCCAAGGAAAAACAAAATGGCACAGTTCTTGACTAATGTGCCTGCATGCTTTCACTGCATTGCTGCTGAAATCACTTCAGTGGTTTAAGAATTTTTTTTTTTTTAGTCTGCACTCAGTCGTTACCGACTCTGCAGTGACTGCTTTTTGGACGAGTCCATTGCAGTTTTCAAGGCAAGGTGTTTCGGAAGTGGTTTACCAGTGCCTCCTTCCTAGAGCAGAGCCCAGCTGGCGAGCACAGGAGGCAGGGTTTCCGTTACTTCACGCCTTTTTCGGGCGAGCGTGGCTTCCGCGCTATCGGCAACTGCTCCCGACTCCTTTTGCAAGGCGCCATCAGCATTTTTCCTCCTACTGGAGTGAGAGTACCCATTTATCTACTCACGTGAGTTTTCGAACTGTTGGGTTGACAGGAACTGGGGGAGGAAGCAGAAGCTCACTCTGCTACGCGAAGGCTGGGCTTGAACCAATGAAGTGTTGACCATTTCTGGCCGGCAACTTTCAACGTCATTAAGCCACTGCGCCACCGCGTCCCAAGTATAATTTAGTACTAAGCTAAGAGGTGAGTAGAAATGACAACTATGTACCAATCAGTAAAACTGATCATGATCTCTTGCAAATTTTCCATGTTATGCAGTTGAATGTAATAATTTCTTTCCTGGCAAATTCTGTATAGAAATACTGGAGTAGAATTAAGTGTTTTTTAGCAGGAAAGTGTTTGCTGTCTCAGTCAAACATTTTGCCAAGAATAGTAGTTCAAAGGTATTTGTAAATCTACACATTATATGTGTACATATGAAGTTCTTTGGCTAACCTTGTCATACATATGAGATAAACAGGAATTTCTTTTCTTTTTGGCTCTACATTATTAAGTATTCAATAGTATGACAATAGAGGTCATCTATTAAATTAGTTGATTTTTCAGATTAACAAAGAAAGTCATTTATAACCAGAGTTTCTCACATAAATATTATTCACGTTCCAGCAAGAAGCACTTAATTTTTTTCAATAGCAATAAGTTCTAAACTTTGGCAGTTTTATAGATTTTCTTTTTGCTTCCCCTAATTATATTTGGCAAGTTTTCCAAAGACACCTTTGGTTAGAAAGAAAAAAAAAATGACTATATTTTATTTTGAGTCTTCACTTGCTCCCCCTTATCCCACCCTTTTCTTCCATCTCCCTGTCTCTCTCTATATTACTTAATATAGGCCATAATCTACTAAGTATTGTTATAATAAAAGGCTTTTAATAAAATGTTGTGCATTATTTCCATTTAATACAAGGACTAGCAATGGGCAAGAAATCTCCAGAATCAGTTGGGCTTTTTGATTTTTCCTTTTAATTGTTTAAATATCCCTGAGAGGTCCAATTAGTCTGCTAGTATTAGGGTGGACATAGAGAAAAGCATAAAGAAAAGCTGAAACATCAAAGGAAGAAGTCTACCAATACATATGCTAGAAATGACAAGGCTGACCTGCCAGTGCAAGTTCTCACTGAAAATTACTGACTTCTCAGAGAGAATATAACCTTGCTGTTATAGAACAGAAAAACCTATTGGGCTCCTCCAATCTTTGTAAAAATCCTCTTGTCTGCATTATTCCCTTTCCCCAAGACTTTTTTTCCTCATGGAGAATTATGGTAACATATGGTGGGGATAATGAGGATGTAAATAGATTGCCATATAGGTCCGTTTACAAAAGATAAATGCCTTCCTTGATTGGGCTTGCGAGAATTTCAGTAACCGTACTCATATATTTAAGCACCTTTTCTTCACAATTTTTCTCTGCCCATAACTAGAAAACTGGAGAATACTGATTTATTTAGCTAGGTTATGATCCCAACAATATGTGTCCTCAGATGGGAAGTAGGCTTCTGGTGCCTACCTCCTTCTCTTATTGGCATGTGTGCACTCCTAAATATGTTCAGCATTTGACAAATATGCACATTCAATTGTCCATCTTATTCTCCATCTTCCTAAGCTCTCTGTCAAAAGAACATTTTTTCTATGAGCAAGAGAAGCTGGAGAGGACTAGATGGGTATCTAAGATACCATCTACCATATAAACCAGTCTCTTTTTGTAATATGCACTGGTTTTGTGCTATATGTGTGATCACATGGGAGGAGACACTGAGAGCCAATGTGGCAGTTATAATGCTGGAACATATTCAGAAATATGAGGGCCAATCCTAAATGGGGAGGAAGATTACATTGTTATCATCATCATCATCATCATCTTCTGAATGTTCTCCTCAATATGCGTATGCATATACAGGTCTTATTTTTGCTCTGTCTTGGATTTTAATATGAACTGAAAAATAACTCTTCTATTTACAACGTTCTTGCAATGATGTAAGTAGGCAGGGAGGCCTTTCATGCCAAGAACTTTAGGAAAATTTCCCAGTTTCCAGTGCAAGCTGTTCTAGTGTAATTTCATATGTCAGGGAGGGAAAAAAATGATTGGGAGCAATTTAAAGGGAAGGACAAACATATACATTCTCCATCACTATAGTAGCAATCACCAAGGAATAAAAGAGAAAAGAGGAGGAGGAGGAGAAGAAAGGAAGTAGTAAAAAGGAAAAAAGAAAAGAAGCTCCTTAGGAGAGTGAGCACTATAGTCTGTTATCCCCATTCACTTAAGTTTTTATATTATTCTACATTGTCTCCCTAAATGCCTTAGGTCAGTGTTTCTCAACCTTGGCAACTTTAAGATGTGTGGACTTCAACTCTCAGAATTCTGGGAGTTGAAGTCCACACATCTTAAAGTTGCCAAGGTTGAGAAACACTGCCTTAGATAAAGGATGCTCAGTGTCTTCCCATCAAAGTTGCAATTTGGAGGAAGTGGACAGGATCCTTCAGACTGTGAGGGCCACCACTTGTCATCTGGACCCATGTCCCTCCTGGCTGGTGAAAGCAGCTCGGGAGGTGACATGTGGTTGGATCCAGGTGATAGTTAATACATCCTTGCAGGAGAGAGTGTTTCCAGCACCCTTTAAAGAGGCGTTGGTGCACCCCCTCCTCAAGAAGCCCTCCCTGGATCCTACCATACTGGACAATTTTCGTCCAGTCTCCCACCTCCCCTTCTTGGGGAAGGTGGTTGAGAAAGTGGTGGCATTACAACTCCAAAGGGTCCTGGAGGAAACGGATTATCTGGACCCTTTCCAGTCAGGTTTCAGGCTCGGTTATGGAATGGAAATGGCATTGGTCACACTTATGGATGATCTCTGGTGGGAGCGGGATGGTGGAAGTGCGACCGTCCTTGTTCTCCTTGATCCCTCAGTGGCTTTCGATACCATTGACCACGGTATCCTATTGGATGGCTCAGGGATTTGGGGGTAGGCGGCACAGTTCTGTGCTGGTTCACCTCCTTTCTTCAGGCTGGTCCCAGTCAGTGGTGATAGGGAGCGAGAGGTCCCATCCTCGGCCCCTCCTCTGTGGGGTGCCGCAGGGTTCGGTTCTCTCTCCGCTCCTTTTCAACATCTACATGAAACCGCTGGGTGAGATCATCCGTCATCATGGGATGAGGTATCATCAGTATGCTGATGATACTCAATTATATATCTGCATCCCTGGTGAGGTAAGTGATGCCGTGACTGCCCTCTCGCGGCGCCTGGAGGCTGTGAGGGTCTGGATGGAGAAAACCAGGCTCCAGCTGAACCCTGGTAAGACGGAGTGGCTGTGGGTTAATGGCTCCTCTGTATATGGGACGTTGTCATCGTTGGTGCTGGATGGGGTAGCATTGCCCCAAACAGACCCAGTGTGTAATTTGGGGGTCCTCCTGGACTCGCGGCTCCTGCTCGAAGAGCAGGTGGCAGCCGCGGCCAGGATGGCTTTTGCACAGCTTCGGGTCGTGCACCAGTTACGCCCCTTCCTGGATCAGGATGCCCTTCGAACAGCCACTCATGCCCTTGTTATCTCCCAGATAGACTACTGCAATGTGCTCTACATGGGGCTTCCCTTGAAGAGTATCCTGAAGCTTCAGCTGGTCCAGAATGCAGCCACGCGAGCTATTTTTGGGGTCTGAAGAAGGACCGATATAACACCCTTGCTCCATGAGCTGCATTGGGTACCAGTTTGCTTCCAGGTCCAATTCAAGGGGTTGGTTATCACCTTTAAAGCCCTACATGGCATGGGGCCAGGCTACCTGAGGGACCGCCTCACCCCCACGATTTCAACCCATCCCACCCGATCTCACAGAGAGGGCATGCTCCGGACCCTCTTGGCAAAAGAACTCTGACTAGCGGGGTCCAGAAGGCGGCTCTTCTCAGCTGTAGCCCCCACCCTTTGGAACACCTTGCCCCCGGAGGTGAGACAGGCCCCTTCACTCCCGGCCTTTCAGAGGGATTTGAAGACCTGGCTCTGCCATCTGGCCTGGGGTGGGGAGGGAGGTTGTCAGAAATGGGGTTGGCTAGCCCCCGAGAGGCCTAGTGTGGCTTCCATCAGTCTCTTGGATTTTTTTTTCTCTTCTTTCCATCTGTGTAGATGTGTTTGTCTTTTTATAAATTTTAATCATGTATTTATTGTTTTAACTTGATGTAAACCGCCCAGAGTCCTGCATTGTGGGTAGATGGGCGGGGATAAGTCTATGTATAAATAAAAATAAAATAAATAAATTGGCTTTTGAGTAGAGTGACAGGGGCTACACTCCCCAGAAGTAGTAGAATAGCATCTTTGTCTTAGATACTATGTACTGTTTTCTGGTGGCTACATAACCAAGGTTCAAGATCACTCTGTACTAAAAGAAAGTCCACATTTCATGTTTCATATATGGGAACTGGAATATTTTGGCCTTGATAAATCAAAAATTAGCCTATGATTGAAAAAGCTATATCATTAAATAAGAGCTTTCACGAAATGACATTCATAGCTTGATAAGATATGGCAAACAGCAGAAAAATTGCCTGGTGTTTCTCTTTTTTTCCTTTGAAGGTGGCTTGTTAATGAGATTTATTGCATTGTTTAAAACATTTGAGTTGAGGAACATGAGCAGCATATGTAAAATGAATGCTATCTTGTTGGATTAGACCTTTCATTATTATTAGAATAAAGAATACATGTTATGGGTGACCTTTTCACTACAGGTTTTGACATAACACAGCTTACAATACATGAATTGTCATATGGATGGCAAGGCTTGTCATACTTCAAACAATTTCTTTTTCTTCTAATATATCTCTACCTCTGAAGAATCTTGAGACAGTAAAAAATTATACTGATAAATATTTTGGAATGCATCACTTGAGTTGATTTCTCTATAAAGAAAAATCTGTACTTAACAATTGCTTAGACAAGAGATTGACAGCTACTGGACTAGGGTGAGCTTCATGACTAAGTGGAATCTGAGGTTAAGTCTTCCCAGTTTTTAGCTGACACTTTAACCAGTGTGTTATACTGGCCAATGTTATTTAAAAAGACATGGTTATCATGGTTGCAGTCATCAGATGATAATATATCCATATGATCCAGCCTCGAGTATTTCTGCATTTTAACTCCAAATATATAAATCTTAGGACATAGTTTTACTTTAGCTCACAGGTGGCCAATATAGTTTGTGTTTCATATATAACATTCAAATCCTTATTTTACAATCCCCAGAGCCCCATTGCGCCACTGATTGTAGGAGCTAATTGCAAAAGCCTTCACTACAGAAGAAAGGTGTAGGAGAAAAGTAAGGAAATAAGGTGTGTGAAGCCTTCAGATAAATTTAATGCACCTAAAACTCAAATGCAGAATATCCAAAATGTATGAGGGTGGGAGAATAGCTTTGCCACTTATTTCCTCCCCAGTAATTGAATATAATGGTTAAAAAGTATAACCCTCCATTATAAAAATGTTTGCCCAGTATCATTCACTGCTGATACTATCACTGGTCCCAAATTCCCAACTCAATAGCCTTGATAGACCTGTTCTTCATGAATTTATCTAATTCCTATTCAAACCCCTCCAAACTAATGATAATGAACTATAGCATTTACAAAACTGTGGTAATGAATTCCATTATGTGTTGTATGAAGAAGTCTTTCTTTTGTTGTTTCTAAATCTCCTTCCAATTAATTTCATCAGCTAGCCTATGATGCTTTTAACAAAAGAGGAACACTTCCTCCTATTTATTTTCTCCATGCCATGCTTGATTTTATATTTCTCACTTATGCCCACCCTCAGTCACCATTTTTCCAAACTAATGAGTCTAAAACATTCTAGCCTTTTCTCATAGGGAAGGTATTAGAAAGGTGTTGATTGCCCTCTCCTGCACCTTTTCCATTTTTGTTATATCCTTTCCAAAGCATGGTGACCAGAACTGTACAGAGTAGTTCAGATAAAGATATTATATAAATATCTATAATGCCATTAAAATTTGGACAGTGTTATTGTTGGTTCCTTTTCTAATAATCACTACTACAGACTTTGCCTTTCTCATAGCTACTGCACACTGCAGCAACATATTTACTAACCTACTATGATCACAATATCTTTTTCCTGGCTAGTTACAGGCAGCATAGATATCAATATCTATGTCAAGGTTCCCTCCTACCCCCACCCCACCCTCCAATGTGCATCACTTAAATTGAGCCATATTTGCCATTTGATTGGCCATTTACCCAGTTTAAAGATACCCTTCTGGAGATTACACAATCACTTTTGGCTTTGAACAGTTTAGTATCATCTGCAAAGCTGGTGAGCTCGCTACTTATCACTAAGTCAGGATTATTTATGAGCAATTTAAAATGAACCAGGCCTGTCATAGCTCTTTGAGGTATTCTACTTCCCCATTTCCTACATCAAGAAATACTGTGTTGCCCATTTATTCCTAATCTTTGTTCTCTCTTTTCTTAAAATCCAGTTACCAGTTCATAAAAGGGCAGGTCCTGTTTTCTCACAACCACCAAGATTATGTGAGAACCTTTGATGATGAACTTTATCAAAGGCGTTTTGAAAATCTAAGCATACAGTATTAATAGGATAACCTTCAGGCATGTTCCTGCTGAAAGTTTCAAAAAATCTAGAGGGTAGGTGAGGCAGATTCAAGCCTGATTTTCCTTCAGGAAGGCTGGTCCTTTTATGTACTGACTTGTATTTTCTTTGGTAATCATTTCCACCAACGTGCCTTGGAAGAAATGTTAAGTTGGTGGGCTCTGGGTCCCTTATAAAATGGATGTTGCATTTGCTACCTCCCAGTCTTTTGATGTATTGTTGATTTGAGTGATAAGTTACATATTTTTGTTGATTTGGGTGACAAGTTAGGTATTTTTTTTCAGAAACTTCATATTTGAGTTAAGAACTCTTGAATAGATACCATCAGGACCTGGGGGATAAGCACAGTTCAGTTTCCCTAGATTTGCTCAGACGTTCAGATTTGCTCCTGAGAAAGTCAATACATTTTCAGGTATCTGTCTTATATCTTCTGTAGTAATGACAGATGGACAAAGTTCATTCAGTGTCTCTGTAGCCTCCACATCCTCCTTCTAGTCCTTTGTGGGATAACTAGTCCTTGTGGCTGTTCTCATTAGTTCCTTATTGTTTTTTGCTATATGTTTCTTTCTTTTGTTCATTCTCCTTATCATCAACTTATACTTTTTCTGCCAGAAGTAATGCTTCTTTTTGTTCTCCTCATAAGGATAAGCTTTCCATTTCCTGAAGGAAGCCTTCTTTACTTGTATAGCTTCCTGGATACTACAAGACAGCTATGCTGGCCTCTTCTGATTCTTGATTGATCCTTTTTTTACACTGGGGAATACATTCTAGGTCAGCTTCAATTGTTGTGGTTTTAAATAACTTCTAAGGACAGTGAAGAAATCTGGCCCTTTTATTTTTCTTTTCAGTCTCTCTTTTATCATTCCCCTCATTTTTAGATGTTTCTCCTTTTGTAGAGAATGTGGCAGGGTTGCCAATTTGCAGGTATGCTAAATATAATTGTATTACAGTCCTGTTTCCCACTGGTTCCACATTTAAATCGTACACCAGATCATTGATGTCATGTTTCCAGAGCTCTTTTCAAGTTTGTGACTAGATGCCATAATGGTTATAACAGGAACTCTGGTCTTCCAGGATTTCCAGTACTAAAACAGTTTAGTGGATTGGTCAGGGGAAAGGCAACCCAACATACATTAAATATAAAGTTTTATTCCTTGTTTCTTTCTCTTCCTGGAGGTCAAGTACAGGCATTTATGAAGACAGCCCTCCAAAGGATGTAATTCTTGGTGGTAGACTCAGGAATTGTTGAAGGAACCTTTTTTTCTCCAGCTCCTGTCAACAAAGAGGTATTGGCCAGAGCCGGAGCCAGAATAGAAAGAAGGAGGCACTGCCACCCCAGTGTGCTACCTGCCTATCCACCCACTGACATGATTTTCTCAATGCCATCCCAGCCTCCCTCTTTTGACTCAGCTACCATATTGGTCCAGCACACTGCCATCTGCCTCTGTGAACTTTTCAGCACTATTCCTTTGCATCCCCCTCTGAACTCATATCTATATCTACCTCTGTGTCTGTCTCCATCTCTCTATATCTGGCAATATCCAACCTAATCTTCCTAGCACATTCCCTCCTTCAGGACTCAAACATGAAATGTACCCAGAACTATATCCACATTTAGAAGAACCAGCAATCTCTGTCCACACTGCTTCCCCAAATAATGTGTTTTCCCAAATAATGGGGATGTCTGTCAGGGTAACAAGTTTGCCCATTTGTGATCTGCTAAACTGACATTTATTAGCCTGAGGGTTAACTGTATGTTAAGTTGTACACCCTCAACATAAAGAGCAACACCTTTTTCAGTATATTTTTGCTGTCTGCCTTTTAAAGTTTATATCCAGGAATGGCCATATTCTACCAGGGTTCTGTTACACCACACACACACACACACACACACACACACACAGTTTTTTCATCTAGCATTGATATAGAAACATGTATGCACCATGTCCTTTTATGACTATTATTAGCCCAAACCTTTTTCACAGCCTATTTGTCTCCTGACTGTCTTGTCCACCAACTGACCTACTTCCACCATTGGTCCTAGACCCTGTGGTATTCCCTGAAATATTTGGAGTCCCTGTCTAATCCACACATTGAAAACCCTGAGCTCTATCTATGTATTTCATTATGCTGGTATAATGTCAGTGGTCCCAGTATGTACCATGATCATTGTCTCCTTCCCAGCAATACATAGTACTGTATCTTCATGACCTGTGGCAACTTCAACTTTCTCACCAGGTACATGATCTATCCATTAAGAAGAGGTCAGTTGCAGCACTAAGGTCCTCCTTAAACCACATACTGACTCAAAAAAGGGGAAAAGGATGCACACCCTCACCCACTCAGCAAAACAGCCCTCCTTAGATGTGTCTGATCAGCTCCAGGAACTCACCAGAAAATTTGTTGTGAAACTCATCTGTTTCTTTGCCTGGATCATTTTCTCCAATTGCCCTTCCCTGTTTACAAAGACCCTGCACGGTATTTTGACATAGGAATGTATTTTGCTGCACATATAGGTCTGGGAGC
This sequence comes from Python bivittatus, assembly GCF_059951505.1. NCBI lineage: Eukaryota > Metazoa > Chordata > Lepidosauria > Squamata > Pythonidae > Python > Python bivittatus. The sequence continues at coordinate 26,962,760 of NW_028277125.1, read as the reverse complement.
TGCAAGTTGGATAAAATCAAGTTAATTAAATCTCTTTCTCCTTTCCATTTAATGTTTAGGCTTTGTCATTATGTCACATTATATATTACATACATTATAGTCCATGCATATGTTAAGTAAATGTTTCCTTTTGGTTCCCAAATCAGTTTAAACAGAGAAGGGCAGATTTTCTACCTGCTTAATTTAGTTTAATTTAATTTATTCCATTTAGACATTGTGTGACTCCAAACTAATTCTGGGTGGTGTACAATAAAACTAAACAAAATAGAAAATATAACAAAACTATCAAAACAAGGGAATAAAAAAGGGAACAAGGGTCAAGAACAAACGGCAAGACTATATCCACAACCCCAAGCTTGTCTGACAGGGGCCTCAACCACCCTGACCCAAGGCCTGGGAGAACATTAGGGATTTCTGAAATGCTATCAAGGTGAAGGTCACAATGATTTCTGGTGGCACCTCCTTGCAGAAGGCAGATATCACGATAGATGAGGCATGCTTCCTGGGTCCCAATAGATAATATTGCTTAATTGAAGGGACCTACAGCATGCCAACCCTGTTGGTTTCTATCGGCTGGGCAGACACCATGGGACACAGGCAGTCCCTTGGAAAACCAGGCCCAAATTGTTGAGTCCATGAGTCCTAATTAGCATAGCCAATAGTTAGGGAATATGGATTTTGTAGTCTAGCAACATGTAGAGGTTGCAGGTAACTAAATTCTGGCACACACAATATTTATCAGATAATCCAATGATCTGCTTTGGTACAAGGCAGCTTTGAAAAGGAAAACACACAGAAATTAAGAGTTATCTTGTCCAGATTGGGTTTGAATGCTCAGAGGAAATGTTTTGTTCCAGCCGACATTGAGATCAAAATTCATTCTCTGTCACAGTTTTGAGAAAGCAGACTTTGTACTATCTGATCATAGTAGGTGTGTCATATTCAGAATAGCAAAATTCAGTGTAGCAGCTTCAAAAAACATTCAAAGCAATTTATTGGTGTAATATATTTGTGAAACTTCCATCTAGGATTATTCTTAATTCTTGTGTATCACATACAGTTATAGCAGTTGAAAACTAGACTAATTCCGTTGCTTTTGATTTCATTGGCTCTCTTCACTCACTTATTGTCTCACTTTCTCCTGTGTATGTATGTGTATATATCAAACCCTCATGCAGTATTAGGAAGTATGATCTTACATCTGATTATGGCAAAAAATGAAACAATAGCTAAAAAAATAAATCCTGTAATATTGTGTGAAACTTGGTAGTAAAATCTGCTACTAGTCTGGCCTTGAATCAAAGAAGTTTATGTGTGACAAATTTTCCACCGTCAATCACTTTTAGGGGACCACTCTACATACTGAATGACTATGATGGAGTAATTGCCTACCAGCTTTTCTAGAATACTTATCCTTGGGATATACCCTTTGAACACTGCCTGTAGTCTTTGTGTACTTGGGTTGTTTGTACTGCAGTACTTGTCTTTAAATTAACTTTGGTTTTTGTGTGATTCATTTGGAATGGAGATAACTAAGGGAAAGAGATAAAAGAGCTTTAGCTACTGAGAACAAATATGGAATTATGTACTAGATAGAAATTATTGGTGCTACCCAATTAACTTGAGAGAAAGAGTAGAACCAAGCACAGCATTGCTAAAAGGTACTAATTTTAATGATGTACACCTTTTAATGGTGTCTCATCTGAACAGAATATTTAAGAGATGTGTACAGGGCTTTGTAAGGCTTGATAGCCTATTTTTCGTACAAATGTTCATTGTGTTCTAAAAGTGACACAATAAAACTGAGGCATTGGTTACAAACCTGAATCATAATGACTATATTTACTAGACTTACCGTATCTGAGCTGGAAACATGTGCATGACCAGAAGGTAGCAGCAAAGATACAACATTTCAAACCCTTTGCTGCCAGCAAGTGGTCATACTATAATGTAGTTCAATTTTGACTTTCCATGACTTGTGAATCCAGATGCTGCAGATTATAACCTAGGATTTATGGCTTAAACTGATATGTAAATCCAGCCAGTTGTGGCTTATTCAGTAAACTCTGGTTAGGAAAACTATGGCTTACATGGTATTGTCATTTATAATCAAGTAATAAAATTGAGCAGCATCTTGCAATCAGTGGCCCTTGCATGAATCCCAATCAAATATTTTATCCTACTTGAGCTCTATCTGCTTACCATGCTTTTCTAATTATATGAAAAATAGATTTACAATTGAATCTAAGCTTGATGTTAACAGCTTGAATTACAAGCTACAACCTTGTTTAGCAGTCTATAAAAAGCTTTGGCAATGCAAGTTCACAGTCTTTGAACACAATCTGCTTGTCACTATAGATTTCCCAAGCTTTTTTGTGGCAAGCAATGCAACATTTGGATGGGTTTCTAATACATCAATAAATATAAATATTGCAGGATGCATGCATAAGCATAATGTATTGCATAGCATTACAAGAATATAAAAGATCAAACATGATGGTAAACAAAAATAATTAACACTAAGGGCACAATTTTCTATGCGGTACTTTTTAGAAGAGCTGTCTTAATTTTCTTCTTTCTTTCTTTTTTCTTTTGGTTCAAGCCTGAAGACACAAAGAACTTGTGAAACAGATGGAACAAGCATATTGCTGAAAAGGAGTATATTGGAAATTCTCATTTCACACCCTCACTTCTACAAATGCTTAACAAATCAGAGCACACATCTTCTACTAATAATCTGAAAATATTGAAAATAGGGTGTATTATTCTCTTCTGGGATCTTTTGGAGTAGGGAAACTAATTCTTTATATGTGTTGTTTATAGACTATTAGATGCCCCAATCATATCAACTTTAGACTGATAAATACCAATTATTTAAGTCAATGGCCAGATTCACATATCAATCAAAACTATATTTGTTTGTTCAATAACGATGGTTTATTCAATAAACCACCAATGGATATGTTCATTCAACATAAGCTAATATCAAACTAAACACATGATTTATGTGATCTGCATCAGCTGCATCATGATTCAAAGGATGCACAGCACATAACTCACATCATGACATACATGACATCATTTAGTTCCTTTATCCTACCTGTGGGCACCCATGTTGCCTGTATTTACTATTCTTTGTTACCAATAGAAACCATCTCCTATTCTGTCACCTATGATTTGATGTCTGAAAAGTTGAAGTGTATATATATCTCAGTATGGAGCAATCTATTTCTCCAGTGTGTTCTGCATACTGTCCTGACTGCACAGCAGTTACTGATTTGGAAGGTAGGGCACATGGTTCCTATCTACCTCTAATAATTTCACAGATTTTTTCCCTTTTAAGCACTGTGGATTTTGCCCTGAACATAAACTACAATGCAAGTTTAAATATGCTGAAGGGCATTCAGAATGGTTAGTTAACAAGCTCAGAAGTGATTATCACCCCATCTAATAATTAGAAAAAGTTCTCAGTACTTTACATTTCCATATTTTATACACAGAGGAAAGGACGGTGCTTGAGTGCATTTTGCTGGCCAAGAGAAATGGAAAGCACTTAGCCTTGCTAATTAGCTTCAAATACAAATTTAAGGTCACATTATCCCAATCCTTTTCTGTGACAAAAAAAAAAAAAAAAAGTACTTTGAACTTGTATAAAACCAGTTCTCAATAGAAGAGAACATCTGTAGCTCAGGATTGAACTGTGGAGTCCTTGGTGCTCTCTAAGCTTGGTTATTTGCTTGCAGACATTTCATTGCCGGACTAGGTAACATCATCAGTGCTAGTGAGTGTGGGGTTTGCTTCCTGTTTACATACTGCAGCTTGCCCTGCCAGTATTTGATTTTCTAGGGGAGTTGATAGAATATTTGCTGCCCTCTGTAAGATGTCCAAGCTTTTTTGTAATTTCTTTGGCCATGTTGTATTCTGGGGTCCCTGGTAATGATACAATTGGATGAAGAGGGATGCCATTTAAGCTACAGTGGTAACGTAGCCTTTAGGGACATAAAGCTCAACTGAGCCTCATTTCTTAATCACTTTGGAATTACTTTTTTGCTGTTTTTCAAATATTAAGAATCTTCGGAATGGCAAGTTTTTATTACATTCACTGGGTGAGTCTCCTTCTCCTTAGTGAAAGAAGTTTTAAGTTTGAGTTTAAGGGCTTTTCTAAGTTTTACTTTTTGGAATAAACAGCAAACGGGTGTTTACAGTGAAGTTAAAAATGGACTATGGGTCCAGATAGATTTCAAATAAGATTTTGAAATTAAATACAAGAATTCTTCCCATGGGAAATTGCTGTTGTTTGGATTCCTTAGGGAAAACAATACGTGATAGGATGGGATTTTGAAGGTTGGACACTAGAGGGAAGTAGAAGAAACTAAATATTACAATTAAAGAAGAAAACTTAAACTTGACTCAACATAGAATGGAGCAAAAATATTTTAACACTGGATGTTTTGAAGGATATTTGTGAACAATGGACTCAGAAGTTAATTTTAAGAATGTCTGTTGTCATAGATAGATGGTGTGTAAATGAAGTTACAGAAGAGAAACAAGCTCTACTGAACAAGACTGAAACTGATTTGAAAGTGGATATAAAAATGAAAGGCTACAAGAATGATATGGAAAAAGATGATATACTGGATATACAAATGAAATTGGTTGATGTTTTAATAATTAAAAGGGACATACAAATAACAAACCAGAAGAGTGATCTAGATAACTTTTCTACACTGGATTTACAAAAGAGATCTGTTAAAGTTTTGAAGAATTTCCTGAGAAGGGACGAAGAAAAAATGAAAAGAAATCAAATTCTAGGACATTATTTGAAGGGATTAAAAACCAAGTTTGTTAAAAGTACAGAGAAGGAATATGAAGTTGGTTTATTCGATCAAGGTTAAAATAAATATTTAGTTATCCCTGGTAACCCTTAATGGACCTTTGCTGACCAGGAATGAATGACAAGGTTTTAAGATTATGTTTAGAGTTAAAAGATGAAATATGGGGAGAAGACAACATTTGTTGTATTTTAAGAGAAGGTGATAAGTTACTAAAATTGTTTATACTTGTTGTGATGAAGGAAGAAGTTACTTCTTTACATATTTCTTTTTTTTTCTTTTTCTTTCTTTTCTATTTTTCATTCTATTCTAGGAAAATTTCTGGCTTTAATTGAATATTAATCTTTAAAATCCTCTGTATCAATATATGTATTTGAATCCAAAAATTTTTAGCTTTTTTTCATGTCCACCAATCATGATAAAATATTCCTTCATGTTGTTCACATTTCACATTTTCAACATATATTTACATACATTACTTATTTTCAGAAGTAGAAGAGTATAAGGGTGGGAGGATTATAAGAGTATAAGGGAGAGGGGAAGAGTCTCAGAAAAAAAGCCAAATTACCAATAGAAGAGAATAGATTTGTCTGAATGTCAAGCTTCCAGGAATTCCCTAGCATTTTTGGATTTATCTTGGTCTAGGGTGCTCATAATGTTATGGCTGTTAGGCTGAGGCTGATGTTCACCTCAGACTAAACAAACAGCAGCACACCACAAAAAACCTCAAGGAGCAACTGGAACAAACCATGACCCCAGAACACACAAAAATGCAGAAAGCCACCATCAAGATTACATCTCTAAGACAAGCTGAAAAAAGGAAAACAAAGCTCCAAGCCAAACTGCTCAAGATAAACCACAGAAAGAAAGAGGTATCTGAACCCAAATGGGTAGTTAACATGTCCAGCTGCCCACTATCTATGGCAGAATACAATATCCTCCAGAAAGACCTCAACTATAACATAGACAATGCTAAACAGAATTTTTTGCAGTCTTAGAAGCAGCATTTAAAACCACAGGACTTGCCACAGAGATCGAAGAAAACATAAGGCAGACAATCATACCACAGACCAGAACAACACAGAATGAGAACCAACTCAAAACAGAGGGCAGAGTGGTCCTCAAAAACCTAAAAAAGGGATCAAATCAACACCATCCTCCCGGCAGACAAAGGCCGTACCATGGTTATCATGGACAGAACAAAAAAAGTCAAAGAATCACTGGTAGACAAAGAAACCTACATCCCAGTAAATACCAATACAGAAATTAGACAACCTGATCAATGAAACCCTTAACGACCTAACCAAGAAAGGTCAAATCACAAAAGAAGAACAGTGACGGATGAAAAGCAATGAACCCACCCACCCACGATTCTATGGATGCCCAGAAGTACACAAGCCCAACATACTTCTTCATCCAATTGTATCATTACCAAGGACCCCAACATACAACATGAGTGACAGATAAGATACAACAGAGTCACCCTTTGGGGTACATGGGTGGCATATAAGTTTAATACTAAATAAATAAAGTATAGCGAAAGAACTTACAAAAAGGCTTGGAGATCTCACAGAGTGGATTTAACTCTATCAACTCCTCACTACAGTGCCTTCAGAAAATCAAAGACCTAAAAATAGAAGAAGATGAAATTATGGTTTCATTCAATGTCACAGCATTCTTTATGTCCATAGATCCAGAACTACCAAAAGAATCCATGGCAGCAGTACTACGTAACACAATCAACCTAGCCAAATACTCTCAGATTGAAATACCCAGAATTATGGACTGCATCAACCTCTGACTCACTACCTACTTTCAGTTTGATGGACAAATATACCAACAAATCAGAGGAACGCCCATGGGATCAATACTTTCAGGACTCATAGCAGAGATTGTAATGCAGGATCTAGAAATTATAACACTCCCACACATACAACCAAAAGTATGGATCTGGTATGTGGACAGTACCTTCATCATAATAAAAAAGGAACAGCTGGAGAAGACACATGAAACAATTAACTTCTTCAAAGGAATAAAATTCACAAGGGAAAAAGGGAAAAAGAAAACAACACACTACTCTTCCTGGATATCCTCATCAGCAGAGGAAACAATGGCAAATTAGAAATGCAAGTCTATCGAAAAACAACCCACAGTAACAAAGTGCTCCATTACCAAAGTAACAACCCAACCTCCCACAAGAGGAGCTGTGTAAGAACATCATTCAAATGAGTACAAACACATTACAGCAACCCAGAATACCAGAAAAAGGAAATAGACTGCCTATATATCTTCCAACAAAAGCTGCAACAATACCACCATCACTTGGATTTTATCATAATTAATAATTGTATTTATGCTGTACTATTTATGTTTTTATTGGTTTTAACTGTTTGGTTGTGAACCGCCCAGAGTCCCTCCTTGTGGGAGAGTTGGGCGGTGATATAAATTTAATTTATAAATAAATAAATAAATAAAAATGGATATCCACGCAACTTTATCAAAAAGTCGCTGACCACTCAATCCACTATAGCACAACCAACACAACCTATGAAAAGGGTAACACTGCCATACATCAAAAACATCTCAGAAACAACTAACAGACTATTATAACCACATGGTATCACTGTAGCACACAAACCAACTAAAGCCCTCCAAAACATCTTAGGTAAACCAAAAGCCCCAGTAGCCCAAGAAGGAAAAAACAGGAGTCATCTACAACGTACAGTGTAAGGACTGTAACAGCCACTATGTAGGACAGACAGGCAGAAGACTAGCAGAGCGCATCCACAGGCACCAACTAGCAGTCAGAAGACACGATGAAAATTCCGTAATCTCACAACACATGGAGAGACTCAACCATAGTTTCAACTGGGAAACTGTGAGCATCCTAGACCAAGCTAAACCCAAAAACCCTAGGGAATTCCTGGAAGCTTGGCATTCATACAAATTAGGCATCAATAGACACATGGAGATAAACCATGTTTACCCACTATTCAAAAGAGACAACAAAAAAAGCTAAGAAAGAAACAAAAAGACCAAAATACATCCTCTCCAGTAGCCTACACCCAGATAAGCGGGGATTAACACCAGACAAACAATCAAGCAGAGAACAATACCCTAATCAAGGAACTACCAAGAAGAAAACCTCACTCTCACCAACACTGACAGGGGAAGCTATTGTATATAAACAGGGAGCAAACCCCACACTTACTAGCACTGATGATGTTACGTAGTTGGGTAATGAAACATCTACAAGGAAACAATCAAGCTCAGAGGACACCAAGGACTCCACAGAAACCAAATACTTTCCCCCCCCATATTAGAAATCACTGTTCCAACTTCCACACCCCCTTCCTTCTCACAGAGATGCTGAACTTCAACCGTTCTTTCTTTCAAAATTGGCTTACTGCCAGTATTGATTATACCAGCAAATCTAGTTTTTCTTTACAATTTATAAATTAGCTTTCCCTTCCTAAAAAATAAAAAAGTCTGATTGTTTCTGTAGATCTAAAGAGATTCTGTAGTGGCAATTTATTTTAAATTATGGTTTAAAAATTGCAACTTTTTAATGACATTAATTAGGTAAAGTTATTTGATCCAGTTGAAAAAAATGATGCCGTATAATTGCAGGTTACATTTAGAACCAACAATTTCAATATAACTAATGTGAGTTATGTCATTACAGCCTTCTGTTTGCTCATGCTCCTAAATGTAATCTTGCAACCATCTTTTTTTTAATGGTTTTTTAAGACCAGTAGGGATATTCCTGACTGCAGCAATATCTGAAATACCTGAATTTCAATCCCAAAGCACTCTATTTCCAAACCCTATTATATTTTACAGAGAGAATAGATGAGTTTTGGGCATGTATTGATAATTTAGGTTGTGATCAATAATTTAGGCTGTGCTCAATTTTCTGTTAAGTATATGTCAAAGTTCTTACTGATGTTTAATTGCAGGCCTGTTAAATTTCTGGGAATAGCATTTATGTTTATTACTATGTAGAAAACTTACATAGCAACAAAAGTAATAATGCAATGCTTTCCAAATGTTCTTAAGATGTTTGCCCTATCAAATTAAGGGGAATTGTAGCCTTAATGTAAATAAATATGATTGCAGTGTTCATGTTCTAGTATGAAAGTTATGGGTTTGTAATTTGCTTTTATACAATGGGAATTCAAGGTAGGAGGAGGTAACGTTTACCTAACCTACTAGCAACTCACATTTACAGAAGACATGTACAAGGACAGTCTGTTTTGACAGCAGATCTCCCTATAGTTGCAATGCATCTATTTTCAATTGCCACAACAGCAGAGAATGGTAACAAATACAAGCATTAAGTTTAAAGTTAATATTTAGGTATAACAAAGCAAGTAAGTGAAAGTAATTATTCTAAACATTAGCCATTCAGCTGCTCTTTTTCATAGCAAAAATTTCAACATATTGAAAAGAGTACAATTATATTCAGTGGTAATAAGATTTGAAACAGAGCAAAATTATTCAGATGGAAGGTCCTGTTCCAAGATGATTCACAGAGCTGGACAAGTCTATTGCAGAACTGTCTACTTTTACACCAACACTTGAAACCTATAATAAAAACAGAAGCAGGATTTAAGTCATTGGACCTTTCCAAAGTCCACTTCATAGTTTATCTCTTCCTATACTTCTCCATACCTTTCTATACATGCAAACCAACCTTGCTTCTACTATGCCCATATATCCATATATTAGTCCTTCAGATGGAGCTTTGGGATGAAACCCCACTCTACATGGATCAACATCACACACGTTTAAAAGGATCAGGGCTTGCATCACCAAACTCTATCTAACACCTTGCTAGTTTTGACCTTCACCCCCACCCGCTAAGGAAGCTGCTAATAAGCAGATACTGATTTGTACATCACACTTCTTATCACTCTCTATTTATGGACCTCCATGATTTTTTTCATTCTTTGCATTTGTGTTAGGGTCAGTTTAGCAAAGTGTATTGCTGTAAAATAGATTTAATTTTATTCTCCCCTAGTTCCTACCTTAATTTCCTCTCCTTACCACCTCCTCCTCCTCCTCCTCCTCCTCCTCCTCCTCCTCCTCCTCCTCCTCCTCCTCCTCCTTCTCCTTTTTGCATTTTGCATAATGTTGCATACATTAAAAGGAATAGTATAACAAATATACAGTATATGCAAATGGGTAAGTGACCCATTCAGTCCACCGCAGGATGGAGGCATCTTCATTGAAGGTTATGGACTGTAATCTACCACCTTGGTCCAGTGTGGGTTAGTAGACAGATGCTTTGGATTTCCCATTCTAGGGATGAGACAGAGTGACTAACCCCAAATCATCACCTGGCTTCTATGCCTAAGGAAAGATTAGAACCCTGTTCCTAATCCAGCACTTTAATCACTTACAGCTCACCAGTTATGTCTCTCATAAGGTTTAAATTAAACACACACACACACACACACACACAGACAAGATCCAGTGTGATGTAGTGGTTGAAGTACTGGATTAAGAATGTGGAGAGGCATGGAAGCCAGCTGGGTGACTGAGTCAGTCACTGTCAACTCTAGATTGGGATTAAAAAAAAAAAAACTACTAATCCACACTGGGCCAGCATCATAGTTTATGTTGGATACATTCCTGTCCACCAAATTGTTTTTTCCATGGTGCAGAATAGAAAAGGGATCACTTTCTATCTCTATTTTGTTGCTGTTATATACATGAAAGGGTTAAAGCTGGAATGACCAAAGACCACTCCCTTTGGGACTCTCCATACTAATTACCCACAATATTGCTTTCCAGTAGCTCTGGAAAGTTCTGTGGTTTTGAGATATACATAGACAGATAGGTAGAGATACGGCTGTTCATTATTTTTTTAAATATGTTTGTTGATGTTAATACACATCAAACTATATTTTTTACCAACTTTATTGAGTGGCACGTGTGCTTGCTCTGATCTAGATATAAGGGTTGAATGGGGGAGCATGCTGGGCGCAAACTAAATTGGAAACTTCCCACAGATTTTCCAATAGATTATAGTCCATAACCTAAAATGAAGACAGCTTCATCCTGCAGTGGCGTGATGATGATGATGATGATGATGATGATGATGATGATGATGATGATGATGATGGCAATATTCTTTCAAAGAATTATGTGAATAATGTTTCTCTTTTTAAATATTTTTATTTAATAAAATGTTTATTTTATTTATATTTATTTAAAATGTTTATTTAAAATATTCTATTTAAATATTTTCTCTTTTGAAATATTAGGAAGCAAAGTGATGCCTTTTCAGGTCAATGCCCAAGCCTCTCAAAGTATCCTGCTCGGAGTGCCAAAACTTCCCTGCAATGAAATTTTATAAAATATCAAATGCAGTCAGCCTAGACTAAGTTGAATGATGAATGTAAAGATGCTGTTAAATAAATAAAATATATAGCTTTATCCTAAAACTCCTCACGCAACCTCACACAGAGGAATGGTAGGCTGCATTGGCCTTTACGGTCCATCAGAGCATGAAATCAGTGTCACAAGTCAGGTAAGGCAAGGCGATTTATCATTTCATGCCTAGGTCACCAGTAGTTCTTTGGCACCAACATTTACAATGTTATGGGTTGTACTTTTTCTGTGATTTCATATCAAGGTAAATGCTTTGCATTACTGCTGAAGGAAGGCAGCCATTGTTGTAAAGCATACTATTAAACCTCCCAGCCTTTAAATTCCTGATATTGCAAATACATTATACTTTTAATAGGACAGCGAAATTAACTAGTTACCAGCCTTAGTTGAAACCATGCACTGTTCCTTCTTAATGGTAAGGATACAACTGATCCATTGGGCATATTTTGGCTACTATGTCATAAGTACAACCAAAGCTAAGTTTAACCTCAAGCATGCTCACACTCTTGTATGCAAGCCAGGATAACTAGAGATTGCTTTGCCAGCTAACATATTATTCCTTGTTTTTACCAAATAGGTAGTATTGACTCACATTCAGGATGCTCACTTAAATAAGTATAACAAAATAAAGGTTTTAAATTATCTATATTGCACTATATGGACAGAGGATCCTGTTATTCTGAAATCAACCCAATTGTTCAAGTAGAATGGTTTTCCTGATTGAATTGTCAGGGTCCAGTATTTGGATATAGTTTCTGTCTTATCGTCCATATTGTATTCCTTTCACAAGAACCCATGACTCTTCTGCTTTCAATTCTCTAGCTTTAACTTAGTATTCTGCCTGTTTTATAGAAAGGGTGTTTGGTGGAATGAGTAAAGTGGTGGTGTTTTCATACTCCATTTAGTCTCACAGACACTTTTTCAGCAAACATACAAACAAACAGTTGCTTTTTCCTCTCTTTCTTTGCTGCTCTGAAGTTTGGGCGGGGCCAGGCAAGAGGGCTCAGAGTGATGCAAGAAGCATCACAGCATCCTGATACAAGCCTCACCCCTTTTTTTATCTGTATCCCATTGCACAAAAACCTAAAAGGGGCAGAACTTGCAGCTTATTCTGACAAAAGCAGTAAGAAGCTACAGATGCTCCTATATCAATAGTCATCTAGAATTTTGCAGCCCAAGTATGGTGGTATCACTCAGGTGGCAAGTATTCTGACAAAATCGAATCTGTTGGAATTTCCTGGATAAAAGGTATTTGAAACACATTTTTCCAATATTCGTTGCCAATGTGGGCAGACACATCACTACTTTGCTTAATTACAAGGCCGAGAATAACATTGTAAAAGCTATACTTAAGATCTAGGACAGAAAGCCATTGGTCAACTTCATTCTTCCCATGTGTATCTTACCAAAGAACAAAGATATAGAACAAGAATACATTTATGATGGAAAACTCTGCCTTAGAAATCACCCAGTGGACCTTCTGAATTCTAAACTAGCTGAAGGTTGTCAGGATATAAAGAAAGGTGAGGTCTAACAAAATTTCTCCAGCTTGAAACAGGAGTCATTCTCTCTGGGGAAGATGTTTTGTCTCTTTCTGTACCTTGCCTATTATATCTATTTTGGAAAAGGGAAAGTGGAACTTTTTATCAATTCATTCATAATAATCAATGCCATTTTAAGATATTCCTGTGCAAACTTTATTTATTTCCAGTGTGACTGGGTGGGAGTGGCTGTACCTATTGTTTTACATAAAGAATCACAGTGGATCTGGATTTTTTAAAAAAATTAATGGATTCCTTTGAAAGCTTTCCAGAGCCTGATGTTTAAAATTGCAGAATGTTATAAATTTATTTGAAAAGAAACCCAATAAATTCTACACGAATGACAGAAAGATTCTTCCAAATGCTAAATTTCACTTCAAAAGGTCATCTGGATATTTGCAGCCCAGATATGGTAGCTCTATTACACACAATTTGCCACTGTTACACTGCTTTCTTCCTCCACTACAAAGAGCTGATTATTTATGTTGCCGGACAGTCAATCTAGTTACAACAGCTTTGACACCTGTTTTGTCAACTGCAGCCGCACGTTGGCAGCAACCTGGTATATATTGCAATTTATTTTTAGTCTCAATCAAGATTTAGCCATATAATTACACAAACAATCCAGTATTTCATATCATGTTTAAATTATTATTTAGTAATCACTGCATATCCAAGATGGAATTATTTAATACAAGATCACAGATCTTTGGGGTACTAATGGGATTATGCTGATGATTTTCATATTTGCTGGGTTATTTAAAACTGTTTCTTTATAGAAGGAAAAATGAGATGTTTTAGTACTTTGATTATCCTGCTGGGTTATATTATTAAAACTTTAATAAGGAAAATATAGAATTTGTGACAAGTAAGTTAACTATAGAAAGAACTGACATTTCTTTGAAGTGGAAAATAGAAATATGTTAATTTAAGAATTTTAAAAAGTTTTGAAATAGAAAAGAGACATTCAATCTATTGAAGAGTTTTTAAGACAACCATGGAATATATTACTAATTAGCACTTATTTGATAACAATTAAGTGATGGGAATAAACAGAGAATATTTCTTAATATTAATCTTCAATTTGCTTCCATTAGAAGATAAGGACAGGGTATTTCAAGATATTTTCGTTATTGATATAATTCAGAGTCCAATTTGGTTTATACATTATTGTGCAATATATTCATTATATTGGGTTGTTTGCAGGAAGACTCTAAAAGTCAATATGGCAGCCATGATTGTATGACTGAAACCATGAAAAACATTAAAAAAGAGGAGAGCTTCACATGGTCATGTCTATCATCTTGCCTTTTTTATTCTTCTGCAGATCCCATGGCTGCATTTGTTTTAAAATGATTTGTGCCAGTTCTGAATTTTCATAGATTTTATCCTAGGAATCAATCTGATCTAAAGTGGCAGGATACAGCAGTTGCAGGCAGAAGTTTGGTTGGGGGAAGATATTTGTGGATTAGCAGGCTGGGAAGCATTAAGATTTGATGGTGGACAGCCATCCGCAGTGCCACACCCTTTGGAAATTGATTTTATGGAAACGTTCCAATTCTTCTATTAATTTTCTTCTTGATCTTAAAGATAACTTGTTGCATTAGTATATCACTTAATAGGTGTTTTCAAATGAATTCACATGTTACAAAAGGGAATACACACACACACACACACACACACACACCTATTTTAAAATCTGAAAGTAGACTTTTCATGTTGAATAAAAATAAGAGGTGCTTCTATTAAAACATTTTTCATTCTGTTTCCTGTAGTCAAGAAGAAAAGAATGTTGTATTATGAACATACTGAGGTAAAATAAAATTATAAACAAACTTCAGTTTAAAAGACTAGGTAAACCTGTTATGATTTCATTTGTGCAAAGGAAAGCATGAAAATTATAAATTAAGGTTCCAGCCTTAACTCGTAGGCCATGCATATAGTGTATATTGTGTTTCACCATGACTTTGAGTTTGCCCTGCCCTATTCTCTTTTTGCAGGGTGGTTTAGGGTACAATTTTATGTTGAGTAGCAGTCCCAGATTTTTTACCTGGGATTAGAATTGCCCTACACTTTGCATTGGGAATACCTATGCAAATCTGGTTAGAGTTCAATTTCTTTGAATTTTTTCATGGAAATCAAGGATAGGAAAAGCTTTAGAGTGTAATTATAGATTTTTGAAAACATTTGCAACTATAAAGAGGCAACATGTAATAAAACATGGTGGCATATGCTCTGATATTAAATCTATATCAAATCCTACCTTTTAAATTGTTCTAAGTCATGCACATTTTGTCTGTGTTTTTTTTAAATGTAGAAATTTCCTAAATATCTTTCAGTGATAGGATACATAATTTCAGTTTTTCAGGCAACAAGTGTTTGTGAATAGCAATCCAGACTTTATAAATATGATCAATGTTCTCTCATACATTATGGAGAATGTATCATGTTTTTGTATGAGGAACTTTACACTTGTGGAATCAATTTTTTTTTTTTTTAATGGAAGGTCTTCTTCTGACAACAAAGCTTTCTCTGAAAATGAACAAGAACATTAATTGTCATTGAATGTTCAGCTTGGTGAAAGGTAATAGAGGAAAAAAACCTAGTCAAAATATTCATTGGTTCCATCTGAAGTATAATGATTTTAATTTGACACACTACTTCTTGGTGGATTCAATCGATGTGTTTATTGAAATGACATTCTCTTTCTTCAAATGATATAAAAGTCAATCTAATTTAATCTTTAATCATTATTTTTATTATTATTAAATTATAATAATTTATATTTCAGCCCTAGGAAGGAGGCAATGGCAAACCACTTCTGAAAAACCTTGCCAAGAAAACCACAGGGACTTGTCCAGGCAGTCTCTGAGAACTGGACACAATTGAAAGGATTAAAGAAAATTAATCTTTAGCCTTTAACTGATTTTTGGTTGTCATCTGAATGCAGAAGCTTGATAATCTAAGAGTACAACACAAGCTTCCTTATATTTGAATACCAGGATGGCTGAACAAGAATCATGACTACATACCTATCTTGTGAACCTGGTCTTCTCTTCTCCCACAGAGAAGACAGTTCAAATCAGAGAAGAGTTTGGCTCTTCTATGAAGTAGGATGTTACCTTCATTTAATAAGTCTTATTAAATTGTGAGTTAAACACCATAATGAAAAAGTCACAAAACTTTTACCCCAATGCATTCTTTGCTTCTTGCATCACTCTGTCAGGAAGCAACTTGATAGAATATTTTATGTATACTTAGTACAAGGTTTGCAAATAAAAACTGGAACTAGGATTAGATGCTTCTCAGATATCTATGTAAAAGAAGAACAGAAGGCGACTAGGTATGGCATAACTAGGAAGCAGTCTGTACAGCTGAAATTGTATATGGTCTACTTTGGATATATTTATGTCCCTGATCCTAAAGAATATCCAAACTGCAGCAATATATGGCAAAACTGTTCTCCAGTTGGTGATTAAAACAGAACATTTCACAGAATATTTTTTAGCAGAATCCCTTTTAATATATGGACCTGAGTGAGCTACATTTATGTGTACAGTAATAATACTGCCCAATAATTATTCTGGTTTTATGAATAAGCAACTTTGAGAGGAAGTAATTTGAAAAAGGATATATGGAAGCATAGCATACAGTATCCACCTTCTTTCAATTCCAAGTTCTCTCTAGTTACCCCCCCCCCCCCATACAAGGATTTCTAAACATGATCTCTATACCTTGGAAGAACAGATATTCAGAAGAAGAAATGAACTAGAAGCATCATAACTGAAGGGCGTATCTTCTGCTCTTCTTCCTACTCCTCCTTTCTTTAAAAAATGGTAGTGACTCTTGCTTTGCCCTAGGTTATAGAATATGGGAATGACATCTATTTCGTTATGAAAAGGATTGATGAAAAATTTGAAGCTAAGGGGCTTCTTAGATGAAGTATATTTAAAATGACTATTTTGTGAAGATACTGTTGCTTTGTAAAATGCCACGGCACTCATTTTTAATTCAAAACTATTTCTTGTGATGAAAATGTCAGATTTGAAGTGGAGAAAGTTCCTGCAGTCTTTTAAAATGACATTCTT
Source organism: Python bivittatus (assembly GCF_059951505.1). Lineage (NCBI taxonomy): Eukaryota > Metazoa > Chordata > Lepidosauria > Squamata > Pythonidae > Python > Python bivittatus. Next base: position 26,945,900 of record NW_028277125.1, on the reverse strand, counting down.
CTTCCTCGCTGTGATTGGATAATGATGTTACAGTATATTTAAGCATTCCAAAATATCACTTCCAAATCACATCCAAAGCACTGAACAGTCCAAATGCTAACTTCACAGTGCGCTAAGAAAAGTTAAAGGGCCTTTTCTTCTCAAGTTGGCATAAAGAAAAGTATGTAAAAAATTAAAGTAATACAACGTTAGCTTTCCATATGATTGATAACTTGCTAGCTTTCTCATTTCGTATTCCAATTTTTGATCTTGACAACCATAAGACAATAATGTGTCTTAATTTGTATACTATAAGAGAATACTGAGACCACTGTCATAACTCAGCTCCAATTTCTTATTCTCCATCAATACTTCAAGTACCATTCTCTTCCATATATAATATACTACAACTTTGTACACACCTATCATAACATACTTACTCAAGTCTTGCTGTATTTAATGTGATCATTCCCTTGAAGTATACATAGAAATACAACTATAATTTTATTAAATTAACTTAATATTGACTACTGTTGCTTTGTAGAATCTATCAGTGACTTATTTATTGGATTTATATGGCTGCCCAACTTGCAAAAATATTCATTTTATTTTATTTTATTTATCATATTTGTATGGCCGCCCATCTCACAAGAGTGTGACTCTGGGTGGCGTACAACAATCAGTTAGAAATAGAATCAATAAATATATAAAATTATATATATATATATATATATATATATATATATATATATAATTTCATTATAATCGATATACAATTCATTGTATCAATATACAAAATTCATTATAAAAACTATAAAAAAGCATATAAGCAAGAGAGGATGATGTTAGCCACAGAAAGGGAGCCATTGCAAGATCTCTCTGGTCCCCTGAGACCCCCAGGCCTGATGGCACAGCCAGGTCTTGAGGGACTTGTGGAATGTCAAAAGGGATGGAGCTAACTTCATTTTCATGGGGAGAGTAGATTCCATAAGTATTTTCCTAACAGACAGGACCAGCAGCATGCCTTCTCTGCCAGATCTGATGGGATGGGCAGATATAACTGAGGAGAGGTGGCCCCTCAGATAACTCATGCCATGAAGGGCTTTAAAGATCAAAACCAGCACCTTAAATTGGACCAGGAAGCAAACTGGCACCAATGCAGCTTATGAAGCAGAGGTGTAATGTGTGCCATTCTAGGGGCACACATAACTGCCCACACTGTTGAATTTTGCACCAGCTGGAGCTTCTGGATACTCTTCAAGGGCAGCCTCATGTACAGCATATTACAGAAGTCCAAACGGAAGGTAAGTAGGACATGAGTGACAGTGAACAGAGCCTCCCAATCCAGGAACAGGTGGAACTGGCACACAACACAAAGCTGTGCAAAGGCCCTTCTAGCCATGGCTGCCACCTGCTCTTTGAGCAGGGGTTGTGAGTCCAGGAGGATCCCCATATAGCACACCAGGTCTGTCTGGGGCAGTGCCACCCCATCCAGCACCAAATATGGCATAGTCCTAGAACAGGAAGGCCCCAAAACTCAAAACCACTCATTCTTGCCAGGGTTCAGCTGAAGCCTGTTGTTCCCCATCCATACCCTCACAGCCTCCAGGCACTGGGATAAGACATTCACAGCATTGCTTAATTCTCCAGGGGCAGAGGTGTATAATTGGGTATCATCAGCATGCATAGTAGGGGCCTAGAATAGGATCTCTCCTCCCAAACTATCACCAACTGGAACTGGCCCTGAAGAAAGAAGATGAACCAGCACATCACCATGCTGCCTACCCTCAATCCTGAGCCAGTCTAGAAGGATACCATGTTTGATGGCATTGAAAGCCTCCAAGAGGTGAAGTAGGGCAAGGATGGAAGCACAACCCCCATCCCACCCACACCAGAGATCATCCAAAAGCGCAACCAATGCTGTTTCCATCCCATACCCAGACCTGGATCCTGACTGAAAGGGATCCAGATAATCCGCTTCATCCAAGGTCATCTGAAGCTGCTATGTAACCACCTTCTCAATCACCTTCCCCAAAAAGGGAAGGTTAGATACTGGATGAAAATTGTCCAGTATAGTGGGGTCCAGCAATGGCTTACTGAGGAGGGAGGGAACCAAAGCCTCCTTAAGAGGTAAAGGAACAACCCACTTACACAACAACCCCGGGCTGCTTTAACCAGCCACGCGGGGCATGGATCTAAAGAGCAGGTGGCTGAGCTCATAGCCCCAAGGACCCTGTCCACTTCCTGAGGTCCAACAGGTTCAAACCATTCCCAGATAACAGGGTAAGATTTCTCCCTAGGCATTTCAACTGGCCCTGAGCAAGGCTGTCATTCAACTGAGAATGAATCCAAGTGACTTTGTCTGACAGATGCTGAGCAAATTCCTCTGTACACCCCTGCAAGAGGTTCTCCGAGCCCCCCTTACCTAGGAGGGCTTGTGTCACCTGAAACAGGGCCTTGGGGTGGCTATCTATGGACAGAATAAGAGTGGAGAAGTAATGATGCTTCACCGCCCTTACTGCCACTAGGTAGGCCTTAATAGTGGCTCTCACCTGTATTCAGTTGAGTCTGTCCCTTGTCAAGTGCCAGCAATGGTCTAGACATCTCTCTCTTCATCTCCCTCAGCTTCTCTGTAAACCATGGGGATCCCCGAGAGGGGACAGGTTGTATGGGTGCAATCCTATCTAAAGCCTCAGCTGCCCCCTTATTCCAAGTGGTGACCAGGGCTTCATGTGGACCATGCAGCAGAGAAGCAGGAACAACCCCCAGCTCCTTCTGGAAGTCATCCAGGTCCATTACTCACTGGCAGTGGACCAATCTAACGGCGCCAGCCTCCCTTCGGTGGACAGTGGTGCTGGAGAACCCCATGGTAATCAGGGCATGATCTGACCATGACAATGGGGACACCAAAAGCTCCCCCAATTTCAGATCACATAGCCACTCCTCTGACAAAAATATGATTCTGGGCAGTATACAACAGAAAAAAACTGAATTAAAATAAAAAATAATAATAACAAAAAGCACCGCAACTATATACAAATGTGCTACATCTCAAAGATTGAGCTTCTATAATATCCTAGCCCGAATGCATTAGGAATAGCCAGGGTTTCAAGGCCTTCCTGAAAGGGAACAGGGTCAGGGCCAATCAAATCTCAGGGGGTGAGAATTCCCCAAGCGGGCACCGTCACAGTATACAGGTAGTTCTCCTTTAGTGACTGCTTTGTTTAGCAACTGTTCACAGTCATGACGGTGATGAAAATGTAGCTTTCGACCAATCCTTGCATTTACGACCTTTGCAGGTCTGTAAAGCAAAGGAAAGCTGAAGTAAGATCATAAGCACAGTCGTGGTTTCACTTAGTGACTGCTTTGCCTAATGACCAAGTTGCTGGTCCCAGCTGTGGTCACTAAATGAGGACTACTTGTATTTATATTTGTACAATATTTATACAAATATTTGTATAAAGTATGTGTGCGGTCTCTCTCTCTCTTTCTCTCTCTCTCTCTCTCTCTCTCTCTCTGCAACTATGTAAAATCAATTTTAAAATAAATATTTTTCTATCTCTGAATGTTATTAAGTTTCGATATCAATGGTGATTGCAGTAAATGGGACTCTATTTTATGCTGATCTATGACTGTAATAAAGATTTAATTTTGATTTTGGACTTCTGTCCTATATGGGAGGGGGATGGAGAAAAGAGAACCAGGGGTTGGACATAAACCTGCCCAGCTCTAAAGTTAAACAGAGCCTTGGAGACAGGCATCTTGCAGTGGACTGGGATGAAAATATCTTTCCTTCCATCCTATTCTTGTGGTCTGACATCTGTGTCCTGGATCTGAGACTTTAGAGAGTTTTGAGTGAATTTAAGCACACTCTGGCAGTAGGAAGAACTGTGGCAACATGTAGATTAAGACTACAGTATCTGAAGGATTGTCTCTTTCAGGTTGCTTGGGAATGGATTTTCTCAGTGGTGACCCCTAAGCTTTGGGGTGTTTTATGATTACTTTATTATCATTTCAACCCTGAGCAAAAGCATTTTTAGTCTCCCAGGCCCATAAAAAAGAGCTAAGTAATTCCCCCCACTCCTCCTCTTCACATACCCATGTCCTCCTTATTACAAATAATCACAAGCTTATCCTAAATGATGGATGGGCATTAACCTGTCTCATACACAATTGCCTAGTTAGGTGCTACTTAATACTAAATCATATCCTAGATTTGACTTCAGAGCAGATTCATATGCTGCACTTATACTCACCGAATCAAGGTGACTATAAAAGACAATGGGTTCACTTAACTATACCACAGAGCTGTCACCCATCCTGCTTTGTCACAACCTCTTACTCACTCTATTATGGATGGACGAATCACTAAAAATCCTGTTTGCTGGGTCAACATTGTTAGGACAACATCCATAACGGTCTTATGGAGAGAGGAAAAATAGAAAATATTAACAATTCTTAATACTATACACAGGCCTTCTATAACTTATGTACTGTGATTACTAACATAAATTGCTCAAGTGCCTTTCTAAATTGCAAACCACTTTGCAGTACCTTTTCTTGATGCAAACGTTTCAAAAGCAGTCTCCTAATGCAACAGAATATTTTTCAGATTCCTTGCTTCCTTGCTTCCTTGCTTCCTTGCTTCCTTGCTTCCTTGCTTCCTTGCTTCCTTGCTTCCTTCCTCCCTCCCTCCCTCCCTCCCTCCTTCCCTTCCTTCCTTCCTTCCCCCCTTCCTTCCTTCCTTCCTTCCTTCCTTCCTTCCTTCCTCCCTCCCTCCCTCCCTCCCTCCCTCCCAGAAAAATTGTGGTAATTGAAGGGTGGTCAGATCTATTGCATTCAGGCCATAACTGGATTAACAGTAGTCATGATATAAACTGCTTTTCGAAGTATAACAGTATGAACTGCTATTTAAGTTCTGCTTCCTTAATTATATGTTTTAATCTATTTTTGGGGTCATGGTTCCAGGGCTAACATTAGGGTATAGTCAGGGTATACATAACATTGAAAAAGGTAACATTTTGATTGCACCCTCATGGCCTCCACCTAGAGGTGTTTTTACCCTACCCTGTGGATACCCTTGCATGGTTCTGTCAATGCTTTGAAAAACTGATGGGAAAAAAAAATCATTATATATTTACAATAAGGAGGGTTTTTTTCTCCAATTAGTGCATATGTCAGTCTTTATAATGGAATTCATGCATTGCCTGAAGAAACTGTTTCTATGATATTTTTCTATGATAATACTATTCTGAAAAATAATTTCTAGATATTGTAGGATTCCATTAAGGCATAATTAATTTTGAATGTGGGAGAAATAACTTTATAGGTTTTATTTTTGCTATCTTATTAATGCTTGCTTTGCAGCAGGAAAATATTTTGGAACTGCTTCCTTGTAATTTACCAAATAAAGAAGTCTGTGGAAAATTCCTTGTCTAGATAAAATAATTAACCTTGATATTTTAATTAGTATAATTCTCAAATCTTTATATGAATTCACAATTTGTATGAAGGAATAATATTAAGTTTTCTAATTGATAAGGATTTGGCTCATGTGGGTACCAGTGGGGTGATTATGATGACATGTGAATCATGATATCATTGCACAAATGGCATGATTTACGTTCTTTCATCAGATGTCATTGTGCAACTGGCATGGATTCTATAAACATGTCACTTGCACAATGAAGTCATGACACATGTTTTTATTTTGACAATGTTGTGGCTTGTAACAGTTATAACTGCTTTCAGTGGCATACCTATCATTGCAGGCTCTTCTACTTAAGGGCTTATGGGCAGCAATACTGAGAAGAGCTCCAAGCTGCAGAGCACCACCACTGGAATGACACAGCACCTTCTATGTTTAAATTTGGAGATGTTTCAGGATAATTGCAGTGGAGAAGTCAGTTGGGATAGATGTCTTGGTGTTAAGTTCAGATTAATGTTGCTGCCAAGGTACCCCTTGTATTGCTTATCCCCAGCCGAGCAGGATTGGGTGACAGGTTCTATATGTGCTTTTAGATTTGGAAGCAATGACCACACCAGAAAGAGTACTTAATGTTTTATTCCAAGGCACTATGAGAAAATAACAATTACATAACATGAGACAGTAATCAGAGAATATACAGGAATACTAAAGAATGCAATATAATCCAAGATAGTAATCATAGAATATTAACATAAAACTGCAATTAAAAATATACAAGAAGACAGTAAGACAAAAGAAGACAGTGCCTAAGCTCTTTATGCCAGTCAGGGAACCTCAGAGAAGATGACAGGCAGACCCTTTCAAGGCCAGCATACATGCAACACACTTACAGTATGTTTAGGTCTATACTGAAGTTCTATCTCATGAGGATTTTTGAGTAGCTTATACAGGTTCTGAACCATAATTAAGCACATCTAGCTTTTCAATGACCTCATCACACTGGACTTGACCAAGGACAAAGAGGACAAGTTTATCTTATCTTGAAGTGCTTTGCCCTTCTGCCAAGGTTCAAGGCCGAGGAATCCTGAAGAATGAGACCATCCAGTCTAAGGAGTCTTTGGTTATGTCAGGTGGAGATAACACCATTTTGTGACTAAGAAGTATCTTTTTCTCAAGGTTAATTGGATTGAAGATGAGAAAGATCATCCTACTCTACACAGGTGTCTTACCAAGGACAGGGCAAAAGGAAGCATGACTAAATGCTTACTTATTTTGCATTACATACTGAACCATTATATGAAAATATACAGTCATATACAGTTCTATGTATCACGTACCTATATATCATCTGAAACAAAGGAATAAAAGGGAAAAAGGAAATAAAGAAGAATTTCACAAGCTGAGAGGATGCTTTTAATTTTTTTTTTTTAAAAAAAAACATCATTTCCTATCAGTAGAATCCATGCTGGTTGAAAATATAAAGAACCCTGATGAACAGCTATGGTAAATTTGTTTTAAAAAGAGGATTATAAAAAGTATTTAATTGACAGCATGACTCTAAGCCACTTTCCTGACACTAGCTTACTTGATTTATATTTCAATATTATGAGGTTTTATGAAGATTTCTGGAAAAGTCATAGAGAAGCATTTTAAAATGAATATGTTAAAATTTTCAGAAATTCAAAGTATTTTAATGGATATTTATTAAAATATGGATATTTCTTAAAATAAAAGTAGAATAAATTATGGTTTTCCTTAAACATACTGCACCAATCATCACATGATCTCCTTTTCCATGTTGGAAATGATCAGTTATTACATAGAATAATAATTGACCAGGAAGCAACAAGGGAAATTATTAGATAAAACTCTTTTCCTTGACTTGTTCATAATCTCTCTGCCGTCCACAAATGTTTAGTATCTGTACAGAGGTAATATTTGTCCAGATTGCTATTTCATTTCCTGTGATGGAAATAATGATTTAGTACCTGCATGGAATAATCCTTGAACAGGGAGTCGCAAAGAAATATATCAGATAACTCTTGTTTGTTTGTTTGTGTGATTTTATTCTGTTGGTCATGCTGTTTCCTCTATCCCATGGATGTGCTGACACCACCATGAAAGTGATATTAACTATGCACTCTTGTATTCTTTTCCCATGCTTCCTGTGTAAGTATAAGACTTTGAACACTTGAAATGCTCCATGTCATTAAATATCACTGATGCTTTGGGATGCTTTTCATTCTTAGTTGCATGTTTGTTTGCGTGTATGTATATGTATGTATGTATGTATGTATGTATGACATTTATATACCACTGAATGATCAGACTCAAGGCAGTTTACAGCAATAATGTTAAAAAAAAAGTATAAACATGAATTAATCCTACAATCCATACAAAAAACCCATAATCCACTAGAACTACAAACGAAATAACTCCCTCCCCCAATGCATAACCCAAAAAGACAACCTAGATCCACCATTAGTGCCCCAAACCACATCTAAATAAAATTGTTCTTATGGCTTCTGAAAACCCAGCAGTGTTGGTGTCTCAAGCATCTCAGAAGAACAACTGTTCCATAATGTTGATGAATCTACTGAAAAGGTATTTCTCGGAGCCTATATCATGAGCCTCACATAGGGAAGAGACTCACTCACTCCATCCCACAGGCACAGGATTTGGTAGATTCTAGTCAGAGAAGACAGTCCCAAAATTAATTGGGAACTGAACCTGTAGGATTTTATAAGGTAAAAACAGCTGTTCAAGCTGCTTGAAAATATAACCAGTGTAGTGAGTGTAACATTAGAGTTACACTGCTAATAGGTTCACTGACTACTTGCCAATATACTTGCCTTAGTGAGGACCACACTGCTGCCTCTCAGAGTTGATCTTCCAATCATGAATGTTCCAGTAAGTTATGGGAATGGAAAGGAATAATAACTGCCACTTCCCTTCTTTTTGAATAGAATTGGGAATTGGAACTAAAGGGAAGTGGATGGTGGGATGGGTGATGGTAGGGAAGAGCAGGATAAACTTGAAACTCATATTATTGTAGTAAACTTGCTTTCAAAGATTCACCTCTGCTATCAGTACTAGTAACATCGGCTCCAGTCTCTCAAACAGTTTTGTTTTCATAAGCCACAATAAGGAAAGATAAATAAATGAATAAATAAAGGACCTCTTGAGATTCAGTTCTGAAAAACTAATTTGGAATGTGCTCATTTAATATGTAATTATCAGATGCTAACATTTTACATCTTGTTTTTCAAAAGTTTCTAATTCATATAACTTTTCATATTGAGAAGATTTCAGGAAAAAAATAAAATTAAGTTCATAAACCCACTTGCATTTTTCTTCTTCTGAGGACATTATATATTACATTGAGTATAATTCACAGGGACCATCTCTCCAGTCTTGGGAGAGGGTAAAGATTGAAATTTGGAGGCCACAGGCAGATATTCACCTAAGCAGCAACATCATTTTAAGACAAGGCCATACCCAATGTAGAATAAGGCAGACAAATATAGTAGAAACCAGAGAACATTTATGAAACCATAAATATTGCATAGCATCCTGGATAGATCCTGGGTAACAAACACCTTACTCAAACTGTCTGATAGTTGATTGGTAGCCCAGCCCCAGGATCCATGTCAGAGTTAGTCCCCTGTTTCGCTATAGCTTTTATGCACTAGACTAAAGTATTTTTAACTCTTTGGTGCCTCCTCTTCCAAGCTGCACCCTATTCATAGCTCCAAGCTGCAAGAATTGTATGTGACTGAGGGAGCAAATATCTACTATGTTCCTTAAAGGAATGTCTTTATGACATCACTCTGATTCTATTAACTCAGCCTTTTCAACCTTGGGAACTTTATGATGTGTGGACTTCAACTCCCATGCTAGCTGGGAATTCTGGGAATTGAAGTTCACACATCTTAAAGTTGCCAAGGCCGAAAAACACTGTAATAGACAGACATCTATCAGGCATACTTTAATGAGATTCCCATATTAAGTTGGGAATTGGACCTGATGCCTAAATGGCCCCTTCAACTCTAGGATTTCATGAATCTGTGACTATTGTAACTGCTATTCTTATGATAGTCTAACCAAAAGCAACATCATTCCAATTTTTAAAATGGCATTGCTGAAGAAAGCAAAATAGGCTCCTAATGAAATCTGTGATAGTAAAATCTTGATTACTTGTGCTGTAAAGAATTGCTTGTGTCCCATTGAATGCACAACAGCTTCTGAATTGCTAGCTCCATCCAGTTTATTTTAATTGAAAACAATTGGCATAAGATACTTAAGAGTCATAGAGGGCTAAATTAAAAATCCAGGTTTCAAGCAGAGATACTGGTGAAGCTAAAACATATTTACCTATAGTTCAGATGCTATTTTCACAACAGTGTCTGAAATTTCATTTTGCTTAGGAGAGATAGACATGTTGCAAAAAGCACATTTTACATTAAGAACAGAAAGTAAAACATTTCAGATCTCTTTCTCAGAATACAAGTACATAAGGAGAGTTATTCTGCAAGAGTTGTATTACATGTAAGAGGAACAAAACATAAAAAGAAAAAGAATGAAAAAATATAGACTGTAGTACTTTAAATCCATACATTTCTAAAATAAAGCAAAAGCAAAATGTATCAAATGTTAAACCTATACATCATTGAAGATATGTAAGTCTGTCACAGTACTGATGGGTATGTATTCATTCTACAATGAATTAAAAAAATTGCATGCCATTTCCTCTTATGCCAAAGTATTTATTTTGGGGAATGCAAGTAAGTGAAATGGCAGTTGGAAACATTACTGTAACATACTGCATCATATGCCTTTTGAAGTCTAAAAAAAAAAAAAAAATCCCCCTCTCACCCCTATGGGTGGTATGTGTCTTCCTCAATCTCAGGTCCTCTGCCAGAGGCCTGGGAGTTTGAGGGTTCTGCGCAGTATCTTAGCTGTTCCTAGCACTGCACTCTTCTGGACAAAGAGCTCTGATGTTGTTCCTGGGATCTGTTGGAGCCACTTTCCCAGTTTAGGAGTCACAGCCCCAAGTGCTCCTACCATTCCTGGGACCACTTTGGCCTTTACTTTTCACATCCTCTCTAGTTCCTCCTTCAGGCCCTGGTACTTCTCCAGCTTCTCGTGCTCCTTCTGTCTGATGCTGCTGTCACGGGGCACTGATACATCTATCACTACTGCTGTCTTCTGGGCTTTGTCTACTACCATAATGTCTGGGCGATTGGCCAGTACTTGCCCATCCATCTGGATCTGGAAGTCCCACAGGATCTTAGCCCTGTTATTCTCCATGACCTTCTGTGGAATCTCCCATCTGGACATGGGAGGGTCTAGCCCATACACTGTGCAGAAGTTCCTGTATACAATGCCAGGTACTTGATTGTACTGTTCAATGTATGCTGTTCCTGCCTGCATCTTACACCCTGCCACTATGTGTTGGACTGTCTCTGAGGCCTCTTTGCACAATCTTCACCTTGGGTCCCTTCTAGTGTGGTAGACCCTGGTTCTATGGATCTGGTGCTTAGTGCCTGTTCTTGTGCTGCTGTGATCAGTGCCTCAGTGCTGTCTTTTAGTCTAGCCCTTTCCAGCCACTGATAAAATTTCCCAATGTCAGCCACCTCAGCTATCTGTTGATGGTACATCCCATGCAGGGGCTTGTCTTGACATGGTACTTCCTCTACTTGAACTTCCTCCCATGTCTGCTGCTGTCTCAGGCATTCTCTCAGCAGCTCATCCTTGGGTGCCATCTTAGCTTGGGTTTCATCTAGGATAGTGGCTTTGACACTCATCAGACCCCGCCTGCCCTCTTTGCAGTTGGTGTATAGTCTCTGGCTGTTGGACTTGGGATGAAAACCTTCGTACGTTGTGAGGTACTTCTGGGTCTTCACGTCAGCAGCCTCCATGTCCTCCTTTGGCTAGCTCACTATACCGGCAGGGTATCTGATGACTGGCAGGGCATACGTGTTGATGGTGTGGATCTTGTTCTTGCCATTGAGCTGGCTCTTCAGGACCTGTCTTATCCTTTGGTGGTACTTGGATGTTGCTTTCTTCCTTGCCTCCTCATTGTGATTTCCGTGTGACTGTGGGATACCAAGGTATTTGTAGCTGGTCTCTATGTCTGCCCAGTGGTAGTTCCACCCCATTGGTCTTAACTATCTTCCCTCTTTTTACTATTATCCTGCCACACTTCTCCAGTCCGAATGACATCCCAATTTCCTCACTGTAGATCCATGTAAGATGGATCAGTGAGTTGATGTCTCATTCACTTAGCATACAGCTTGATGTCATTCATGTAGAGGAGGTGGCTGATGGTGATTCCACTCTTGAACTTGTACCCATATCCAGTCCTTGTGATTAACTGACTGAGGGGGTTTAAGCCTATGCAGAACAGCAGTGGGGACAGTGCATCATCTTGGTATATGCTGCACTTGATGGTCACTTGTGCGAACTGTTTTGACTTGATTTCCAGTGTTGTCTTCCACAGTCCCATTTAGTTCTTGAGGAAGGTCCTTAGTGTCCTGTTGACTTTGTATAGTGCCAGGCATTCACAGATCCATGTGTGTGGCATTGAGTTGTAGGCTTTCCTGTAGTCAATCCAGGCTGTGTTCATATTGGTCTGCTTAGACCTCGAGTCTCGGGCGACTGCTCTATCTATGAGCAACTGTTTTTTTTTTTTGCTTCTGGTGTTGTTCCCAATGCCCTTCTGAGTTGTGCTCATGTACTGGCCCATATGGTCTTGTGGCTTGGTGGCTATGATGCCTAATAGAACTTTCCATGTTGTGGGAAGGCAGGTTATTGGCTGGTAGTTGGATGGTGCTGTTCCCTTGTGAAGGACTTTCATGATCAGCACCATCCTTCCTTGTGTTAGCCAGTCTGGGTGGGAGACTGCTGCTAGCAGCTGGTTCATCTGTGCTGCTAGGCATTCATGCACTGCTGTTAGTTTCTTTAGCCAGTAAGTGTGGATCATGTCTGGGCAAGGTGCTGTCCAGCTCTTCATGCTCTTGACCCACTGTTGGATGTCTGCTACTGAGATGGAGACTGGTTCCTGTTATGGGAGATTGCTGTGGTCTTCTTTCAGGTCCTGCAGCCACTTTGCACTGGTGTTGTGTGTCTTCAAGAGGCAGTGTGTTCATATTAACATACTACCAAGAGGACTAGGCAGCATTCAGGCATAATTTTGAAAGGGTGCTTTAGAGCTGCAGGGAAAGTGGCCATGTTTTTCCCCAGTATTATCCCATTCACACTTGAAGCCCCTTCAGGGAATAAATCCAAAGAAACTGTAGCAAAAGTAGCTAAGCTATCTAGTTTTGACTAATGAGTATGGGCTTCCAAGATAAATTTTGTGGAGTTAATTTATGGTTTTGCGCCTTAAGAAAGCGTTGCAGCTCTACTGGAATTAACCAGTGCCTTCCTTCCCCCCTCCCTCCGCAAAAAAAACCTTTAATACCGAAGTGTAATGCCAAAACATGACTAAACAATTCTCAAGCTTTGTTTAACTTTTTCAGGTTTTGATGTCACACTTTATATAGATGAATAAGATGCATGCATCTTGGGGAATAGAAACAAAAACAAAATCTCAGTGTATGTCATGGTACAGTTTAAATCTATAGAAAAAAGAATGATCATAGAAGGATTTATTTCATGAATCATAAGAACTATGGGATGGGATACTGTTAGACTAGCAGCAGTAACAGTAATGACTATTATAAAAAACACCTGCCATCCCAATTTTTAAACTACTTTTCAATAGTTTATTTGGATTTTAAAAGAGAACAAATGCTAATGATATAATAGGGCAATTGAAAAAAATTAAAAATAATTTGGTTCATTTGCCAGGTAAATAGTAAAACCTATTTCCAGGTATCAGACTGTGGGTTCATTTGGAGTTATGTCAACAGGGACGAGAAAAGAAAACATTGTTTGGAAAACCTACTTAAAGGTCAAAACCATTCAATAAAGATGTGAGTAAAGGCTGATCAGAGGTCCAAAGGGTTATTTTCTTTTAATTTTCTTTTGTAGACTGAAGAAATAAAGGCAATTTGGATACATCCATAGAATATTTTCAGAAAACCCAGGTATTACAAATGGAATTAGCAAATTTTACAGAAGAATTGAAACAGATGCTGTGTTCAGAGGCCATTCTTTTAGGAGAGGAAGTGATATACAGAAACAGAGAGAGAGAAAGAAGGGGGGGGAGTAAATATTTATTAATATAAGCAAAGTAGGGCTAAGCAGCCAAGGAGAATTGGTGGATAAGAGTTTCTGAGAAATATGCCATTCATTTGAAACTACCAGAGAATGACACTGTTTTATTACTGAAGAACAGATGAAGGACAGAAAATGACAGTCTTATTTCACAAGTTTTTATGGCACAAGTCATTAATATGTAATGAACAGAGTTCTACCCACCAAAGGTCAGTCCTAGTATTTGCTAATGCAAAGCTTTCCTACATTCCTCTGCCTTTTATTTGGACACATACTGTATCTGATAATGGTTAAGCCCCCTACAGTGCAGCTGGGAAAACATGCTTGAGAGACTATGATGAAAGTAATTAATGGTAGTTAAGAAGTAACATCTGTAGCCATACATATGTGACTATTTTAGTCGGTCATGCAAAACTATTTTACATTGTCACCTCATTTATCTAGGTACTCAAAGGAAACTGTGCATAAACAACTGACCAGCTGTTTGATTAGAAGACAAATGTGAATATGCTGATAAAAACTAAAACAACTGGAATGATCAAGGGTTGGAACGCTAATCAAGGAGATAGTTCTGCTGTGCATCTATTTCACTCCCAAGAGTGAATGAACCTCTGAAGATATTCAGTGGTTTGCAAACACCAACCATTGTAGTTTATTTAATAAACCATAGCCAAAACAAACCATGGTTTAGTGTGACCTAGAAGATTATACTTTGGAAAGGCATTATTAAAAAAAAGATCTAAGAAGCACATGATTACTGTCCTGTAATTTAATCTTGTCTGTCAGAATGCCATGCTCTCTTCTCACTCTTTTGAAATGCTGTTCCATCAAACTCACTATGGTGGTGGGAAGGTCACGGATCTGAAAAAAATGTGCTGCACCACATTTCATAATTCATGAATCTGCATGCTAAATTTCCTGTGTGACAGATGAAACTCACCAAAAGAGAATGAGAGTACAAGAGACTTGTCAATATTCTGGACAAACAGTGATTGTGGAATCGATTAGAGTCAGTAATCATCAGGCTCAAAGAAGAACAAGCATCAATCTGTGCTCCTGTGGACCAAACTTTCAAATCCCAGTTTCTGACTACAGCATTGTTTGATATTTCATTTAGAATGTGTTGGACTGATTCATTTTTCACTTTTGAAAATTCTGGACAGCTCCCATACATAAATTTAAAAACAGTAAGTAGAGCTCCATATTTAAAAGCATAACACACTTATATGATTGCATTAAAACTACAGTGTCTTTAAAATTCTGAGAGTAACTAGGATGGAAAATTATAGATAAACAATTTATTTTAATATTTCATGTTATACTGTATTATCCAGATCCAGTGGGAGACTGAATGTTCATTGTTTTTTTTTTTCCTTTATTTCAATCCAACCAGAAAGAGATGGGAAATTTCCACTTCACTGAATTTCACTCAAATGTCTTCTCTTCCTAGGTTACATCTGGCAATTGAAAGGAAAACCACATGGCAACTGTCTCATTCCATATCTTGGCATCTCCAAATTTCTTATTCAGAGAACGCAAATAAATATGACATCTCTCTGCAGGCTGAATCCTCAATTTCCATAGTTACATTACAGAGGAACAAATCAGTATCTTCAGTGTGTAGGATAATTCAGAAAGAGATGGGTAAATCTGTCAAAGCCAGTTTTTCTCAGTTTCTCATTTTTTCTAGCACTAAGTTCATTTTGGTCCACATCCGCATCTTTTTACTTTAGGAAGGAAAAAAAAAAGAATTCCATTTTATACTGAGAGACTTTAAATCCTATAAAGGTCTGTTTTAGTTCAGGATCTGACATATATATCTCTAACAGACATATAGAAGATGCTGAGGGCGGAGGGGAAGGCAAAGGAAATTGTCCTTTTTTTCATTGCCACTGTAGAAGATCAGCAGATAAATTAATTGAGCAAGATGAAGAGGAGACTGAGATTTGGTCTAAGAGAAAAAAGCTTTTAGAAGACTAACTGAATGTGGTCTGATTAGGTTGTCTCATTGTGGTATTTGCAAATAAGTTGTTTTCTGAGTTCAATGATTTATGCTTAATTTTGAGTCGAACCATGGTCTGTGACATTGTCCTATCACTACTTGGCAGCACTTTCAAAGTGTTTCAAACCCACTGTTGAGGGTTTTACCATGATTCTTTTATATATATATATACTCTAAAGAACCTCAGAGAAATGGATTTTCTCTACAGTGCAGCCAGGATAGGCACCCCTCCTTTTTTTTTTTTTAATCTCTACTCTTTTCACTATTTTACATAAAAGTCTTTCAAACTTGTTATATTTATCATCCTTTGGGAACTTCATCTGATGGAGTCTGAATTTGGACATCTCTTGGATTGCATGACAGGTACTGTTTCCCAAAGGAATCCACAAACACAATTCTAGCACACCGAGTTATTTTTTACTGCAAAGTGAAGAACAAGCTGGTTTTGGCTGGAGGCTTTTTGATCTTTACAGCAAGTTTATAGAAGGTCATGCAAGACTTGGTGGGGAAACTGAGATCAGTCCAAGTAAATGCATTAGTTATAGTACCAAGATGATATTTTGCTGATGAAATTTCATACATTCAGGCTTGTAACTGAGCTCATTTTAAAATGTCCTATGTGTTTGTTAAACAGGTAAACCAGAACTAGATGGATGTAGAATTATGACAAAGTAGTTACCATTTGTAATGAGTAATTAAGCTAAACATTCTTGATAATTCCTTGGAAGCACTGAAGACATTCTGACAAAAATTAGGAATACAGTTTTTGCAACAAAAACTTAAAATAAGAGGCAGTCAACAATGATGAATAAAATGACCACTACAATCTCATTAGTTTTTGTCAACCTTTTCTAATTTAGCAGCCTTCAGATGTATTGGGGCTGCATCCAGCATAGTCAAAACTGGCTGAGACTTCTGAAAGATGTGGTTTCAATATATCTGGTATATATGTCAGGGTGGTTTATAAAAGAAGATTTTCAAAAAAGCAGGGCTGAAGACAACTATTCCAAGGAAGCTAGGGAAACTAAATACTAAGAGCAGGAAATAGGCTCAAGATTATTTCATGGTCCCAGCCAAAATGACCCTGTTTCATTTCATCCACCAATATTTTAAGCCCTGGTTTTACGTCTCCCATACTTTTTAGGGCTATCTCTTTTATATCAGTTATGATCTATAATAAGGTATCTTGACAAATATACTTTATTTATCAGAGAGATGTCTGGATTAACAAAACAATTACTTTTCAACGTGAGATTATCACAAGAAATGGACTTACATAAACATTAACAATGATGCCTCCTCTAAAAACTTGTAATATAAAAACATAATTAGTATGGTAATTGTTAACACTTCCTTAGTCTGCAATTGTCCCATATAAGCAATACAAATGCTACTGTACAGAAAACAGGCAAGAAAAAGGGAGTTGGGAGTATTGCTAAAATACTGGATAAAAGTTTCAGCCAAAATTGCATTTTTGAGAGCAGATTACAAACTTACATTAATAGTTTTATTTTATAAGACCCTCAGGCTCATTGGACTCTCCTCTTTGGCAGTCTTCAAGCAAAGGCACCATTAGGGATGCTCTACCTCTGCATTTCTTGCACTGAACAGTGTATTGGACTAGATATTCCAGAAGCACTGACTTATCTCTTGCTTCGTTCGTTATCTTACATTAAGATTGGGCTAACCTCAATCATATTGTACTGAATTCAGTTTTGTTTCATGTTTTTTTTTTCCTTCAGCTTGGGACAAAAAAAATCAGCATGTAATTAAAGAACCAAGCTCCACTCAATGCATTCCAAGCCAAATAATTTCTTCCAATGCCAGAGTTCAGTGCTAGAGCTGAAATCTGCTTCTTACAGACACTTAAATGTAGCAATCACAGCATGGAAGTCTACCAGAAAATCTTGGTCTCTCTGCTAGACTGAGAGCAGCAAAAAAAAAAAAAAAAAAGCCAACCACTTCCATTTTTTGCCAAGAAAACTACATGGGCCTGTCCATAAAGTCACCAGGAATTGAGCTCAACTGGAAGGAGACGTCAGTGGACTTTATTGTTTCACCTGAAAATAAATTATGATGAATTCTCCATCATAGCCCCAGATTGGTTGAAACTTCCAGCTAAGTGCATAATAAATGAAGGGCTGCATGATTTGAGCAGACTGCATGTTATGTGTCAAATTTATATTTCTCCATAATAATGTTGCCTTCAGCAACATAAACAATCTGTATTACTCTATCTTTTATTGCTGAGTACTGATTTAAAGATCTATAAACATATCTACTAAATCTTTACCCTACTGCACCATCTAGGTATTTCCAGGCTCTCTGCTTGCAACATTCTGATAACCAGACAGGACTGTTGACTTGAAAAGATGGGAAAAAGAAGTTCAGGATTTCTATGCATAGATTATACAGAGGGCAGAATCACCCTTTGATTTTGTTAGATGCAGAATAGCTATGTATGTATGGTTTCATAATTATCTGAAATAAAGCTAACATCTAACCCTTTTGTGTCTGTTCAGGAATATGCAGCAGGGAGAGGATAAAACTGCCATGCCTGTTTCTCTTTTGTAGGCTTAGGATCATTCATAACATACATTTTTACATGCATACAGGTTAGGCTTTTTCCAAATATAAACTTACAAAATAAAGGTAAGAAATAAAGATGGTGTCAGCAGCACAACATCCATGTTAGATGGTCTCAGTAGAATTCCAACATTAAATAAGATTTATTTTATTTTAAAAGCCTGACATTTCAAGACACTGCCAAACTGCATAAGATATCTAACCAAACCGCAAGATAACTGTGTCCTTGAATAAATTCTCATTAAGATTTCAGGGAAAAAATGCTGAAATAGGAGATTTGGCATGTAAGATGACTGGTAATATAGTAGGATTTCAGCCATTTTAAATTCATTTATCTGTTTCTTTATTGAAACCAAGTATCTGGAAAAAATTACCAACTCCTGAGCTAATGTCAAGTATGAAACAGCGCATGAGAGTTAAGCTAGTAGCAATTGATAGTAGTGGTAACCATTTGAAAGATGAAGAGGGATAGATGAAAACTGAGTGACAGTTTGTTATATGGCAAAAATATATCGTCTTGTCCTTGGCATGCATGCACAGGCCATATATTTACTCAGTGTTCTTACATATAGTGCGGAAGTTTATCTAGTTTTCATTAAAATTAGGCAATAAAGTATGCTCATAGTGTGTTGTAAATTATGACAACAAAATGACTTCTTTGGACATATCTTTATCTACTGGAAGTATGCCTTCTGGATTTTAGACAAAAGAAATCTAGCTGCAAGTATCATATGCAGATATGATAACCTGAACCTGTTATATTAAATAAGCTATAAAAGCTAAATTATTTGGCAATGTGGATTGAGTAGATTTACTCTGACTTTTTGGTAAGGGCTAAAACTGTGAGTTATTTTTTCATTTGCTCATGGAAGTGAACAGAGTTTTAACAAAGAATCAGAGGTCACATCATTTTCTACTGTATTATTTTTTTTTCTTTGAGCCAGTGACTTCTTTGTGTATATGTAATGCTGGGTTCAGATATCAACTAAATTTACTGGAGATGTTAAGAAACAATGCTAATGCATTTAATGCTTCAAAGGCTACAAGCACCCAAAATTTATGTCACCCAATCAATCTCTCCCTTGCCCTATGGCTGTCACTGATTTATTAACAGAATAGTAACAGTAATAATGAGGCTGCCTTTTTTTTTCTTTCCTCCTTTGATAAATGTATGTGTCACATTGATTACTTTAATATTCCTTTGTGATCATTCTCCTTGTAATAATACTGTGAAAGATAAACTGTGTTCTATTTCCTTCTTTTTCTTCTGTAGAATATATTAAAATACATCCTAATTTCAGGCAATTTAACACATTTCAAGGCATTAGAATTAGAACTGACTTTTGTGTTGCAGTAACTGACATTTCATAGTTCAAAGCTAGCACAAAAGAGCAGACACGGAGAAAGGATTGCCTTTCAGAACCTCTCAATTCTGTGCTGAATTCTTTAATAAAAAAATAATATGGCCTGTTTCCACTGTACAGTTCCCAGTGGAAAACAGGCCCTATTAAAAAGCGTTGTAGTTTATTGGAGAACATGCTTCTGCAGCCAGGGTCAAGAAAAGCCCCAATGAATGGTAGCACACACAGCGAGTGAATTGCTTCTGAAACCTCAGACTACAATGCTGAAGTTTTTTTCAAGGTCAGAATTTCTGTTACAAGCATTTATGTTTCTGCAAGAGGTGTTTGAAATATTTTCATTTTAAAAACACCAGCTTTCCAATCACCTTGATCTTTACCTGGATGGATTGTAATAAAAATGAAACAGAATTTATAAAAAAACAATATTGACATGATCGCATAACAATAATATCAACACAGATGCTGTTGCCTTAACAACAACAACATTTGTGAAGTGGTGATGTATTCTTATCTGTCTGCTTCGTGGGTAAGGTGAAACAAAAAAGAAGAAGAGGAGACCAGCAGCAAGGTGGATGGACTCAGTTACAGTGGCAATGAGTCTCCACTGTTGGGAGACTTGAAAGAACAGGTTAGAGATAGATCATCATGGAGAAAGTCTATCTGTGTGGTTGCTAGGAGTAGAAAACAAAATCAATAAAAAAAAAAATCCACATGCACCTAAGAATAACGAGTTCTCTCATTATGGTAAAACTCAGCATTGTTTCTGCCCTAAAAATGATGGTTTAGAGGCACTATCATATTTTCCCTTGACTTGAGAGGACAACCTTTTCTAGACCACAGAAGGTTTTGCATTAATGCCTGGATGTCACTGGAAGGGATATAGTTGAAGCACTTGGCCTTTTCTCAATGGATCTTGGTTGGGTTTTTTTGTTGTTGTTGTTGGTGGGATTTAGCATGGTGCTCCTATTCCAGCCCTTTTATTGAAATGAAAAAGTTGTATATTTACATTTTGGCTATTTTGTTACTGAATTTTAGCGTCTTGGCCCAAGACAGCTTTAGGGACTATGAATGAAGTATTGGGAGGCTGCATGTGGATCTCAATTAACATAAACCTAATTAATTAACACAGACTAAGCTGTGGATCAAAACAAGTACTTTGAAAGAACTGAGCATGTACAGCAACAGAGATTTCTGAAACAAGTGAAAATGAAAAGCAATCCCCCCCAAAGTCCTCTTGTTTATTTTTTTTATTTTTTTTATTTTTTGAAAATGACAACTCAGATTATTTAGTTCTAAATAACAACTCAATTTGTTTCTCATAGAGGCTGTTCTTTTCTGTCTGAATGGCAATTTAACACACTATGGAATGGTGTTAGTGAAGGGACTGAAAGCAAAGTTAACCTGTGTGTCCTTTTGATCTGTTTATAAAATGGGATCCATTCTGTGTTATCTATATGATGTCTGGCTGGTCTTGGGATTTTTTTTTTAATTATATTAATTATATTATATTATATTTTTTACTTTTAATAACAAAAACAAGTAAATGAGTAATTGTAGTAATCCTCTACCCAGAGTGTTTTACCAGAGCTGCTCTGAAATTCAGATCAAAAGGAAAAGTGTTATCTAGAGAATGGATGCTTTAAAACTCCTATCTCATTGGAAATGGCTAAGAAGCCTATTATCCTTCATTCTGCTCAAATTATTCAACCACTAGATGCAGTTTGTTCACCATCATCAAATAAGGCAAATGCTTTACATAAATTTCTTCTGAATAAATGCTTTCAATGTGTGAGGTATGTATCTTTGTTGTTCTCTTTGGGGAACCTACTAACTGCCTATGAAATGCATCATTTTGAAACAATGAAGAATTTATCTAGTTTATTTATACTAGGTAGGTTCTTAACCCTAACATGTATCAGAAATATATGTATTGATAACTATATTAAGCTGCAATAAGCTACAGTAAAATAATTGGATTCCAATCTTAACATAGGGTTATATTTTAATAATGAAGATTAAAGAGTTCTTGGCTTCTGTTTTATAATTACCTTGAAAAGGCACTGTCTGGGTAAAGTAAGTAAAGCAATTCATCTATTAATCTTCATACTAGATGATTCAGAGAAGGAGGAGTAAGAAGAAGAAATTTGATTCCTTAATAAAATAGCCCAAAGAGGACAATTCCTTTGATGTCAAGGACAATGCACAAGTGTTAGCATGTGTAAATTCTGACCTTTTGTCTATTCTATAGACAAATTAAAAAAGAATCTGCTTCTCATTATCAGTACCAAGAAATTGACTTAATGATTTCCACTGTCGGTATAGAGCTGCATAAAGCTACAGAATTTAAATGGGATTAATTCCTCTGAAGAGTGAAGACAAGTGATATGTAGGCTTGGAGAATCATAAGCTTATTTGGGTGCAAAGCCATCTGATTCTCTGAAGGTCAGAAGAGATATTCTGATTTACATCAGAAGAAGAATGGATCTCTTGCATTTCCATGAAACATGGCACTTTACAGTTACTTTCTGATATTCTATTCTATTCTCTCCTTCACAAACCATAGTTTCACTTATAAAAACTTACAAAGCTGAATTGTGATCAGTGATTCCTCGGCTGAGGCTGTAGCTGTTAATTTAATTCTTTAATGTATTATTTTATCCAAAATCCCAAAAGTTTGAGACTTCAGTTTCTGAAGAACTGAATTTAGGTGTGGTTTAGTTTTTGAACTTTGGCTGGGTTTCTGTAGGCTAGATTGAAAACTGAAGGGGGAAAAAAAAAAACATCCTGGAAGAAGGAAGAAACTACTTCCATGCTGTTGTCCCAAAAATTCATTGTTGTGTCCATGTAGTCACCAGGAGTGAAGTTCAGCTCAAGAGCATATTTAATTTGACATTTTACACATGGACAAAAGAGAGGGTGGCGATATTGTGTCTATTCCTGACCTCCATATGTTCAGCACATTCATGTATGTGTCTCTTACTGAACAATCATAAATCTTGGAAAATATGCATTGTGCACCCATACACATTTGAGAAGGAATCTGCAGCCTCCTAGCCTCTCTTGTGGCAGGTGGATGGACACTGAAAGAGGTTAGTTGCAAATGGATTGGGTCATCTCTGATCATGTTCTGCACCCACAGGAGTGAATCCGTTGCCTCAGTGAGCAACTGCCTGGGTCAGTTGTATCAAGAAGGCAGACAATGAAAAGGCTTTTGACAGTAGAGATGGAGGCACTTTCATTTACTTGTAGGAAATAATTTTCCATTTCCTACTAGCTCATCCAGATCTGTGCAACTCAAGATTTATTCATAAAACAAGAACACAAACAAATGAACATAAATAAATCCCCCATCAATTACCTATTTATTTATTTACTTACTTATCGTATGATAAAGAACAAGAAGTGGGATGGGGAATCTGTTTTTGAAAGCGACCATTGTAAACTTTCATTTACAAGTGATTAACTGAATATATTTTTCTTTTAATGATATCAGACTTTGAACCCTGCTTCTAATAGTTTTCTGTATAATGTTTTAATCAGAACAAAACAACAGAAAAGCCAGAAAAATCCACATAGCAACAATTCATATGGCTACACAGTGCATGCTTTCATTTGCTTTTGAACCAGAAAAGGAACAGCAGTCGTAGCTTAATCCAGGCTCTTATGACAGAAATTGATTTCCTCACCTAATGTGCTTATTAAAGCAGAAGTGTTTATGGCCTACAGTCTACCTCTTCAACCTTATGGAATGCCACTAGGAATTTGTTACATAACAGGGTTGGATGGAGAAGAAAACAATGTGGCATCAGCAGGAATGAAATATTTTTTTCAGTTCAGTTCAGGTTCAGCTTCAACAAAAATACTTCTTTAATTCTGATTCAGACTAATAAACATTCAGTAACTGGAATGGCACACATAACCAACTAGTTCAGCACTGGTTTACATATTCTCTAATTAATTTATAAATCTTAAATTGAAGAAATGTAATCTGTATTTCAAACATACACACATGTGTTTATGTCATAGTACAAGTAAATAGAAAACATTTGAAGGGTACAGAATATGAATGGCTTATCTTATGTTTTTATGCACTATGAGACTGCAATGCTTGTATGAACAGCATCTTTAAGAAAATGTTGTAAGAATACTTATGAATTCAGAGGAGACAAGAAAGCTCAGATATAAATTGAGTCCACCAAACTATATGTTACAAGGAACTCTGATTCTTCTACCTGACTTACAAAAAGCAAAAACAAACAGCCTTTGTTGGGAAGTTGAAATCTGGCTTGTGGGATGAGAATCCTGGCACTTGTGGTCCTGTTACATCTGGAAAGCATATGGTTGGGGAAGACTAGGCTGAGGAAATTGCTTAGATTGTTATTTACGCAGAAAATATACCGGTGTTTTTGTAGTAGGATGTCTATTACATAAATGCAAGAGAAGCCTGTCAGATTCTTTTCTGGAAAGTCCATTACCCAGCCCTCTCTACCTAAGTACCGAAGTATCTGGGTGTAGCTATTCCACAGGTAACAGAATTTCATCTGGGACAGGGAAATTAAGCTGCCATCACTGATTCTTGATGGGGTGTGTGCCCCTTTTACTGAAAATCTAGGCGGGGCAGAACAGCAAATCCCCTTTCCCCAAGACTAGACTTTTGAAAAATGTCTTATTTTCCTGCTTTTACCAGAATAACGAAGTCCAAGATATTTTTGAGTACACAGTGCTAGAATTAATTCCACACTAGACTAACAGTGAACATTTTTTAAAACATCTACAATAAGGTAAGTATTTCAGAAATAAGAGCTGAATTAAGTCATTGGAGGCCTAGGCTGGCATGGAAGAGCTAGAAATGATTAATCAGCAACATAGATCAACATATAACTACAGAGAAATCTGAGCATAATGAAAAGATACACAACTGATCAAAGCAGCAGTGAAAATAAATTAATTACCCTATTCTTCTGTCTGTATGCTCTGCCAGCTGTACCCAACTAGGTCAAGGTCTCCCAAGTTTTGGAGCATAGGGTCTACATCTTTGACCTAGTCAGGAGATCTGGTTTTACAATCCTGGCTACTGAGAAGAGAAGGGCCAAGGGTAAAAGAAACTTGTAGCTCTCTCTCCCAGCCCTTGTTCTCACTGAAAGAGGACAATGGCTTTCAGAAAATGGTATCTGCAGGGGTAAAAGGATTGGCAAGATGGGGCACAGAGCATTGTGATGCAAGCCCCACCCCTTTTGTACATGCAGTCAATGTAGCAGGCATGCTCAAAAGGGGTAGGGCTTGCATTACAATGTTTCATCCACTATCATGCTATTTCTGACACCCCCTGTGAACATTGTTGCTTTTAAAGCTATAAACTACTTTAGGTAACAGCTAACCCCTGGGCTCCTAAATGAGAATTATCCTGTATCTCGACATATGTATATATATATATGTCCCTTTTGGGGGATAATTTTGTGCAAAAAGCAGAAAAAAAGAATGGAAGAAGTAGGTAAACAAGATCTATAATGGCAGGACATAGGAGAAAAGAAAAAGAAAAATAGATACATCTAATTTAAATCAACATCAATCACTTCAGATCTTTCTAACTCCGCACGCCCATTCTTGCTTTCTTTACATGAATTCAGTAATTACCTTTTGTTTTTAAATCAGTCATTCTCCCTTTATGAGGATTTCATCAATTCCATCAAGCCACGACCTTCTCCTCTCTTAGGTCACCACTGACTTCCTCATAATAAAAGAAGCACAGTTATACTGCCTTTTGACAAACATTAATTTCTCATATAATACCACTACCACATTTTAAAATGCTTCCATCCATTTCACCATCTCTAGTAAATACTTTATCAAAGTACACCATGCATGTCCTTGCTCTCATTTTTTGCCATTCAATGTAGTTTGTTTACTACACTTTCTCTATCAAATATAAATACGTTGGTCTTTGATAAATTAATTTTCAGATGCTGGATATGAGTTGTTGCAAATATTCCTCATACAATCAGTAATTACAAATTATTTGGGTTCTCAGCTAACAACACGGCATCATCTGGACATAAAAGTACAGTGGTACCTCTAGTTACAAACTTAATCCATTCCGTGACTCTGGTTGCAACTCGAGTTGGTCGCAACTCGAGGTAAATTTTCCCATAAGGTTCAATGTAAATACGGTTAATCCGTTCCGCCCTCCGAATTTGGTCGCACCACGAGGCAAATTTCCCCATAAGGTCCAATGTAAATACGGCTAATCCGCCCTCCAAATTTGGTCGCACCACGAGGCAAATTTCCCCCATAAGGTTCAATGTAAATACATATGGTTAAACAGTTCTGAAACATATGCATTTTATTTTTAAACCACAAAAACATGAAAATAGTCGAGATGGTCGACTTCGCCATCTTGTACTCCAGGGCCAGATCAGTCACACGAATACCACGATCGTGCTTTTCTATAATGTCCTTCTTAAGTTCGATCGTCACTTTTTCTTCAAAGCCTTATTCTTGCCAAGCCTGCTCTGTATTTTCTTTGGAGCCATGCTGACAAGCACACCAAACACCTTCCAAACGCCACAAAACACACCACAAGCCTCACCGAACGTCTCCTTGCTACCGCGATCTCGCCCACAGGAAGCCGCGACCGCGTGGCAGCAGGGAAAATGGCCGTGGATCCGGTTCGTAACTCGAGGTGGAGTTCGCAAGTCGAGGTAAATTTTTGGGTCCGGAGCTGGTCGTATCTCAAAAAATTCATAAGGAGGGGCGTTCGTAACTCAAGGTACCACTGTATGCACATATTCATGTTCCTGAAGAATACACTTTTAACATCACCCCAAGCATTCCTTACATAGTTTCCCATAAATATTTCAAATAATTGTGCTGAGGTTATAATTAAGATGTGGTACAAATCACAGACCAGGAGGCTGAATGCTTTTCCTTTGATATTTACAAGAGGTAGGTTTATATTAAATTTACTCTATACACTTAGTGTGTTAAGCCTATTATATGCAACTTATCTATTTATCTATACCTAATGATATATTTATAAGGGGCAAGTGGCAATACTTATCAAGGTTACAAATGTCCCTTTAACATTGTGTTAAGAACCTTTCCTAGCAGTAAAGGCAGTAGTTACGCAGTTCTTGCTCTAACCCTCTCCTTTAAGGACTGCAGATTCTGTTCCTTTTACCAGTGCTTAATGTTCTTTAACTTACACCTAGCTCTATATTTTCCTCCACCCTCCATACTGCAGTAGGTCCTGCTGTAGGCTGAAGTATCCTGGTAATTGCTCCCTATTACTGAGTTACTTCTCAGTCTTTCATTCCTCATCTGTTTGTAGGAGGGAGGGAAAACAATTATTCATTACGTTAATTGTTATTAATGTAGCTGGTCTGTGTCTTTAGAAGGCTTGTGAGACTGTTAGGTTCTGCTCCTCCTTATTCAGTTGTGTT
Source organism: Python bivittatus (assembly GCF_059951505.1). Lineage (NCBI taxonomy): Eukaryota > Metazoa > Chordata > Lepidosauria > Squamata > Pythonidae > Python > Python bivittatus. Next base: position 26,918,882 of record NW_028277125.1, on the reverse strand, counting down.
AGCTTCAGAGTCTCATTGCTCACTCCACCAAGCTGTCGAGGTTCAGTTTCACCACCTCCAAGCACCTTCAGTTCTCGGACTCAACTTCCTTTCTCTCTTCCACTGAACTTCACTGTAAGTTCAGTGTTTCTCTTGTTACCTCTCTGCAGTACAAGTGTAATCCTTACCTCTCTTAAAATCCCAGGGAAGACAAAACCGTAAGGAAGGAAAACTCATGTCAGCAGCCTTGCATCCTTCCTTCCACATAGCTAAGGGACATCACGCTTCCTTTCCTTTTTCCCTGCTCAGAATTCAACCATTTGCTAAGCTAGTTGCACTGCCAATCCATCAGGAGACAACATACATTTTTAACATCCACACAGAACTTATGACTTCATTTTCATCACTTCATTTAACATCCTTTACAATTCCATTCTTTGAAGCATCATTATTATTTCCATACACATTTCTAAAATACTCTTTCCAGAATTTTCTCACTTCAGTTTTATCATTGAACTGAAAAAACTGACACATTTATTGTCAGTTCCACTCACTCTTCTGAATGTTCCTTGTTTGAACTTATCAGCCACTTCTCAAGCTTTTTTTTTTTAGCCTCAAAATTGCTCTGCATTTACCCTGCTCCTTTTAATCTTTTTCTTGCTTTCTTGGGCTGCCTTATACTGTTTTGATATTCTGAATCTGTAAGTAACTACACATACATAATAAATATGTATTCAAATTTGCAGAAAGATGTTGTGTTTAACTTTGTATCATGTGGAGACTATGTTAACTTTTATTCACATAAGGATTTATTGAAACATATAATTGGACCAGGGGTGTCTAAACTTTTCCATGCACCAGTTGGCAGGCAGTTCTCTCCTTAAAATTCTGACTACTGCATTACTCTAACTGAAAATCATTTCAAATGACCTGTTGAACAGTTTAGCAGACACTGGAGTAGTTACACAGGCCCACAGGACAGCATTGTTAATGCAGATATGATCTGTGTAAGACAATTGTCAGAAGGAAATTATTTTTCCTCTCGTTCTCTCTCTCTCTCTCAAGCCATCACCCATTTCACACATATGAGTCTGGGTGACTTACAGAATTAAAACACAAACTCACCATACATAACCCTCCCCCCGACCCAGTGCCCAAGGATAAACAATAACTCCACTAACCATCAAAAATAACAGAGCTTTTCTGACTCAAATACCTGGGGAAATCTTTGGAAAGCTTGAAATATTTTGAAACAAAGTGTTCTGGGTTGATGAAACAAACGTTAAACTGTTTGGCCACAATTACCCAAGATGTATTTCTAGAATAAAAGAGTTAGGGTTAGCACAAAAGGGTTAGTACAAGATACATTTGAAGAAAAGCACACCTTGCTAACCATTAAGTATAGGATTAGCTATATTTAGGTTTGATGTCGTATGGCAGCCAGTGGCACAGGGAATATTGTGCAGATGAAAAGAAAAATGATTTCAACTCAGTATTAATATATTATAGAAGGTAATGTCCCACAGTCAATTAAGAAATGAAGCTGAAAAGAAGTTTTCAGAAGACAATAACTGGAAACATACCTCCAAAACAACCATAACATACTTGAAACAAAAAAATAGTTTCCAAATGTGAATATATACTGTATAAAAGCAATTGTATTTGCTTTTAGGTTATGTTTCAAATATTGATCTCATCTATAAAGCCATAAATAGCTTAAACCCTGGTATTTGAAGGAAAGACTCCATCCATTAAATCTCTCCATTCATTAAAGTCATTGGCTGCTGAAGTGAAAAAGTAAAGTCAAGCATTCTCAAGTCAGGTTCAACTCCTGATGACTACATCCAAGCAAATCAAATCAAATTTTATTATTTTATCCAAATTTTATCCATGCAGGTTTCTTAGCAATGTGTTTGCCATTGCCTTTTTCTAGAATATTTATCTGACTTCCCAATCTAGTGAGCAGCCCTGAAATTCTCGAGCAGTTCCCCATCCTAGTAATAATCAGGGTCTTTCTTATCTTCTGAGAGAGCCAGTTTGGTGTAGTGGTTAAGGTACCAGGCTAGAAACTGGGAGACTGAGTTCTAGTCCTGCCTGGGTGGCCGTGGGCCAGTCACTCTCTCTTAGCCCTAGGAAGGAGGCAATGGGAAACCACTTCCCCAAAACCTTGCCAAGGCTACAGGGACTAGTCCAGGTAGTCACCAGTAGTCAAAAACTGACTTGAAGGTAGACACACACACACACGTCTTCTGAGTTCAGCCAAAGGCAGGTATTCCCCTTGCTAAGTAAGGCCATTGGCTTTTTACATCAGCATGAAGATCTGTTACAACTAAAAAAGGTCTATTTCTGTAGGTGTGAAAAGCAGTATTATATCATCAACATCATCATCATCATCATCATCATCATCATCATCATCATTATGACAGTCAGCCAGATGTTTAGACTGGATTTGGTATTTTCATCCACCTATTGAGTCCTTCCCAAGAACCTGGGATAGGCAGATGTGGCTGTTTGATGGTTTGATGATGTTAAAGGTATTGTTGCAGGATGTAAGCTGTTCCAAGTAAAGCTGCCTTTTGCAACTGACTGATGCTGATTTTGTCAATGCCAATGGTCTTCAAGTGGTGCTCCAGATGTTTTGGGATTACACCCAAGGCATCTATAACTATTGATACTATCTTTGCTTTCTTTTGCCACAGTCTTTCCATTTCTATTTGCAGGTCTTTGCATTTTGTGATTTTCTCCAGTTCTTTCTCTCCTATTCTGCTGCCTCCAGGTATTGCAATGTCCACTATCCAGAGTTCTTTGACTTTCTTTTCAACAATTGTTAAGTCTGGGGTGTTGTGTGGCAGGTGCTTGTCTGTTTGAATTCTAAAGTCCCAGAGCACTTGAGTTTCTTCATTTTCTGTTACTTTGTTTTGTGGTCCCATCAGTTCTTGCAAATACTCCAATGCACTATTGTTGCTACTTTGTCATGCCATTGTTTGTAGTCACTCTGCGCAATCTTCTTGCAGTAGCTGACTAGGTGGTCCACTGTTTCTTCAGCTTCTTTGCAGAGGCAGCATTTGCTTCTGTTGCTGTCTTTTCAATTCTGGCTTTGTATGCATTTGTTTTTAAGTTTTGGTCTTGTGCGGCCAGAATTAGCCCCTCTGTCTCTTTCTTCAACTTCCCTGCTCTTAGCCATTGCCGGGTCTTGTTATCTGCTTTGTCTGCTAGTTTTGTGTGTGTGTGTGTGTACTGGCCATGTAATATTTTGCCTTGCCATGTCTCTTTTCTATTCTTCATTTGGTCTTTCTTGCAGGCCAGTTTGGTCTCTTTAGTATTCAGTAAGCCTTCATGGTGTACTAGCTTCAGTGCATCTTCTTCACTGTCCTTCAGATATTCTTCTAATGCCCTTTTTTCTTCAACTGTCTGGCGTACTTGCAACATTCCACACCCACCTTATCATCATCATCATCATCATCATCATCATCATCATCATCATCATCATCTGTTAATTGACTGATTGGTTGAATTTATTATTCTACTACTTTATTTTTTTCTCAGCCATTTTGAAATCATTCATAAAAGACAAGTATCAATATTTAAATTAATGAAATGTATTTAAACTAATAAAAGGAAGCAACAATCTCCCAGATTCAGGCTCTGGCCAGATCACAGCTTGACTTTTTAATAATTACTGTGTTGATTCCAGGCAAAGAAGGTAGCAAAGCTTTACAAATTAATCAGGCCAACCTTCCTCTATGCTGGTAACTCAGAACCCCTGTTGAGAACCAGTCACTGCAGACAATTGACTCTCTTCCTGTCCTACTTTCCGTTCCCCAGTCATTTTGTACTGGGGAGATTACAGCATTTTCAAAAAGGCTACGTGTGTCTGCAGAGCTGAAACTAAAGGCTTCAATAGAAGAACACAGTTAAAATGTGCAGTAGGAAAAAAAGATCTTCCTTCTCTAGTTATTTGAGTTATATCCTGCCTTTTTTTCAGGAACTCAAGGCAGCATATGAATTCCCCCCACCCCCCATAACTACGTGAGATTGAGAGAGTATGATTGGCCCAGAGTTTTCCAGTGAGCTGCTGTGGCTGAGAGTGGATTAGAATCTGGGTCTCCTCATTTTTAGACCAGTACTTTAACTACTATAATACACCTGCTGTCTTATGGGAGAAGATTTTGTTTGGGGGATAGGGGGAATCTCTTGAAACATACTTTGTAGAATATAAGCAAGCAGCATGACGAATCATGATTCAGGTCTACTCCTTTCTGTAAATCATTATATAATGGTTAAAAAACTGTTGCTTTTCAAAAGTGCTTCCATACATTTAGATATATTTGAGATATATGCACTGCACTGTGAATAATAATCCCAATATAACTGTAAACTTCATTTTTCAGAAGATCACTAGAAATTATAAACATCCTTGAACAGCAGATGTTTATATTCTGATATAACAAGGTTAGTGTGATAATTTTTCAAAGCTCTATCAACATGAGACTGTGGGACAGGTTCTTCTCTCAAATAATTCTACCTGTTACCAAGCACTTTCTGACTTATGTTCCCTCCAGGCATTAGAATACAACAGGAACTTTTTCAGATGCAGTACCAGGCTTTGCACATTTGATTACTGCCTAGTGATGGCTTTTGGAGATCAATGGTACCCTGCTATTCAAATATCCTCCTCTCCTATATCTAATTCACTGACATGTTAACTTCAGAGAAAATTAGTCTATGTATCCACAGCTTCTAGATTTTACTCACTGATGTCAATTTAAATTGCAGAGATAGGTAGGTAGGTAGGTAGGTAGGTAGGTAGGTAGATAGATAGATAGATAGATAGATAGATAGATAGATAGATAGATAGATAGATAATTAGTATTCTAAAATTTGCTGTAGGCTCCTCAAGCTTGAATCTACATTGAGTACTTTAAACATGGTGAACTTGCTCAATATTTACTCAAAGCAATCCCCACAGAGTGCAGCTTCTGTGTATATACAGAATGAAAGGATGCCACCAATAACCTTTAGATAAGGAGATATATTTAACCAATATCATCATGCAATATTGAGTGACAGAGAACAGTAATGGAAACTCTGAGGAGAAGATCTCTTAATAGCCTTAAGAGTCCTTGAGGAAGTTATATCTGGCTGCTTGAAATCTTGAATAGGAACACTCATTTGGGAACAGGAAGACAGGGTAAAAATATTATTTATTAGGTTTACATTTTCCCATTCCTCCATGAGCTTAAGCAATGTGCAAAGTGCATCCTTCTCCATTTCCCCCCCCCCCCCAACTTGTAAGGTAGCTTGAACTGCGAGTCAATGTTTGGGCTAAAGCCAGCCAGGGAACATTCAAGGCTGAGGGTCCCCTCAGTCCTATTTCAATCCCTTAACCATTATTTTATTTATTTATTTATTTATTTATTTATTTATCAAATTTATATCAGCACCCAACTCCCCCACAAGGAAGGACTCTGGGCGGTTCACAACCAAACAGTTAAAACCAATAAAAACATAAATAGTGCAGCATAAAATACAATTATTAAATATGATAAAATCCAAGCAATGGTGGTATTGTTTCAGCCTGTGACCAGATAATATTGGTCAGGTAGGACTAGGGAACCAGCCATCCCCAAAACAGGCTATTCCCATCCCCACCCTATGCATAATAACAAAACCAGAATATTACATTGGCTGTTCCATTTTGTTTCTCCAGATCCCTATAATCTTTCTGATATAAAGAGAACCAGAAGACTAATCTAAGGTGCCAGAAAAGAAAGTAACTCTAGATGTCTCACTGGGCCAATAAGCAGTGTATCTTTGTCTTCCTGACCAGTGGGCATTAGGTGAATATAGGTAGTTTGATGTCCTATTGGCTCAACCCCCCTCCACATAAGAAATTGGAGGGTTGAGCCAATAGATCATCAAAAGTGGTGATCCTGCAGGCGAGGTCAAAAAGTATTTGAGTGGCCATATGCATATCTTTTCAGAGGACATACTTCTGTTTAAAGAACACTCTGAACACTGTTTTCTGTTTGAAGCTGTGCTCCACTGGAAGAGCTGACTGTCCTCAATCTGTTTTAATGTGGAAGAACCATAAGAAAGGAAAGCAGGAATTTGATGCGGCCTAGACAGCACACTGTTCAGGCACACAGTCCATCTGGCCACACAATCCTCTATTATAATGAGTTATCTTGTATTTCTATTTAAATTATAGTTAATACTTCTAATCTGAGTACATTTTCATAGAAATTAAGATATGTAAGTCTAATGCAAGTTTCTGCCTATTTTTCCAGTGATGCATTTCTTCTTTTCTGGAAATGTATAGAAGGACATCCGAATGAGTGCAGCTTTGCTCTCCCCTTCATGTGCTTGTGAACACAGAAAGGCAAGTAGTTTCTCTTCTTAAACAAAACTGTTTCTGCACTGCATGGCTGGAGATCCCTGCTTTTCAGCCTCTAAGGTTGTTGTTGTTACTGTTGTTATTGCAACTTTTTCCCATCTGTTTGCCAAACTAAAATTCCCCTTCCCAAGTTACAAGCTAGAAGCATAGTTAAGGCTACAGTTTGGTGAGCGTATTTTCTAGAAATAGAAGTCTGAACTTTGGTAAAATTCTATGAATAAGGCAGGGCGATCGCACAAAAGATTCCTCTTGTGGAAACTAGTTTAAAAAAATTGTTATAGTAAATATATTTACTACAAAATAATTATAGGGAATTAGACTCTTCATGTGCCTAATAAAATGTCTTATTAAATGCAAATTTGTATGAACTGTTAAATAGCAAGAAGTCATTTCCTGAGTATATAAATCAATTCAGAGTTGTCACTTGAGTGAGGATTTATTGAGTTCTGTCACTTAATAGCATGTTATAATTAGCAAGAGATATACTAATAATCACAAATCAGCAAGGTTCAAATCACAGCATAGATAGCTCGGCTCCTAACTTGCTGATTAAGTAAATTTAGATTAACATTCAAGATGCTGAATTCACCCAAAACTATTAATTAAACAATATTCTTAATGCAGTCTTATTCATAATCTTATGAAGTGCAACTCTTCAGATTAAAGCAGAAAAGTCAAACAACTTCTAACTAGTCAGATGTTCAGATTCTTAATTTTATTGCTCTATTTAATAAAACAGAACAAAAAGGAAAAAAATAAAACAGCAACAAAATTATATAACTGCAATAGGTAGGTGATCCTATCTATCTATCTATCTATCTATCTATCTATCTATCTATCTATCTATCTATCTATCTATCTAGTTTTACATAACATTTTAAAGAAAGGATGACCATATTTCATTGTAATTCTCCATACATAATCTATGTTTATAATCAATTCATTCATAAATTGCAAGTAGTATCAGGTCTTCAAACCACTAAACAATTGCAGAAGTTTTCAATTATGAATACAATCAGTATGAAAGCATACTTTATTCATAACCAATGTATAATTGAAGGATTCATTTTATGTTACTTGTTTATAGTATTTCTATCCCATTATTTCTTTCAAGGTAGAGACTTATCTATAGTTCCTCTTCATCCATGTTTTTTATTCAATCAGAAATCTGTGGAATAAGTTTAGGTGGAAAGCCAATTAAGTAGGTCAGGATTACCCAGTGAGCTTGATGGCTGGATCAATTCATAATCCTACAAATGGATTACTTCATTCTGGCTCATCTATGGTTTAAGTTTTTTTTACCAAGCAGTCCAGATTTCTGCAAAATGCCAGACTGTGTGCATCGATCAACACACAAGGTCTGCACACTCAGCAATAAATAAATAAATACATTTACTTAATTTTTTAAAATAAATTGCTTCCTAATTTTGCTAAAACGCTAAGTGATGATCTTCTTTATGGTAGATTTTGGGCTTTCAGTCATTTTTAAATTGTGAACATTATGATTTCTTCAAAGATTGAGAAACTACGTGGTAAATTAATTAAGATGGAAAGAATGTTCAAACTAATTAGGTAAAGAAATAATAAATTTGCCAAGATCTATCAGCTGTTCCAGAGTGAAAAAAAATCTGAAGATCTACATAATGAATTGAGGCAAATTCTAATCAAGCACCATGGCTGCTCTAGAACTGACAGGTTAAGAAATTCATTACCAAATAATGTTTCTTTGCTTTGCTTTGCTTTGCTTTGTTTCTGCTTTGTTCTTCAAAGGCCCTTTCTCCTGGTCTCATTTCCATGCCAAAAGCATTCAAGTCATCTCTCCCCAGGCTAAATATGCTGTTTTCAACATACATAGAAAGTTTGCATTTATCAGTCTTATAAGACTGCATGCTACTGAAGGAGTTAAGATGCTCATGAGAGTTATGATAAAGAAACAGTATCTCTTTGAGCAAAGGATTAAAAAAATACTGAGCAATAAACATATAGATTAATTTGTATAGCTTGGCACTATTTATGTAACATATTGTAGTTTGTCAGGCAAGAGGGAGTTACTCCGAAATGGTTCCTTAATTGAGTGCCAACGTGCTGCTATGCATTTGTTGCCATGGTAATACAGGATTTTTCTACATTACAATGAATTATAAAAAAGAAATTTAAAATTCGTAAGACATGAGAGATAGATAGATAACACATTGAGAAACTAGCATACGAGGCCACTCCTAAGTTTATTCAGTGATTTGCCTGGCACCTTTGGAGAAAAATTGATTCTCTGTAAATTCAGAATGATAATTAGATCTTAATTTGCTGCTCCCAAAAGGGATAAAACAATTTAAATTCTACATTGTAGATTAGCCAATTAAAACAATTTAAATTCTACATTGTAAATTAGCCCATTTTAGAGTTGCTGGCATTTGTTTCAACTTTGCAGGGTATTCTGTTCAATTTTTGCCTGTAGATTGGCTAAGACTTTAGAAGTCTGGTTAGTTAACACATTGAATCACCAGAGAGTAGGTCCAGAATGTTTGAAGAAAAGGCCTTGTAAGTGGACATTTTTGCCAGTTTTTTTTTTGGGTTGTTATCCTCCTTCCTTTTCTCCCCTCTCCTCCTCCTCCTTCTTCCAGAAATTTATCATTATATTTTTTAATTGTACAGCTGAAGAATCTCGTATATCTTTAACCCATTGGACAGCCTGATGTGCTAAACATATAATATTTCATGTCGGAAGGAAAGAAGGAAGTTTTCTTCAAGAGCTCCACTATTGATGCACTGAGTTTGTAAAAGATTCCTAGTCCACATTGTACATTTTTAAAAAGGTACAGCTTTCTAGCTATTTGCATTTATTAAATTTGTTTATGTATTTATTTTTATGGAAAGGATAAACTCTATCCAGACTTCACTTGAGAATGCTTTCCATTATTTCAGAGCAATTTCTCAAAATCCAATCCAAGAGGAAATCCATGTTCACTTTGTTTACCTCCACGTAGCTGTAAATTAGTCAGAATCACTCTTCTCCTAATAGTCTGGAGTTATTATGTTATTAACTTTGTTGTTATAAAATTACAACTGTTCTCCAGATTTCATCCTTGCTGAAGAAAAAGGACAGAACATTGTTTTTCTTGAATTCAATCCTGTTTTTATGTAAATTTAGCAGGGGATAAGAGTTGTTGAGAGATGGGCAGCATACAAATTATTATTATTATTATTATTATTATTATTATTATTATTATTATTATTAACCTTTCACTGGAATTGAGGGCATGTAATTTGGGCAGAGAAGAGGGTGGGCCATGAGCATGTCCATCCTTTGCAAACAAATGTGTGGCTAATAAGGGCAAAATGAGTAGAAAAATAATTTGAATAATGCAATTTTTTTTTACCCAGTTTTAAAATGTACTACTGTAGAATACATATATCATCGATATCTTTGGAATTTCCTTCCAACAGTAGAATAAAATCAGAATCAGGGAAACAGATCTGGTGAAAACATAGAAATTTTGTTTGTTTTATTATGCATAAAAGTGGTAGATCACAGGCTTAGGTTGTAATCCTGTAATACTTACCTAGGAGCTCCATGGAGCTTAGTTTTGAATACAAGATTGTGTTGTAAAATATGTTTATTATTATTCAAATAGGCCTTGGAATATCCCAAAATAAAGAATTATATATGCTACTTATTGCAAGATATAAATAAGAAATTATGGAGTGTGAGAGGGAGAGAGAGAAAATCAAATAGAACAAACATATTGTAGCAAGTGGATTCCTTTTAGAAATAAAGTCCAAATAGTCTATTTTCAAGAAGATCCTAGGGGCAACTTAAGCATTACATATAACACCCATTTAGCTACAATTGTCTTTTTAATAAATGGAAGCCAAACATTTGTGGGACATTGTTAATCTTGTGCATTTCCCCTTAGAGAATTTTCCCCACAGTTGCCAATCTTTTGACCCACCATTTGTAGCAAAGCCATTATAAGCTATAATCTTCCTTTCTGATTCTGACTTTCCAGGCTTGTAGTGATTAATGATAAAACAAATGCAAGAAAATTTCCAATGAAATTGTATGAATATTCTTTTTTCCTCAATAAATAGCTAGCTTTCAGAATTCAGTGCCACTAATGAGGGTGGTGGCCCAGAGCCAGCACTATCTAGTGCCAAATGAAAAAAAAAAGAAAAAAAGAAAATGATGATAAAAAAAGAGAATTTGCTTCATAAATCTTTTCCAAAGAAGAAGACAATTTCATAGAATTCCTTATGGGATAAGAGCAGTGTTCTTGAACTCAGTTTCAAGGTGGCCAATCCTTTCCTGCAGAAATCTGTAGCCTCCCTGACTTTCCATATTTCTGTGATATCCCAAAGCACGACATCCAAAGTAAGCCTTCCAAGAGAGCTTTACAGTGGCAGTGATATGACACTGCTATGGGGGAGTCCTGCTGTTGGCGGCGCCTTGCAAAAAGGAGTTGGGTGCAGTTGCCGGTAAGCGCGAAAAACCGTGTGCGCCTGAAAAGGGTGCGAAGCAACGGAAACCCCGCCTCCTGCGCTCACCAGCTGGGCTCTGCTCTAGGAAGGAGGCTCTGGCAAACCACTTCTGAAACACCTTGCCTTGAAAACTGCAAGGACTCGTCCAAGCAGTCACTGCAGAGTCGGTAACGACTGAGCTCAGATTAAAAAAAAAAAAAAAATTCCAAACATTTGTCATGACAATCAAGCTTATAATTCCCATCTTCTGAGCTGCTCATTGAGGCTAGTGCCTTAGCAATCATATCCTATAAAGTATTTAGTCTAAAGACCAACCGTGTTGGTTCTGTATAATTTTAAATCAAGAATAGTGAACTGAGATTTCCACATTGACTCAATCTGTAAATCCAGAAGCAGGGATAAGTACAAATGTAAAAAGAGATGCTGGAAGTATGTTGCCCAAGATAATCACCTGCTGCATTAAGGAGATATTCTCAGACTTCTGGAGAAAGCTGGAGAGAAGACTGATTTTGCCACGGAATGGCGGAAGGGAGGTAGAGAAAAAGCTATAAGGGGCAAAATTGTCCCCTGACACCATGCATAATTCTCATCTTGCACGAGCCACAATTTGGTTAAACATAAGTGGCTTGAATAACCTAAAAATGGCTGGATTCACCAGCAAACATGGTTTATAATCAATAATGGCTTTCACAGAATATACAAAACCAGGGTGATGCATGCATTCAGTCTATTTCACAGTGACATTATAGAATATAAAGTTTCATAGAAAATATTTTCAGGCTTTGTTTTTTGTACTGCCAGCTAAATATAAAATGGGACTATAAAAGAAATAGGTGACAGCACATAATTAAGCTTTCAGAAGGGTCTGATTGATAACTGTAAAAATGTGTAGGATTTCTTCATGCAATATTAATCAGTTATTGTTCACCTTATTCTTGTAAGCTGGGTCTTTTTCTCTGAGACAGCTTTAAAAATATAATAAATTGTTTGTGCTTTGCAAGCAGAGCTGATACAAAAAAAATTCTAAGATATTACCTCAGACATATGATTCCAATGATGGAGTCAAGGCTACCATGTAAGAATTTCCTTCCTTCCTTCCTTCCTTCCTTCCTTCCTTCCTTCCTTCCTTCCTTCCTTCCTTCCTTCCTTCCTTCCTTCCTTCCTTCCTTCCTTCCTTCCTTCCTTCCCTCCCTCCCTCCCTCCCTCCCTCCCTCCCCATTGTTAATCGGAATACATTTAACAATGTCAGCCTAACAAGTGACAGTTAAAGACCTGTGTTTGGACTGACAGTTATACTATATTCTCAACAATTAGACCTTTCTGCTTATGGTGGGGGGAGGGGGGGAAAAAAGGGGAAGCAGAGGGAACTGGTTAGACAGTTTCATCCAGATATCATATGCCTAGCCTGCTACTGCACAGAATTTGGTATTGTACCAATATGTCGAACTATAACTCCCATCATATTCAGTCAATATTGCCAATACATCTAGTGGACATTAGGTATGAGGAGATTATCATAGTCGTATTTATTTATTTGTCGTTTGCTTGGTAAATGTATATAGCTGCCCATCTCACATACTTGGGTCTGAGCAGTGTATAAAGTTAAAAACACAAAAACAATACAACAAAATAACAAAAAAATAATAACAACAAAAATCATTAAAAACATTAAAAACAATAAAAACCATTAAAAAAATTATAATTTGTGGGAAAGCGTACTCAATTTTCCTAGTGATACAGCCACTTTGTAGGATCCATACCCATGTTACTGGATCCCCAGGCCAGATATTTTCATATCATATCATATCATATCATATCATATCATATCATATCATATCATAGCCAGTCATGAATCTCTTATTGTCTCACTGATTTGTTTCCTATTCTATGGTTTATATTAATAATAAAGTAAAAAAAGGAAACTGGAAAGATATGCTTAATGAAGATGAAGCCAAAACTAAATGTTTGTTCAAGTAATACATGACATCTGAATTGCATTCCTTTTCCAGTGTCTATGGAAGCTGGTTATGTTCACCTGAATTGGATCAAATAGGGCTTGGGTTTGAAATGAATTGATTTCAAAGATAGAAACACTCATTTTACCTTACTTCACACAAATATTACTAACAAATTTATGACCACTAAGATATATGGCAATGGGTAACCAAGTCCACACAATGATAATGTTATTTGTGCATCTTGCGTACTCACCATGCTACTTCTGCTGAATGAGGAAAAGTGATATACAGAGAACAGAATCTGGAAAACCTAGTTTCAGGGTTTGCACTGTATTCCTTCCAATTATTATATTAAAACAAACTAGTTCTAGCTTTCTCATATCACAAAATCCACCATATACAGCCAAGCTCTGTACGAAAATTGCTTCTGTCAAACTCATTCAAGAGACCTTCAAGCTTTCAGGATTTTCATCAGATAATTCTCAAATTACAATTCACTTACAGTAAGGGGGAGGGAAGAACAGATCACCAAATTCTGACTGGTACTGAAGAATAGTCCACTATGAAACAGAAGTAGGAGAGAAAATAATGCAGTGTTGCTTGCTGTCACTTATAGCTCCCAGATAAAACCTCTAATTATATCATCAATTATTTACAGTCTATCCTTTGCATTTTCCTTTAATGGACATTTGATGGTAGGCTTGCATTTCTTTACAGCTCCTTCAGTCTGACAACAGCTACTCATCAGAAACAGCATGCCATATAAGATAGATATAGACTGAAGGACCCTTCAGCAGCAGACCCAGATGCCAATTTTATTCTGACACTATTATACTATTCTGACAGTAGCCTACTACATCATGCACAACAGGAAGGGTTCATAAACCTGTTCAATGTCACTTTGCATGCTGGATAGAATAAACAAGTCTATTTCCATGCAAAAGAACAAATGGATATGCATTTGATATCCAAAATAACATTAAAAAAAAAAAAAAGTGGAGGAACATTTGACCTTCCTGAACACTGATTTAAGGTGGTTAGAACAATGAAATTCCAAAGGACAGCAGTGTTCTGAAGTGTGAACAGTGTAGCCTATGACACAAGCCCTGGATCCTGGATCTTTTGAAGGACTGGAGGAAGGGGGTAATGTTAGTTGCCTTGAAGGCCTCATCCTCAAGAGGCCTTCCCTAGCCCTAGCCACACGAGTTGCTGCCAGTCTGATGGGATTCAAAGTCCATTGGAATTGGGTGGCTTATACAGTCAAATAAATACATAATAAAGAAATAATTCTGAGATCTGGACAAAACTGAGCTATTCTGAAGAGATTTTGGAAAATGATGGGTTGGTACTATCTGAGGTTTGTCACTGTTAGCTGATTGTATGCATTGCTATGCTTTCAGCATGTGTATGTGTATATGTGTGTTACTCTTCTACTAGGTTGAGCACTGGACATTTTTGTTGATTATAGAACTATAGAAAACAAGAACATAAATAAATTCATCAAACAATTCATTTCTAGCAGCTGTCTTTTGAATTAGAATAAAGGAATAGGGTTTTAAGGTGGTGGTGGGTTTTTTTACACTTTCAAATTAAATTTGTACAGATTTCAAGTGAAATACTTCTGAGATATTCAGTGGCTCTCCAGGGCAAACTGAGAATCCTTCCAAAGTGATTAGAACTGATCTAAAAACTTCTAATAGTATTCTATGTTTTCTCCAAAAGAAAGCTTGCCCTTCTCCAAATAAGTCTTTGTTTTATTTTTCCACATACAGAAAATGCCAGGTTAGGGAATCGGAAAAATGACCGAGAGCTGAATGACTGTGAAATTCTCTTGAATTGCATCAGTGTGTCTTACAATGAAATGCTGGACATGTCTAATAAGAAAAAAAGTTCCATTATGTTCAATGAGGCTTATTCCCATGAAAGTTTATATATGCCATTCTCTTTTTTCGGTATTTTCTTTTTAGAATTTTCGCCAAGTGAATTGTTTGTCCTTTGGCTTATACGTTAGGAAATGGCTTTTTTCTTAGCACAGAAAAATCTGTGCATTTGCTTTTAAGATTAATGATTCACTTGGATGTTTTTCCATTTCAGCACTGTTTGTAGTACTTGGAGAGCCATTTGCAGCATAATTTTTATTCAGCCTAATGATATCAACATTAATTAAGAATACACAAAGCTAATAGAAGCATAGCTTCTGATTTTTTTTTTATTTTACTTTAATAGTGGATCGACACTTCGGCAATAATTTGAAGAGCTGTATTAGGTATATTGGTTCATATGCTATGAAGTTTCCTTTCCTTATCAGGCTGTGTTGCATCTCTTTCAAAAATGCTAGCAAGCATCCTGAGAGCTTTCCTAGCTGGATTGAGAGCACCTATGAACACGCTAGCTAATAAGTGCGAAGCTCCTGTATAGAGTTTTCCACTTGCCCATTGGACTGAAGACCTTGTTTCCAGTGAAAGACTGTTATCATCAAACACCTTACTACCTCTGGGCATCAACATACTTGCGCAGTATTATTGCTGCTTTTATTAAACAATTGAGAGTTAGAAATTCAGATACCTTCCTATAGACCCAGTAGATCCAAGTCTACTTTCTGTTCAGATGAGGTGTAATTTTCTCTTTCCCTGGCTAGAAAGAAACACAAAGCTTTGCATGAACCATTATTAGCTTCATTAACCTTTCACAAGGCAAAGAGAAAAGTAATTGATACTACAATTCTGCTTGATTGGGTTCATTGCTGCTGTGCTATTGGATAGAGCATGGGAGTAGAATATGCGTGTATGGATATAGACCAACAAACTACTGCCTACAACAGCCATATAAAAGTCAACTCCTCCCCTCAAAAAATTCCCCACATAGCTCAATTGTTGCATGATACAGAAACAAACCCACATAGGAAAATCAGCAAGCACAGCACAGAGACACACATTAAGAAAGGTCCTAACAATATTCTGGAGCAGCATGAAGTTAAATATAGTAGCTACAACTGGGAATGATCTGACTAAGTATGTTTCTTGAATCACACTAATTATCATAACCAGGAACAATATATTAGTAACTGAGATACTCTTCAGTTCAATGTTATAGATGTACAGTGTAAAAAGTAAACTGTAATCTTTCTAGAGACCTCACTTAAAGCTTCAGGGTCAATTATTAAAGACTGTCATATTCCAAGAGGAGTTAAGGCCATGTGAGAGTGGGGAATTTATGTTAAACTCTAAGATTAATTTACCTAAGTCTCAACAAGTCCTACAGTGAGGATGAGAGTCTCCAGAGGTTTATACCACTAAGGAGTTCCAGAAACAGAAAAGTACTGCTCATGCTTCCTAGACTAATATAGTTTCCATGTTCTCTTACTCAGGAAAAGTAATAGAATATGTTGCATTTTGCCTTAATGTGAAAATAAATGCCTGACATTTCCTTAAATTGTTTGTTCATTTGCTCAGACATACCTGTCAAGTCTTTAGTTACTTGCACAGCGTGTTTATCCCATTCTGTCTTCAGTTCTTTTTAAAGTTGTTTTATTAGTTGTCCAATTACATCCATATCAGATGTCTGTTCATATCTGTGGGCAATGCTTTCTTCCTCTATTGCTACTTCTTCATCGCTGGAAAAGGGTGCCTCCTCAACCTCCTTTGGGTCTTCCAAATAAGCTTTGATCCCCTTTCCCTTATGTGTAGTCTCCTTCCTTAACATCATGCTTAAATTATATTAGTGTTTGATAAAATGTTTAGAAACGTAAATTGGCTATATTTGAGAAAATAGCTGGATTGGGGGAAGAATGGAGAGCTCAGCATGCCATCCTCATCAGTGGCTAGCCACAACTCCCGTGAAAATAGATACCTAAATACAATGTATGAAGATTACTTTAACGGCTGTTATTATATAATCCACAAATCCAGCTTTTTCCATATCAACAAGACCTCTGTCTTGTCTGGATTTAATTTCAGCTTGTTCTTCTTCATCTTGGTTAGGTCACAGACCACCTACAGGCTGGAAGGGAAACCTTCCTTCTCTCCTTGTGTTTCAGATGCATTTTTTACTCATGCTGGCTGCCAAACAGTAGAGCTGGGAAAGAATATTTCCTAGTTCCCCATTTGAAGGTGATTTTTCTTTTTTTCTTTCCTCAGAGCAAAGAGTCCTTCAGTAGTTCAAAGTTAGTTTGGATTCTAACAATTATCTTGTCACTTTATTGTCCAGAACAGATAATATTTTATGAGCATGGATGGTCTGTTTTTTGCACAGCATTGAGAAAGCTTTCTGGGATTTCCAGAAATCAGATCTCAGAACCTAACTCACTGATATGGGCCTGAATCCACAGGTGGGCCAATATAGGATGTCTTCATCATCTGATAAATTTAGCTAGATGTAAGCAATTTCAAGGCAATGAATGCCACTTAAGAATTGGCAATACAGGTCATCCTCATTTAGTGGCTGCCTTGTTTAGTGACTGTTCGCAGTTACAACAGTGATGAAAAAGTAACTTTACAACCAATCCTGGCATTTACAACCTTTTCAGGTCTGTAAAGCAAAGGAAAACTGAAGATGATAAGCACAGCTGTGGTTTTACTTAGCAACTGCTTTGCTTAAGGACTGAGTTGCAGATCCCAACTGTGATCACTAAATGAGGACTACCTGTATATTGCTGTCCTTAGTTTGAATGAGCATTCTGCCCTCTTACTGGATGTGAATTTGGCTTGCCCTATTTCTCAGCTCACAGGATCTTATCGCAGCAGTAGGCTGGCATGAGTGGGAAAAAGGCCCAGAGCCAGAAGTGCCAATATGCCAACCATAAGAATTAGGAAGGCTAGAGATTTGCTACCAAGGCAAGCACAGCAACACACGAAAATGCTAGCAATGTATTTGTTTTATTTGTTTAAAGAGCAAAAGGTCTTTGTATGTTTAGGCACAGAACTGAAGGGGCAACATTAATTAACTTTCTGGCAAGCAATCCCTGATTAGCTGACAGTTTTCAGGGTTTTCAGCTATTGGCCAGAAATTTATAATGCTGATTGGATGATGGAGTCTGGATATAAGCATCCAATTCTCCTATGCTGATAAAATTTTGATGTCCAAACAGACCTGAAAATAGTTAACACAGCCGGATTAATCTCTGTTCATTTTAAACTGGATTTAGATAGGTTGGGAGTGAGAAAAGCTGGTCATCTGAAACAGCCTGAAGTGACTCCAAACAGATGGGCTTGTGTGATCTGAGAGTGAGTGAGCTGCCAGATTTCATAATCCCTATCCTGGAACTGTCCATTCATGAAGGCTGTAGCTAATAGTCTTGTGGCCGTATGATATTCTTGTCCTTTCTTTGTCTTCCCTCCACAGAGAGGGGAAGAAAAGAGAAAAAAGAGAGCTGCTTGGAAAGGTAGATAGGTATTTAATCTCTAACTTCCCTCTTCTTTGTACTCTGACTGATCTGCAGTGTTTATAAACATTTAAGCCCCTTTAAAACCATATTGTAAATGTTTGTATTTGCCTGTAAATATTTTATGCCAGTTTTCTTTTAGGTTGTAGCTTGGAGTAAATGTTATACATTTGTTCCAAATCCTTCCCATTGTTGTGTTGTGACTGTTTCTTTAAAGTTTTGCATCCATTTTATCATGCATTTTTAAATTTGTTCTGTTTTCAGGACATATCTTAGTAGGAGTTTATACAGATGGTGCTGATTTTGTATAAGCATTTCGAATTCTGTGATTTTTCTTAGCACCCCTCCCTCATTTTTAAGATCAAATTTTATCCTTCCAACAATTCAATATGATCTGAACTTGAGCAATTCTAGCTGTGTCTTTAGTCTACTCATAGAGTGTGGGTGAACCATATCTATGTATGTAATTACTTTTTCTTACTGTGATTATCTCCAACGTGGAAAACGTTTGAAAGAGAAGCTAACAGTAAAATTGTTGGGCTTATTATTTTCTTTATGGAGTTCCATGTTTTTATCAAACTTTGCCTGATAATACGTCCTTTTAAGTTTCTGCTCCCTTTTGTATCCCTGTATGTGGGACCATGGGAGGAAGGAGGAAGAGCCGCAGCCTGGAAAAGCGTCATGCAAAAGGTATCTCAGCCCACAGAAGGAAAAGGGACATAGGAAGTGTTTCAGAAGGGATCTTCCTAGTTTTCTGGAAAATAAAAGTAAAGATGAGAAGAAATGCTTTCAGACTTGCAAGATTCTGTAACTGTAACCTTACAATAAAGGTAGTATTAGTATTCATGGCTGTGCAACCTCGAAGGGCTGATACCCTGTACCATAAATATCTATGGAGTCAATTAGCTAGGCCCGCTGCTTCCAGTATTGATGTTCTGCTATTCGGGACTTTTATCCACCCTGTTAATCATGACAGGCTTTGTGATACAATTTAAAATTTGGAAGAGCGAGATCACCTCTGTATTTTGAGTCTTGTAACATTTTTAATTTAACTCTAGGTTTTGGCTACCTTATAACAGAAGACATCAGTGGTTTTTCTCCTCTTGGCATTTTCACCTTTTCGGTCTTGCACATTCTTTCGCAAATAGCTTTTTAAAATCTTAGAAGGATGCATAGCTCTTCCTTCACCCATTTGCAAAATATTATATTTCAATTCAGAACCTAGTTCTAACTGCACAGACTAAATGTTGTGCAGTTTATGTTGTGCTATAAATGATTTGGAAATCAAAGCAATACTTTGGAGAACTAAATAAAAATTAGTTACTATCAAGATCATGGATCCGAAAACAAAAACTGCAGAAATGTTCACAATCTTTTCCAGAATTTCCTTGAGTTCAGTGAATTCACAGAACTTCCTTTATCCCATAGACTTTATGAGATAGGAACCATTCTGTTTATATAACATTGTGATTAAAAATGGGGGCCAACAGGGTTGGCAGGGTGGCAGGGACAGCGAGCACAGCATGGCAAGGCTGGCAGGGCAAGTGCAACATAGGGCAGCTAGTCTGGCAGGGTGGCAGGGCAAGCAGAGTGGAGGGCAGTGGGGGCAGATGGGGACTTGCATCATGGTGCTGGGGTGGCTGGTTATAGCGTGAGGCTTGAGGTGGCACTGCTCCATTGTGGTGGCAGTGCTGGGGCTGAAGTAGAGGCCTCAGGCCAGTGGCAGCCAGCTGACACTGCTGAAGACCCTGGGCCTCTACTTCAGGTCTAGTGCCACTACCACTGGCAAGGAGTGCCGCTGTGCAGGGTGGCCAAAAGGCAGAGATAGGGGGAAGATAGGCAGGTGGGGGGAGTTGAAGTGACTTTGCAGTCATAAGAGCAGGTAGGCTGCCAAGCATCCAAATTTTGATCACGAGACTGTGGGGGTGGCCATAACTTCAGGGGCCAGCTGTAAGTACTATTCATTCAGTGCTGCAGTAACTTTGAACAGTCGCTGAATGAATGGTCATAACTCAAGAACTCTGTAATGCAATATTAAAGAAAAATATTCATTCATTCATTAGGAACATTTCTTTCTATTCATTCTTCCACATCAGTTAAGGAAAACAAACAGAATTGTTGACAATAACTTGCACTATTCCCATTATTGTCCCTACTGAGATCATAATATTAAGTAGAATATAAAGTAATAAATAGAAAAAAGCAAATTAGAAAGGTTGACAAATATTATGCCTGGATCTTTTCAATTTTATCTATGTGACTGACTCAGCAAAAGCAAGGCATTGCAACTTTATATACAGGTTGTTCTTATGTGTTGGTATAAACTAGGTCAGAAAATGGATTAGATTTTTTTCAGTTATATTTATTCAATGACTCAAAAAAGATTAAGATTTTCGAGATACAAAGGAATCTGGGATTATCACCATGTTCCTCTGTCCCAGTTACATAGTACATGTGGAGACATTTTCAGCAGGCAGACCTATTACCTTCTGACTCAGGGGATCTTCTGCAAAGACATGTAGGCCATTGAGTTGCTTGTGGAAATTCTAACTCTTTCTGGGTTCTAGAAGTTCCTCCTTACATCCTGAAGACAAGAAGCTGCAGTTCCTTGCCATTCCAACCCCCCCCCCCCATCCTTTAAGAATGATTGGAGGGGTAGTTTTGTTGCTTCTTCTACACAATCACCAGAGTGGGATGCTATTGTTTGCCATATTGGAAAGGAATTGCATGGGAAATAAAAAATAAAAAAGTATGATGGGCACTATCTGGAGGATTGATTTTTCTGTTCCCTCATGACCAAACTGGGTCATCCCAGGAAGCTGCAGTGAAGATATTCATATGGCAGTGTAAAATGTCTACAAAGGGTAAGAAGGACAAGACCAGTGGATTTATTGCCCTAAACTTGCTGAAGAAAAAAATGAATTCCAGTAGGATATAGATTTCATCCTATATTTGGTTTACTCAGTAAAGATATACTTTGGTTTTGAGAAATATATTTAGGCTCTGACTATGAGAAAATGAAACAAAGTTAAAAAGGGAAATGAAATTAATTGTCTTGTTCTAATGTTGCTAACTAAAGCCTTGCTTAGCCTTTAATAAGACCAAATGTACATAGTTACTAGTGTTGTAGAACTGACCTTTTCAAAATTAAACCGGAAAAAAGATATCTTGCTACCATGTGAATATAGTCCCAGTGAAATGCTTCAGTGTTCTTATGCCTGGTTCCTCTTTGCTTCCAATGACGTTCAAACTTGACAGCAATTAATATCATCTGGAAAGGTTATTCTAGACAGTATTTCATTTTTACACAGTAATAATGTTTTCTGGGCACTTGGAAACATTCTCAATAAAGAACTGCAACTAGCTACTATTTCTATTTTCGAAGTCTTCTTGTCATTAAACAAGGTTGAGAGATTGCTTTGTAGTCTTTCAGCTTTATTTTGTTTTATGTAAAAGATACAATCAGACAGAGCAAGGAACATGGTAGGTGTCAAACATACATTGGTATTTGAAAGTATCATATTACTTGCCCTTACTCCAAAGCATTTATTAAAGGGGTTCTCATCTCAACGGCTCATGAAGTAGCTTGCAAAATCCTTATCATTCTGCAGGTATCCACTTCTGAATCTTCTTGTGAATGTGCGTTTTAAAAAACTCACCTAGAATTTAAATTTTGGATTACAGAAAGAAAAGAGCAGCTTCATTAGGATAAAGATACTTCTTTGTCAGAGAGTTTGCAACAGTCTCTTAACTTTGTGCCTCACTTATAATTTACAGAATGATACCATTAAAATGCTATAAGTCGTTTGTAAGCAAGTATGGAAAATACAGCACTGGCCAAGTAGCTAGAAAATATCAAATGATATTCCATACAGAAACCAGCAATCCTAAGGAAGTTTATACACACTTGAGCATTTGCACAAAAGTAATGCTCAAACTTTTTGCAATCCAGAACTCAACAAGGTATATATCTCAACTGCCAGATATATAAAGTGGATTCATAAGAAGCAGAGGACCAGTCACCAAAATGCTAACATCCAATGGAAAATGGAAAAGATAAAGGAGTTCTAGAAACAATGTTGATTTTTGCTTTCTTGATTATAAAATGGATTTTGAGAAAGAAAGAGAGAGAGAGAGAGAGAGAGAGAGAGAGAGGAAGGAAAAAAGGAAAAAAGGAAAAAAGGAAAAAAGGAAAAAAGGAAAAAAGGAAAAAAGGAAAAAAGAAAGATCTTAAAAACATAGGTGTACTGGGGCACCTCATCAGCCTATTGAAGCATTTGTATAATGGTCAAGGAAGTAACAGAACAGTTATCAAGACTATAAGTTTACCAATTGTAAAATAGGTCTGTGAAAGGTGGACCATTAGAAATAGTGAACAACAAACAATCATTTGAACCATGGTGGTGGACAAAACTGTTGAGACTATCTTAGACTGGAAGAACAATAAACCTTTCAATATTAGGTGAAGTAAAACCAAGGTGAAGACTGCTTAGTGGAAATATTAATTATAAAACAAAAGTTAAACATTTTAAAGATATAATGCAAATGCAAGAGTCATAGAACTTGATGCTTGGAAAAATTAAACAGTCAAAAGAGAGGCTGACAGAAGACAAATGACTAGATACTATCATTGATCACATAAGTGTGAGCTTACAAAAACACAAAGAAGCAGTTACTGACAGACAATCTTGGCAAATTGATATCCACCAGGTCACAAACAGCCTGAAGTGACTGAATGACTGAACAACCACAAGACTTATATATGGGAAGAAGAATTTATAGAACAATATTTGAATAAAGCTTTTATGGCAAACACCTGCTTTTTCAGAACTGGAATAATCAATTCTATCTAGTTTACAGATTATAATTTTGCAGTCAGATTCAGCAGGAGTAGAGTTTCTAACTCCCCTTCAAGAGTAGCCTTATGTGTTATATATCACAACAATCCAACTGGGCTGACTTATATTATATGGTCATGGACTAAGAAGATTTTGAACAACAATTTGAAAGATCAAAACAGATGTTTACTGAGACAATTGTGTACATACTCTTGCTCTTCGCTTTCTCCTCTTTCTGCTACTCTACAGTTTCTGGCACAGATTCAGTTTTTAATTTTACACAGGTGTCTCAATGACATTAATAGGTGCTTGGCTAGTAGGTAGAGATATTTACCCATCTATTTGATTGGCAGTCTAAAGTCCAAAGATAAAAACAAGAAATGTAGATTGTTAAATCAGATATATCATATTTGGCTCTCTTGAGCCCTTGTCTAGGACAGTGAACTATAATTTGACAAGAGACATAATCAGAAACAATAATTTTTGCTTTAAAATAGGAGTAGAAAATGGAACACTTAACTTGCTAGTGATATTTGCATAATTAGAAGTCAGATGAAGAGAAACTAAACCCAAGCACACTAAACTAAGAACAAGGAAACACTAACATTAATTATAACAATCAGGGTTTGTGGAAAAACCTAATTTCGTTGTACATAAAAATTATTGTTTTGGTATTTATCACAGAAAATATATGGAAGTACTGTGTGTGCATATATATATATTTGGTATTTATTACAGAAAATATATGGAAGTAAACCCCATATATATTACATAATTATTTCCTCAAGCAATTATCTATTGTCTGTTGTGAATTAAAGTATAATTGACATTCCTCTTGATATCAGAGTGAATAAACTAAACTCTTTATATGATGCTGCACATTAGGTCAAATCGCATGAAGAAATGAAACAAGATGGTTGCCTTTAGGTTGTGGCTACCAAATGATCTGAGCCTCATCACTCTAGCCTCTGCATAAGACCCAAATGTTCTAATACAACCACATATGATTCAGCTAGCCATAACTAATGGTTGTTTAACCATTGGGGTATTAAATAGATTTTTAATTTAGTGGTATTTGTACTTCAATCAGATTTGACACTGTGAGTTCTTGTAAGCACAATGCATTGGCAATTCATCACGAAGAAACAATGAAAATTTGTCAGAAAGATTTGATTAGGTTAATGCAAAATTAGGAAATAGGAAAGTTGTTTGGTGCATGTTTCTCTGAGGAACGGATGCTTGCCACTGATTAATTCTGCAGCAGAAATAACAGTCAGAACATCATCAAGATGCAAAGCTGATTTAGCTTATACAAGAAATATTTGCCATTTTCCTCAGCATTTGAACCGCATCATGGACTACAACAGATTTTAAATTAGGGTTCTTACATCAAAGACTCAACCATCTGCCTCTTAATATATGTTAGCTTGCCAGCACTGACTGAAGATTCCTTTTATTAATAAGTAGCCACAAAGCAGACAAGGATGAGAGCAACCTCAAATGTCATGTTGCTAAATTTTATTTTATTTATTAACATATGTATACAATTGGCTAAGATACCAAGGTAAAGCTAGTAAATTCAGAGAGAGAAAAAGAGTTATAAGATACTAATAAATGTTTTTGTTAATAAAATTGAAACAGTAATCAAATCCAATTAGGAATGAGATGTTAGAGGCTCTAAACTATTCAACAAAATATTAAACTCAAAAGTTCAAACATTCTTTAAAAAGACCGAGTAAAAAAGTACATTTTAAGCAAAGAATGGAACTATTCAGGATGGTAGATACATCCCCCAAAACATGGAATTCCATAATTAGGAAAACATCTGAGAAGTTCCTTGTTAGGGTCTATTCTCCCCTACATTCTTCCCATATAGAGGATCACAAGCTGGGTTCTTTTAAAAAAAAATCAGTGGCTGAACTGGGATTTATCAACAGAGACATTCCAGAAAGTACTTGAAAACCCAGCTGTTTATGACTGTATAAATCAACTTTAATGCCTTGAAATAGGCTGTGAAATGAATGCCAGTGGAGATCATGAATAGCTAATATAATATGACTCAGACTTTACATGCTACTCAATCACCAAGCAAAAGCATTCTGCAGCAGGTGAAGCTCCTGATCAATCTTCAAGGGCAGCCTCAGATAGCATGTATTACCAGAGTTCAATTGTGAGATTACTAAAATGTTTTTTCAATGTCTTATGGCAAAGGCAGAGAACCTTCACTGAGATTTACATCCTCTGTTGGGAACAGTTGTTTTTGAACCAGTTTGATGACAGTGGTTTATGCCAAAGCCAAAACCTGTCATCCCTTTTCTCTTCTACTTTCTCAAGCCCATTTCCCTTCCTTTTAATTGTTGCTTCTCTTCTTCCTTGTGTGCTTCTAGGAGAGGGACAGATGGCTCTGCCAAAAGCTTGAATTATTACTTGCTTGTAAGGGCCTTTTAAACCTGGGAGCTGTCTTATGGTACTACCATGGTTGTTCATCTTAGTAGATTGTACCAGGATACAACTGCAAAGATATTGCTGTGTGTAACTGAAAATACAGCCTATTTTTCTAGATGCATCTAGGAGAGACATTTAGTCCAGGCTTGGAGGTAAATGCATCAAAGGCTGACTGGGATGAGCCACTCTGCGGTTGGAATTAGGGTTAAACATCTTTCCTATGAGACAAGCCTAGAAGATTTGAGACTTCTTAGTTTTTGTTTTTTTTAAGTCACAAAAGGGATATGATTATGGAGTAGAAAACCATTAATGGCATGGAAAAAGTGAACAGGGAGGTTTTTCTCTTTCTCTCAAAATATTGAGATCAGGGGATATCCAGTGAAGCTAACTCAAAAGAGTTTTGAAAGAAACAAAAGGAAGCCTGCAGTTCATAATTAACCTACGGAATTCATCGCTACATGATGGGATGATGATCATTAATTTGGATGGCTTTAAAAAGAGATTGGATAGATTAATGAAGGGCAGATCTGTGACAGGCTATTGATATGAAGAACAATGCCTTCAAATAGTGGTTGAAGCAGAACAATAGTGTGGGACAGAGGTGACTTCTCCCCTGCTTACAAATATCCCAGAGGCATTTCACTGGCCAGTTTGCAAAACAGCTTCTGGACTAAGATGGTCATTACCCTAATCCAACAGGGCTGTGCAATATGTTCTTAGGCTGAAACAGTGGTTGACTGCAGTAATATTAGATGGGGGCAAGAAACTGAAGCTTAATTCAATTAAGGTACTATTAACGTATGGTTTAACTGCTTAGAGGAATGCATTCAGTCTATTCTGGATGCGATTGCACTTCAAATGACATAAGCAGATTTGTAGCTTGGAGGTATTTCTTGATCAGTCTTTGACAGTAGAGGAGACGGCCATGCCAAGCACCTTCCGCTGGGGTGCCTCCTATTGTCCCACTTAGATAAATACAGCTTCACAGTGCCAATAATGCTTAGATATCCACAATGCATTATACATGGAGTTATTCTTGAAGATAGTTCAAAACCTTTAGTCAATACAAAATGTTGTGGCAAGAGTCCCCACTGAAATTGGACAAGGTAATCGCATCACACCAGTTCTTTGTCATCTTCAGTGGCTCTCAATTTATTTTTTGTTGCAATTCAACATGCTGTTTTAACAAGCAAAGCCCTTCACAACTTGGTACTGCAGTACCTGAAGGAATGCCTCTTACCCATACTTTAAGATCAACGTCAGAGGCACGATAGGTGGGTAGCTCAGGAGCAGACCATTTCTGTGCTTGCCCCCTGAATATGGAAAGTCTACTGTATGATTGTATGTGTTGTACCATCTTCATTATATATTTGGAATTAGACTGGGACACTTTTCTTCTCTGAGACCTTTATAAGAATGCTGCTGTAATTTTAACCTTCTACTGCCACTTTTTTGTCTTTTTTCATCTTTGCTATTGTATTCCTTATTTTATTCTGTATATTTTTATAACACTTTAATGCATGTTTCCAATTGTTATAAAATATTCCTTTATTGATTATTTTTATTGTAAACTGCTTTGAGATTTTTTAAATAGGAAGTGGTATAAAAATATTTTAAATAAATGAACAAATAAGAATATGATAAACAATCTGGGGAGGCATTCCTGACCCTCAACAAACCTTAATAGTTCATAAATACAATGATTCCTGATAAGAAGATAACCAGTGTGCTCTATTGGGTAAGGAGGCCCAAATTCAACTGTACCATCAGTCATGGAAACTAAGTGGATGGCTTTGGGGCTGTTGTTAACTCTTACCTAACCCAAACAAAAGAAGATGATTACTAGTTTCAAGACAAAGATGGGAAAGGATCTCAGACCCAAAATAAACCATAGTAATTGAAGGAGTGTTATAAATATAAATTGATTCAAGTCTGCTTGAACCTCAAGAATCAGAGTAGAATCCAAAGGCTGTGACAATCCAATATTTTTAGTGAAACTATTAAGTTAAAAGTGACATAACCAGTGTGGTGTAGTGATTAGGATGTTGGACTAGGACTGAGGACACCTAGGTTTCCCAGCCATGGAAGCTCATTGGATGACCTTTGCTTTGTCATTCTCTCTCAGCCCAGTGTACCTCCCATAGGAGGGGATGGGGGGAGAGACAAGTGTTGTAGTATAAACCACTTGAACTCCTGAAGGGAAGGCAGGACATAAATCTAACAAATACATGAACAAATGAAAAAATAAAAACCATAGGTAGCAATTACAAGTGAATAAACACATAAACATATACACATGAAACTAAGTGGGAAAATAGTAGACTCTGAATATGGATAAGGTCACAAACTTTCAATTTAAATAAGTCAGTGAGCTTCACTTTATAATGTGTGTAGTTCTGTACTTTCTTACTTTGTGAGAAAAGTAAGTTCTGTACTATTTTTGCATATCAAAACATCCCTATTTTGAAATGCAAATTCAGTTGACACTGCATATGGCTGTATTTGTAACTACTGCAATTTAATCTCAGAATGAAAATTTTACCATTGCAAATCAGAGTCTGCTTTGGCTACAGAGAACATTTTTGTTTTGTTTTTCCTAGCTTTGTTAGGCTTACACATTACAAAGGAAGTTTAATGAAAAATGTAAATTTTGCAAGGCACCTGCTATAAAAATTGTTTTTCTTCATTTAATTCAAAGCTATATAGAGAAATTCACTGCTTTTGTAACATTATCATGGCTGCACTTCTATGCACATGTTTTTGAATATGTGTCTCTATATATTTCAATGAGGAGTTTATTCAAATAATAGAATTTCATCTAATATTTAACATGAAATTCTTGGCTCTAGCTCATTGAAAAGAACTGATTTAAAGACCCAAGAACTTAAATATGATCACAAAGATATTTGCAGAACTGTGGCTAGATGCTGTATTGACATGGTTCACCTTACTTGCAGGAAAGAAATAGGAAGAGTCATTTCACCAAAATGTTCTAACAAGAGCAGCATGATATAATTTGTTTAGAGGGGTAACAATGTATACAAGGACTGGGCTCTCCCAAAGTCAAGCCCTCCCCCCAAGAAAGGTCTACCCTTACTCCCTATTTTATCTCTTCTCCTTGCATTCTGCAATGGTCCTCTGCTGGGTGACACTGCCAATTTCTTGTGCTAACTACCTATGCTCCTATATGAGGCTTCTTGGCCAGTACCAAAACTGGAAGTGTTTCTTCCAAACATGATTCATACAGAGTTGTCTTTAGCAAGATTTATTGTTCTCATGTTCAAAGGGATGTGGTTACAACATGGGAACTATTCCCTATTTTATGCTTATATATGCCATGTACATTTGGATGGAAATGTTTTTATTTTCTTTTTAATGATCTTCTTGTGATCTTATCAGCGGGGACCCCTTTCACAGATAACAGAGAAACTTGGAGCTTGAAACAAAAATCTCCTGAATTATTATTAGTCTCAGAATAAACTATTGCATACTTCAAAATGGCAACCAGAACATGGCATGGAGAGTGAGGGGGCTCAAGATTCATGTGTTAATTTTGGTTTGTTTTCATGTTTTTATGTGGATGAACAGTTGGGACACTATCTGGGATCATCTTGTACAGAGCAGGGATTGGTGGTATAGTATTTACTGGCCCTGGCAAAGCCCTTAGAGCCAAATGCCTGGATGCCTTTTGGAGTGACGTTAAAAACCAGTTTGGAACTATAGGTGGAGCCATGGATAAGCAGGACAGCTACAGTGTTGGGGCCTGCAAAGGCCCACTGAAAGAAGCTGAAGGTCAGCCTGGGTCTGGACCTGGATCACAGGGATGCCATAGAGGCCAACTGGAGCATAGTATGCTGCTGGAAGTCTGCCAGCAGAGACTATTGGGGCTGAATAAGGATTGGTGGCTCTGAAGGCCATTCCTGATGGGAAGGACTGGGCAGGGCTCCCAACTGTTGGTTGGCCTGCTGAGGCTACCTGCAACATTACAGGCACTGTCTGTGACACTACAAGTCTGGCCCATCTTCTGCTGACCACCTTCCCAGCTTGAGGGTGGAACTATTGGCATGGGTTGTTGCTCTGGTTCTCTGGGTTGCCTTTGCCCAGGGGAGAGACAGTTTGGGAGGTGCCCTAAAGAGGACTTGGCAGAACTCAGTTTGGGGGCAGCACTGCTGGGCTTTTGGCAGATTTGTGTCATCCTTTTGGAGTCATGTGGAATTGACTTCCTGATTGGCACTGGACGCCAGTCCACTAAGCCTGTCTTTGGGCCAGCCAATTTCATCTTGTCCCCTATCTGGAAGGAGGGAAGGCTGAGGTTTGATGAGTGTGTAAGGGAGCTGTCATGGTAATGCGGCCCCCTTGTGTTGCCAAGTGTCTATAGACAGGTGTGGCCAAAGGTGGTATTGGGGTACTGTTATGAGGGTTGGGATAACTCTGGTATGTTTGTCTGTGTTTCTGGAGTGTATTTGGTAGGTGAATATTAGGTATGAGTGGTGAATGAGTGAGTAAATGGCTTGGGAGGAGGGAGACAGAGGTGAGAGGGAACTGTGGGGAACATCAGGACTATAATGGACTGTAATGGATAGAGGAAGGTATGGTGGGATCCTGGAGGATGGTCATACTCAGTGACATCAGGTTGGCTGTTTGAGAGTGATCTTAATATTAATTTCATAGGATCTGCTCTTGAGGTCAGGTTACTAGATCTTTGATGGCCCCAGACTCTAACTGTGCTGTTGAATGCCAGGTTCTGCCCTTATCCATGACTTGATAATGGATGAGGCAGATGACCTTGCTTGTATCACCAAGACCTGGGTGGGCCGGGTAGGGGTATTACTCTCCAAAATGTGTCCAGTTGGGTTTCAGGTTTGGCATCAACTGAAATCCTGGGAAAGGGGAGGTGGGGTGTCAGTTGTTGTTGTGAGTTTTCAGAGGCTCTACCCACAGATAATGTGATGTAAGATCTGGTCAAAGTTGGACTCTGTAAACCAGATTGTTGCTGTTGTACCACCCTGTTGCACTGCCTGAACTATTGGATTCCTTTGCTGGCTACTGCTGGAGACCCTCAGGATATTGGTTCTTGGGAACTTCAATTTGCTGTTTGGGAACATTGAATCCAGGACAGCTTAGGAGTTCATGGCCATCATGGAACTCATGGACCATTCCCAAGTCATTGTAGATCCAGTGCTTACTGGGGGTCACAAGTCAGATGTCTAACTTTTGTCTCAGGGCAGTTGTAACATGATCTGGTTCTGGAGGAATTGCCATTAGTCCATGGCCATGGTCAGATCACTCTCTAATTGCTGGGGGTCACCCCACCTTTGGGAAGATAGGACCTATTAAATTAGCTGACCCAGGCAACTGATGAATCTGATTAGATTCCAAAGGGAGTTTAAGGGTTTCCTTAAGGATCTGGTGGGCAGTTCGGCTGAGGCCTTATTCACAGCCTGGAATGGGCATGTAGTGTAAGCCTTAGACTGTATCTGGCTTCTCCTTGTGTGCTGATCCCATGGTGTATTTGGATTTCCAAGGAGCTCCAGGAGATGAATTACAAGAAGAGATGCTTAGAATACCTTTGG
This sequence comes from Python bivittatus, assembly GCF_059951505.1. NCBI lineage: Eukaryota > Metazoa > Chordata > Lepidosauria > Squamata > Pythonidae > Python > Python bivittatus. The sequence goes on along the minus strand of NW_028277125.1, from coordinate 26,887,836 downwards.
AGGAAGATAAAGAGTGAATCTGACTGAACACCATATTAGGGACCTCATATTAGGGATTACATTATGGAGATAAGAGAGGCAAAATGGTACTATTTCTCCATCTTATTGTGTCTGCCAATAGTTGTCTAACAGCTCTGTTTAAGGTGATGCAGTTGCTGCTGGGGATGGATAGGGCACAGGATGATCTGTAGGGTTGCTGTCAGGAATATTCTTGCTAACTGGCAGATAAAGTCACTTGGATCACCCAGAGTTGAAGTCTAACAGTACAGATCCAGTTGAGATGCTCAAGGCAAGGTCTTGTAGGTCTATCTGGAGTGAGTTTGATTCTATAACTCATGAGAAGGTGGACAAGGTTCTCCAATCTGTGAGCTTAGCCACCTGTTTGTTAGATCCAGGTCACTTCTGGATGGTCAAGGCCACCTGGGAAATGACCTATGGTTTGGTCCATGGTGTGGTGTCTGTTTCTTTGAGGGAGGAAGCAGTTGCCTCAGCTTTGAAGGAGGCAGTAGTCTGTCCTCTCCTCAAGAAGCCATGACTCGACTTAATGATCCTGGACAATTGCTATCCAGTTTCTAATGTTACTTTTTAGGGAAGGTTAGGGAGAGAGGATTTCAGCTGTAGAGGACTTTAGAAGAAATAGTTTATCTGAACCCATTTCAGTTGTTGTTCAGGCTGTGGTTCAGCATGGAGATAGCATTGGTTACACTTGCTGTTGACTTATGGTGGAACCAGGATGGGGTCATGTGTCTATTCTTGTGCTACTTGATCTCTCAGTGGTTTTTGATACCATTGATCATGGTATCCTTTTGGACCAGCTTCAGGGGTTGGAGATGAGAGGCACCATTTTGAAGTGGTTCTCTTTTCTGTCAGTTTCAATCAGTTTCGATAGGTGTAGAGTGAATGCACCAGCTCAGCAGTGTCTCCTCTTTTGTTTAACATCAATATGAAAGTCATCCATTAGTTTGAGGTTAGATGTCATCAATGTGCTGATGACATCCAGTTGTATACTTGGACCCTGAAATAAGCACAGCCACTCAGTCTTCTCAGGATTGATCCTGAGTCTGTTCCTTTTCATCCAGACTTGCAGAGCTTCCAGACACTGAGTGTCTGGACCCTCGGTGTCCGGAAGCTGTGCAGGCCTGGATGAACAGGAACAGACTCAGGATCAATCCTGAGAAGACTGAGTGGCTGTGCTTACTTGGGACCCCTGGTTCTGGGGATATCACATTGTTAGTTTTCAAAGTGGTTGCTTTCCCATTTAAGACTTGTGAACAGTCTAGGGGTCCTCTTGGACTCACAGCTTCTGCTGAAAGAGCAGGTGGCAGCCGTGCCTGAGAAGGTCTTTGTACAGGTTCACCAATTCCTGGCCCAGGAGGCCCTTCAAAAAGTTACTCACATCCTGGTCACCTCATAACTGAATTATTATAATGTACTGTATATGTGGCTGTCCTTAAAGATGATCTGGAAGCTACAGCTGGTCTAGAATGTGGTGGTGCAGGCAGTGATGGTAGTGTTGTTTTATGTTCTTTGTACATTCTTCCAATTTCTCTGAAAGAGGCAAAATAAATGAAGGTGTGAGCCAGAGAAAAAGAAGAAGGATGAGAAGGAGGAGGAAAGGAGGAGGAGGAGGAGGAATCCAGACAGCCACTTTTATAAAAGTGTTGGAAACTGCTGAGGGAAAATCTTAAAAAGTTGACTTTTTTTCCTTATGGGATGAGAAAACATGCCTTCTGAGAAATTTCAGTGGTTCCAGATGTTTGCATTTTCCCCTGAGAGCATGGCATATTATTGTGCAGGAGGATATGAACCATCCAATTGGAGGAGAATTTGTTTGTAACAATCTGGCCTATTTCATTCCATCTCACACATAATCCATTCCAGTTTCTCCTACTATCCAGCCCTCCTGCCAATCTTCTCCAAACAAACCATACACAATTGTGAGTCTTTACCTCCCTCCAAATACAGGCTTCCCTCGGAATCAGCTGAACTGCTCAGAAAGTTCTCAGAAATATCCAGGTGATCACACTTCACAGAAGGCTCTCAGATTATGCAATTAGCTATGCCGGGCAAAACAGGAAAGGGCTAAGGGTAATATTTACTGGCAAAGACTTTGAATCTACAAATCACAGACAGCTCATTCCGTTCTGTGATTGAATGATTTCTCCTGTGCTGCCACAACATCTAAACAGGGTATTTTAGTGAAATCTCCTGCCAACTATTAATCTGTCTTTATAGGGAAGGAGTGAGGCATTGTATCACTAATCTCTTGTCCAAAGGCTATAGGAATCTGAAGTTAAATTTTGTTCATAAAAAGTAGGGGTCAGACATCAGTGTTATGAGTACATTATTTTTTGTTTTCCTTTTTTTTTCTATGGAGAAGGTTCTACTTTCACTGTCTGGCATCACCAGATGACAAAATCTCAGCCAGGCAAAATATTTTCTGATTTGGGAATGCCATAGTCAAAGGTTCTTCATCATAGCCATGTTAGCATCCATGGAGTTAATAGAAAGGTGTATCAGCACAAATTTGTTGTCCTGGTGGCATCTGCCTCAGTAACAAGGCTTGTGAGTAACTGTTATGCTTCAGCTGCACTGTAGAATAATTGAAAGGCTGTGATTGGTGGATTCACTAAGCTGTGATTCAGTATAAGATGCAATAATGTTTTAGCTGAGTTTTTAAGCAAATAAAAGGTTTAAGCTTCACTGTCAAAAGAGTAAAAAATAATCCTTCCCCCCCCCCCCCTGCAAAATAAGACAGTGATTTAGTTGATATGTAATGAAATGCAGATCTGTATAGGAAAAAGAATTGAAGAATGATGCCCAAAAGTATAAAAACACATTTAGAACATAGACTGAGTTATTGCTATCCAATTCTAAGAATAAAATTTTCTCCTAAAAAAAAACAACTGTACAACAAAGATATTGCATTTTCATTTTCCTTATACATTTGTAACTTGGAGAGATATTAGGGGCCATTTGTGCTGCTAGAGTATAGAATTCTGCAGACTTTAGGTCAGGCAGCTGGAGGACAAAATGGAGATTAGCGCTGTCCTATATTGCAATCCTCTGTTTTTGAATCAATTTATTTGTCTTTTATCTAAGAGCTTCTGAAGTATGAAAACACAAAGCATCTTTCTGCACATATGGGAGAAGGACAGATGAGAAAGAGAGAAGGAAACAGACAAACACCTGGCAGTCTATTCACTCATCCTTTCTCTTTCCCAAACAGTTACGAATATTTGGCTTAGAACAGAAGCTGTCAAAAGAAACTATTATTAAAATTATGACATTATAGTACAGAAGTGTACTGTACAGTACAGTTGGCAACACCTACTTACATCTTGCCTGGTTTAAAGGTCTTATAAGCACAAACATCACTGAAAGATGATGACAAAAAGGAAGAAAATTGTATAGGGATTAATAGAGTATCAGGCCAACATGTTTTCTGCCACATAAGGATACCTATGACCACTAATTTAGCGGCCATTCAATCTTACAATGGCATTGAATGAGTGGTACTTATGACTGGTCCTTGGGGTTCTGGTTGTCACAGAGTCTCTGCAATCATGTGAACACACTCCGGACAATCGGAACCCAGCTTGCGATTATGATGTCGCAATAAGCCACAGTCATGTAATTGCAATTTCCAATGTTCACTGCTGGCTTCCCACAAGCAAAGTCAATGGGGAACCATCAGGTAGTCAGAAGCCATGGTCATGTGAGCATCTTGCTTAACAACCTGGGCGATCCTCGCTTAAGAACAGCAACTGGGACTGCTGGAACAGTCATCGTTAAGCGATGTGGTCATGTGACATTGCTGACCATGTCACTTAATGACAGCAATTCAGGTCTCAATTGCCATCATAACTCAGGGACTACCTGTATGCATTATCTTCAAGAAATCTTGAAAAACTGGTAAAGTGCCAGATAACTGGAGAAAAAAGGTTGTTCCTCTCTTCAAAAAAGGTGAAAAGGGAGGTCCACCAAACACCAGTCTAAAACTGATACATGGGAAGATTCTAGAGCATATAATAAAGAGACTGATCTGTAAGCACCTTAAAGATCATTTGGAGAAATCAGCATGGATTTGCCAAGGACAAATCTTGCCAGTCCAATCTTATCTCATCTTTTGATTGTACAGATGGAAGCAATAGATAGAATGAAATATGGGGCCACTAAATGTTCAGAATTGATATAAGAACAATATATCATGAGAAAATGTAGACTAGAAGAAACAGAAACTGGAATTAAAACTGCTGGTAGAAACATTAATGACTTCATTAGAAAGCAGATGAGATACATCTTTGATGACTGGGATGAGGAAAACTTAAGGAATTTTTTGTTGAAGGTAAAAGAAGGGAGTGCAGAAGCTGACCTACTGCATAAAACAACAGCAACATATCAACAGGGAACACCAATCCAATACAAACAGAAGGAAACAAGTTGAAATAATAAGAGGTCTTATCTTCCTAGGTTAAAAAATTCACAGGGAAGATCAAAAGCTAAGAATTAAAGAAATGTCTGCTACTTAGGAGAAAAACTATGAGAATTCTAGACAAAAATTTAAAATGTGGATAGATCACACTGACCACAGAGATCTGCACTGTTAAAGTTATGATTTTCTCAGTTGTAATATATGCTATGAAAGCTAAACCATCACAAAGTGTGAAAAGAGAAGAAGTTATGCCTTTGAATTGTTGTACTGCAGAACATAGTTAAAAAGACTTTGGACCGTAGGAACAACATACTATTTAAAAACCAGACTGTTAACTGGAAAAACTGATGTTAAAGCTAAGACAAGAGCCATTGGAGGATAGCCTGACACTTAAAAAAACCCTAAAGCAGTTGGAAAAGAGGCTGATAGAAGACAAGGTGGCTGGATACTATCACTGATGACACAAGCATAAATTTAGAACAACTCCAAAAAAGCAGTTACTGACAGGTAGCCCTTAAAAAATTATATCTCTCATGTCACAAAAATATGAAGGGAATGAATGAATGAATGAATGAATGAATGAATGAATGAATGGACGAACAACTATATCTGGGCTACAGAATCAGGATGACACTAGATGGCAGCAAGGTGATATAGAAAATTCCAACTCTTTGTAGCCCCCTAGTGGTAATGGACATTTTTCAATAGTATTGACTGAGGATGATCATAGTGATAGCTTAATACAAAATTCTAAGGTTTAAGTATAACAGAGTTAGAAAAGATGCTGCAGCAGCAGCAGCAGTATATCCGGCAACAGTAAATCCAGAGAAAAATCTTGGCAATTTTGGCTTTTGAAAATATCCAAAACTTTCTTCAGGGCAAGAAAAATGTAAAAAGATTGAAATGGTGTAACAAGGGATTGTTCCATTTAAATCAGGTAGGTAACCTGTGGCTCATGGGCCTATGTGGCTATTTGAGTTTTATAAGGCTGAGTGCTGAAAATAAATAACAGAAGAGCAACTTTCCACCAAATTTGGGAATGGGAAAAAAAGTGCATTAAGCTTTTATGTTACAGTGCATCTTAGTTCACATCACAAAATTGTGGGCCCATATCCTCCAATGACATCATTACAAAGCAACAGATAAAAAACCATGATCTTGACGTCTTCAACTGCCATAATAACAGTATTTTTGTCCATGACCCCAAAAATGTTGCTGGTCTTGATTTAAATTCTACATCACCAGTGCTTGGTAAATTGTACTCATAATCACTTCAGCTAAAGGTTTGTATGGAAAGCACTTTGCTAATTAGTTCTGCAATTGCTTATTAGATTGAAATTTCAGTATACTAATCAAATGTTTATTCTGTAATCTTGTTATATTAATGCTAGTTAGTGCTTTATTTATCGCTTCATGTGTTATACTAAAATGCTGTCCTCAGAAGTTTAGTATTAAGCAACACAATGTTGTTAATGCAGTATTTCATTCTAAATTCATTAATAGGAAACATAGATTTGTAAAAAAAAAAAAAAAAGCTGGGACATATTACATATAATTGAAGCTTTCAAAGATAGCATTAAACCCCTATTATAAATGTGGCTTTTATTTGTATCCAGTTACATGTTTGCTAGTCAAAAGGGCTGTTGGATTTTCAGGAGGATTCTGTGACGTATATATTTGTAGTCACATGTTGCTTACTGAGAGCCAGTTTGATGTGCAGGTAGTCCTCACTCACCGACTGCAATAGGGACTGGCGACTCTGTCACTAAGTGGCAGAGTCGTTAAGCATGATGTCACATGACCATGCTGACTTACAACGTCAGTTCCCATTGTGACCATTGATATGAGAATAACTTAAAATAATACCTGCATACTCTTCTTTGTGAAAAACATTATCGTATAAAAAATTCATAAATACATTTCTCAGCATGTTTTAGAACATATCTGAAACACTGGGGTCTGAACATTATCTACAAGGAATGGAGACAGAGAGAAAAAGAAATATGAAACAGCGCTCCAGGGAATATCAGCAACTTCCACAATTGTGGAACTGTCAAAGGGTAATCCAAGGGAAAAACAATGACTTTTAATTTTTTTTTTTTTAAGGAGTGCAGGAGATCTGAAAATTTGTATCCCCCCATAAACATATCCAATTGCTTTCATAAAAAGAAGCTGACATCTAATTTTGCTTCCATTTGCTGATGTTAGCTTTTATTAAAGACTGGCCTTTAAAGAAATACGCTCTTAAAACACAAACAAAAGCTTTTCATTCCTAGCGTGTCAGTCTTCCCCTTCCCATGGGGATCTGCCAGTTATTGGGATTGAATATTAATATTAGAAATCTTGCTTGCTAAAATTTTTTTCATGTTTTAGTTTCTGGAAAAAAACAAATTCACCTTTTAAACTTGGAACATCATTCTGAGATTTGATGATGAGTTTATTGTCCTTACATGATGATGTATCAGAGAACAATTCCTACCAGGTATTATTTACATTTGTACTCCAGTAGCAAACTGTCCAGGAGAATATGTTACAAGTAATATGAGATAGTATGTCATTTTAGATAGCTCACCACATAAGGTTATATAATTTGTGACCCAATAAACTGAATGTATTCCACTTAGCTTCATCAGGAATTCAGTAAATAACTTGGTTTTGCTGTCCTTGATGGTTTGTTTATTTATTTGCTGCTTTTCTGAGTTGATAAATATGAGGAGATTATCAGGCAGGTGGTAGATCTCAGTGCATGGCTGAATGGATGAACTGCACATTTATAGTAAGAGATTTTATAGTATAGTAAGAGATTTTATATTATAGTAAGAGATTTTTATATTCAGTAATCCAAAAGTGGATTAAAGGAAAAGTATCAAGCTATGTGGCAAAGCCTGTTGTAATCAAAAGTTAAAATTCAAATTATAGTCATAGTTCCACATATTGCATGATCTGAACATGTTCATATAACAGTGTAGATACAAATTGAAGACCCATAAACTTAAATATATGAATGCACACACATAAATATAAATACTATACATGCACATGTTCTCTCTCTCTCTCGCTCTCCCAACACACACTGACAAACACATTTTTTAAAACCACAACAATATATTACATATCTTTTCATGATAGATAAAATGTAGAGCAAGGAACATAATTGTGGAAAGTTAGGGAGGTTGCAAACTTAGGTGAATGATGATTGCGTGTGAAAGAGAGGACAATAATATCCCTTTAGCTAATTTTTAATTTGTATTGGTTTGTCCCCAGCCCACAAGAGTTGAGTTACATGTTATTTTCGATTCAAAAGCAATGACCGCACCAGTATGTGTACATAAGGATTTGTTCTGAGGCAGTATAAGGAAATAACATAGCATGAGACAGCAATCAAGAAATATTCAAGAATACTGAAGCATATAGAAGACAATTCAACAATACACAACATAGCGAAAAAGAAAGAACTCACATCCTGTCTGTCAGTCATGAAACCCCCCAAAGATGACAGTAGGTGGACCCCTTCAAAACCAGAAAACATGCAGCATTTTCCTGGTTAGACCTGCATGAAAGTTCCATCTTGGTTTTTTTTAACAGTTTATATAAGTTCTGAACCACCATTACTCACACCTGGTTTCAATGGTCTCATCTAACTGGATTTTGCCAAGGACAAGAAGGATAAATTTACGTTCTTGGAAGGCACTGCTTTTTTTGGCCAGGAATGAGACCAAGAGTTTCAAGGTTATGGATTCCTGCAAAAGATGATATCATCAGGGTTAAGGAGTATTTGTTTATATTAGCTGACAATGAGACCATCTCAATGTTAAGGAATATTGATTTCTCAAAGTTTTTGGATTGGTGATGAGAAAGATCATGCTACTGTACACAGGTCTCCCACCAAGAACAGGGCAAAATGAAGGATAACCTTTTAGTGACTAAAATAAATGCTTGCTTACAGTAATTCCATATTACATATTCAACCATTGCTTGGGAATATAGAGTTCTCTGCACCATGCACCTAAGAGAAAAAGGAGCACACCACTATTGAAGTCCTCCTTGCCAATCTTCCAGTAAAATTACTAGCATTACATAACTAGATAAACGCTAGAAAGTATAGCCCACTCGCTGTAATTCTTTGTCGTTGTTTGCTTGTTTGAAAAGAATTTTTAAAATACATTCTCATTCATCAGATTGAATGAGAATTGATGGAAAAAATGCAGGACAGAGACTGTGCCTTGTCCTACAAATAATAATCTATCTTTCTAAGTTAGATACAGGAATAATTGCTTTTCTCTTTCTTACTTACTGACCACATCATTTTGCTCCATGTTCTGGCATATGTCAAGCACAATGCACTGAAATTATAGGATAAGGAATATTAAGGTTCAGGAAAGCCAAAAATAGACTATTAAATTCAACCACCATGTCCAACACAAGCTACTGCATAAACAGTGCTATTCTTGAAGAAAAATTGAATAGTGCTTTCCGATAAGATACACACCCAGAACACTCTTTCAAAGCCTGTGTTCTTCATGTAGCCAGATAACTTTCAAGATTACCTCTGCTGCTAATTGTCATTCAGCTGAAATGTGAATTAGTGGGTATGTGGGTGTATGAGCACCAGGTATGTTATAGTTTGCCCAGATCCAGTACTAGTCACTGAAATTAGCTCAGTCAAATAATAGGGTCGGGAAGAGTAAATGCCTGCTCATCTTTTATCTGTCAAAACACTCATTAACATCACCAGTGCCAGAATTATTATCTGAAGCCACAGCAACATTTGTCTACTTTCAAAAAGGGTTTTATTCTTAGATAGTCTCACCAAGATTAGGGGAGATGAGAGTATTTCCACATTGTAGCCTTCAGCAGCTTGTCTTTCAGTCATAAATCAGCTGGAAACAAAGCCAGTTTAAGAGATCCCTTAATTTCAATTCCTTCCCCATCTTTGGCTACAGTGATGGCCCGACCTTTTATCTGGATTATGGTTCACATTCCTCCATTTGGTGGCTTCCCCTGCTTCTTTTCCCCTTCCATCCACGCCAGGAAAGCAAACACCAATTGCTTCCCCTTCTGTGAGCAAGGCTTTTGACTCTATATATAATAGAGGCTTTTGACTCTATATAAAATAGCTACTAGTTGTAAGCTAACCAGAGTCATTTTGTGCAATAAATATTATTGTAGTTCCATTGAAGAGAATAGAGTACAGGGCGCGTAGCCAATATAGTATACTTTTCAATAACTTTGTATATAGGGTAAACTAGTGTCAGACAGAATGCATGCATGCATGATCACCAAGAATTCTGGGAGCTGGCTGGGTGCCAACTGGTTGGGGAATGCTGGCTGGGGAATTCTGTGAGTTGAAGTCCATATGTCTTGAAGTTGCCAAGGTTGAGAAACACTGGTTTAGAGAATACAGTGAAGGCATGAAGGTATAGTCCATTCAGTGACTTGTCCAAGTTTCCTAGTTAAGTTCATAAAACTGTGTGTATCCTTAAGTATTATTTCATATGTTGCATTCGTCATTCATAGAATGGAAAGAACACAAGTGCTGCTGAAGGATGCAAAAACACTTAACATTACACTCAATGTTTGCAAAGCTTTTTAATAGATGCTTCAGTACAAGTGACAGACAAATATTAACTGTATAATGCTTAATCAAGCTAGTTGTAGTTGAATGTATTCGCTTATGACTATCAATTTGAATGTTATACAGTCTGGGAATCAAACAGAAGTGTGTGGCGTATTTCTAGTAGGTATCTGTTAAACTTTCTGTTGAAATGCTTTAAGGGAAGAAAAATTATTTGTGACTATAATTATGATCACTTTGAAAAGGAGACATCTCTAGATGCACAGATTATTAATGGAACTTTTCTTTATGGATGGGCTTCCTTTGTTTTATTTATAGTGAACAACATTTGTTGTGTCTCATCTTCTTATTTGTAGAACATGGTTTTCCATGACCCAAAGTGCATAGTTTTAATCAAGCTCTTCATTTCTGCTAGAGTGGTCAAATTGAAGCCATTTATATTAATTAATTGAGGATGATGTTGAATAATGTTAATTATGGACATTAACTTTTTCCACACAACAGACGAGAAATCAGGTCATGCTAATTAAACCTGTGAATACACACGCATTGCAGATATCTACTTTGCTCTCACATTTACACCAACTGTACCATCATAGACGCCAACAATTTCAAACACAAAATTTAGAAGTGTCTTTATGTGCTCTACTTCTAATGTATATATATGGTCATCTGGCAGCAATGCCCCTCTGGATTCTACATAGGACAAATAATTTGCGCCAAATAATTAATGGACACAAGTTTGACATCAAGACTGAAAACAAGGACTTAGTAATAGCAGAGCATTTAATCTTCTAGGACAGTCCACTGCAGATCTCAAAATTTTAGAACAAAGAAACTTTACCAGCACAGCTGATCAAGAGATATCTAAATTCACATACATCCAAAGGTTTCAGGCTTTCTCAGGTCATCTTAACAAATACAATAGGTTTTTAATGCACTATAATTGTTAATTGATGAAGTACTTCTAGTCTGTTTCATGTGTAACCTGTATCTGCATAACCTCTGTGATTTCCAATTTCTCCCCCCACACACATTACATCACAATTTAAATCCTACATTAGTTTAGCCACTCTATGTAATTGATGAACTGAGCTGTAGTTCACAAAAGTTTGTCCATTTCAGTAAAATTAGTTAGTCTGAAAAGGTGCTACCAGACTCCTTCTGATTTTTGGCTACCAAAGAGCAACATGGCTCTTCTCCTACAATGCATTGCAAGTGTTTCAGTCCTCCCTCTGCCCCCACCATAGCAGGAAGACCATAACATTTTTCAGTCCCTCTCCTCTCCTCTCCTCTCCTCTCCTCTCCTCTCCTCTCCTCTCCTCTCCTCTCCTCTCCTCTCCTCTCCTCTCCTCTCCTCTCCTCTCCTCTCCTTTTCTTTTCTTTATTTTTATTGCCATTAGAACCATTAGCAATCAAAATATGTCAGGAAGACAACATTTCAGGAGTTAAATTAGCAATTCAAGAACTTAAATTGAAATTATACACTGATGGTGTTATATTTACAATTACCAACAGACTCCTTAGTACTCTTAATTGAATGTACACAGCAATATGGTCCTGTGTCAGATTATTGGATCAATAAAGAAAAACACGTCAAATGTTGACATGGAATTTGGCATAGAAATAAAAGCAATGTCTATACTTAATATCAGAGTTTAACTTTGCTGTGAAAAGGTAAATACTTAAGAATTCACATCACAAAATATAGTAAGGATTTATTTTAAAATAACTATTTACTGTGTTGGAAAAGTATAATGAGATATCTCCAGATTGGGAAAAAATAACTTGTCTTGACTAAGTAGAATTGCACATATTAGAATACATATTTTACCATATCTTAATTTTTCAAATGATTACAATACATATTGAAAACAAGGTATAAAATGATTGGCATAAACAAGTAATGAAGTACAATATTCAAAGATCAAGGATGAAATTCAAGATACTATAGGACTTCAATGAGCAGTGTAGATTAGTGGCTCCAAATTTTAAATTGTATTACCATGCTTGTTGATTTAACATAGATTTCAAGTGGATTGATCTCCTTATGGCTTAGTTACATTTGCAGAAAGGACAGGATTTTCAGATGATTTGCATAAATATCTCTGGGTTGACACAAACAGAAACATACAATCTATAAGAGATCGTATAATAATAAAGAATATACTGAATATCTGGGATAAACACGGAAATATATCTGGATATCTCCCCTATCATATCATTATTAAATAATTATTTATTATGAAGAAGAAAATACTAACACATTTGTTCAGTGGAGAGGTAAGAGTTTGTTATGACTGCAAGACTTTAACTATTTAAAAGCTTTCAAAATCCTTTGAAACTCTTACTTCACAATGGTCTAGTTTTCCTGACTGGGTTTGGTATATTCAGATATGAAGCATAGTATCAAAAGAACTGCAGAAATAAGAAGGAATGCTGAGAGACTTGACTGAATTTGAAAATCTCTTAATACATAACTCAGCACATTTTTGGGGTAAGTAAGTATAGCACAGTCAGACTTGGCAAGATTCTGTCATTATAGCCAATCTCAATAAAAGCAGTCTTAGTCTTTGAGAGCTGATTTTGAGAGCAGTCTTAGTCTTTGAGAGCTGATCTGGTCTACCTACTGAGGATGCAGAGTCGCACACTACACATGTCAGGAATGTATTGCAGAGATTAAGAGACAATAAGCTTTTTGCCAAATCGGAAAAGTGTGTGTTTGATTTATGTCAATTGGATGATTTGGGGTTCAGAATTTCAACAGAGGGGCTGCAGATGGACCCAGCCAAGGTGCAAGCAGTGTTATCATGGCACTCACCCTGTAATGTGAAAGACGTGTGCCGTTTCCTGGGGTTTGCCAACTTTTACAGAAAGTTCATTCCAAATTTTGCTGAAAGGGTCAAGCCTCTCACAAAACGTTTAAAGAAAGGGAAGAGATTTGCTTGGACAGATAAGGAGCAGTCAAGCATTTCAGGAGTTAAAACAACTTTTTGCCTCACAGCCTCTTCTTCTTCACCCTGATCCCTTGCGGCAATTTGTCCTACACACTGGCGCCTCGGATGTTGTGATCGGAGCGGTGCTTCTGCAAGCCAAGGAAGGAGGAGGGGGGAAATGACTTCTGTGTGCCTTTTTCTCTCACATATTATCACCCGCAGAGAAAAACTATGATATTTTTAACAAGGAGTTGCTAGCCATCAAGGCAGCCTTCCAGGAATGGAGGCAATGGCTGGAGGGGTCAAAATTTCCCATGCGAGTTTGCATGGACCATAAGAACTTGGAGCTAATGCAGAATACACAGTCACTCATCCCCCAGCAGGTAAGGTGGAGCCAGTTTTTCTCCCATTTTGACTTTTATATAACGTATCTCCCTGGGTCCTGAAACCTGCTACCAGACATGCTTTCCCATAAACTGGAGTATTTAGCAATTCAACAGTCACTCACCCGAGATGCAATCTTGCAACCCCACAACTTTAGAAACCAGGGTGAGGATTATGGGGCCAAGAAGTTGGGGGTGGGTTGGCAGGCAGAAGACTTCTTTGTGTGGATAAAGACACAGCAGATGACAGACCCATATGCAAGGGCCCAAATGGATGACCTCCAGGGAACCCAACAAGGTGCAGTCTCCCCATTTTCAATGGAAGGGAGGAAACTTTGGCATAAGGGTCGGCTGTATGTTCCCCTACCTTTATGGGAGGAAATATTGCAGCTTTGCCATGTTAATAAGACAGCTGGTCACAGGGGAGTTTTTAAAACACTCCTGTCAGGTTCAGCCCAAGAACAACAGCAAGATAGTCCAGAATCAGTTTGGCCTCTTTATTAGCTTGCACCTAATAGACAGAATCTTGCCAGACTAATTCTAATCCCCAACAACAGCAACTATAACCATAATGCCCTTAGGGAGGGGCCAGTCTCCTTCTCTTGACTTCCACACTCCGGCTGGGGGCTGAGAAGATGCTTTCCCTGGAACCTCTCTTGCCCCTCCCGGCAACCTTGAAGTTCCATTCCAGAATCCTCTGCGCTCATATCTCCCATCACAACTCCACAGGACTCTAAGAGAATATTGGTGGCCAAAGCTGGCTGCAGACATTAGAGACTATGTTGCATCTTGTCACGTGTGCAGACGAGCTAGGCCCCTCCATGGGAAGCCAGCTGGTCTCTTGCAGCCATTAGACACCCCACCTTAACCTTGGGATACAGTTTCAATGGACTTCACTGATCTACCCCCGGTGAATGGGTATACATCCATACTGGTGGTAGTGGACCTATTTACAAAGGTGGCTCATTTTATACCATGCAAAGGACTGCCTACAGCACAGGCCACAGCACAGCTATTTTTGGATCACGTCTTCAGATACAGAGGGATGGTTAACCGTATAACAACAGACAGAGGAAGTCAATTCTCTTCTAAGTTCTGGAAGGCCCTTCTCCAGTTACTGAAGGTCCACATTCACTTGTCTCCTGCTCCCCACCCTTCTACGAATAGTGAGGTGGAGAGGACTAACCAGGTATTGCAACAGTATTTAAGGTATTACAGCACATACAGCCAAGACAACTGGACTGCACTTCTCCCCTTGGCTGAGTTTTCATAATAGTTCAGTGCACTCATTGATTGGAATGTCTCCATTTCAAGCACTGTATGACATAAGCCCACAAGTTTTGCCAATGGCTATTCAGCAGGGAGCAGTACCAAGTACAGCACAGTTTCTCAGAGAGCAGCAGGCAGCTCAGGAGCTATGAAGGAACAGCTGTCAAAGGCGAAGGAGGCGTGCAAGAAAGCAGCTGATGCACACAGGCAGAGGGGTCCAGAGATTTCAGTAGGAGACAAGGTATGGCTTTCTACTAGATTCTTAACTTCCACCAGGCCATCTAAGAAGTTAGAATCTAAATTTGTGGGGCCTTTTAATGTCATTCAGCAAATGAACCTGGTGGCTTTCCGTTTGCAACTACCAGCTTCAATGAAGGTCCATCCTGTCTTTCACCATTCCTTGTTAGTCAAAGAAGCACCCCCAAGTGCCTTGATATCCCAGGATCCCCCACCCCCAGCAGTCATAGTCGAAGGGGAAGAGGAGTACGAGGTGGAAGCAATTTTGGACTCATGAAGGAGGGGAAAGGAGATTTAATATCTGATTCATTGGAAGGGTTACCCAGAAGCAGAGCATTCCTGGGAGAATGCAAGGAATGTGCATGTGCCAGTGTTGGTCCACAACTTGCATTGCCATTTCCCCAACAAATTGAGGCTTCACAAGCTAACCAGGTCTCTGGGTGATCAAGAGCAGGCAGAGAAGCTCGAGGGTGAACTCGTAGAAAGTTTGATGGGGCCCTGGGGCAGGAAAGGGCTGGCATAGAAATTGCTCAGCCTTCAACTTCTGGCTTACATCTCCCAGGGGGAAGGTGGGCTGATTCTGTAGCTGTTTTTCAGGATGAGCTGCCTGAGCTGGAGGAATTGCCAGGGAGCTCAGGGGTAAGCAGCACACCTGCACTTTCATCGCTACCACCGCTACCCAGCTCCCATGAGAACTCACAGGGGGAGTCTGACTTTGAAGGGAGGTGATATAATGGAAGGCATGTGTGAGGAGGATACTGGAATGGAGAATCAAGGTTATCAGGAGAGGGGGGGATTCCTGGAGAGGTTACAGGGCAAGCGCTTCCTCAGCCCGCAGCAGGACTGTGAGAAGATGAAGAAGCTGAGGCTAGCCCCTCCCTAGAGTCTCACAGGGTATATCCACTAGTTGCTTTAGCATAGGTTTAGTCTGGTGAGACAGAAGTCTATTAGGTGCAAGCTAATAAAGGAACTATACTGGACTGGACTGCCTCGTTGTCGTTCTTGGGCCTGACAAAATGTTTAGTAATATTATTACTATAATGTACAATTCTATTAGGTGATTTATCTTGGGTTGACCATGGTTTTTCTTACTCATTTTTAGCTGAAGTTTAATAAAAGTAATAATTTGTTCCTTAATATGATATATATGGGAGCAAGAAAAAAAATGGAACTAGTACAAAAAATTAATTAAATGCAGTTCATATAATTACTTTTTATATAATACAAAAGAGACAAAATACAAGATATCCTTGTATAAAATATTTACCCCTTCAGTCACATTAAAGGTTCAAGTGAGTGGGACAGAAAGTGCATTGGTCACTGATTAATGACATGTGTTGGGACCAGGATGGGGTAAGTAGTGCCCCTTTGGGCAATTTTAGATCTTTTAGTGGCATTCAGTACCATGGATTATGACAAATTCTCTGTGAGAGTTGGAAGTTTTAGGACACTGGCTTATAGTTCTCCCTAAGTGAACAGTTCCAGCTGGGAAGGGGAGAAAAAGTCAAGTCTTGGATGCTACCATCTTTTATTCTCTCTCCTTGTGTTTCAAATCTACCCAAATCTCAGGAAGTGGTCATCCATCAATTTGGGGAGAGGTATCAGAAGTATGTGGATGATACTCAGTTATACAACTATACCCCAGGCTGAGCTGGACATAAGGTGAAAGCTTTAACCAGATGCCTGGTAATTGTAAGCATCTGAATGGGAATAAAAAGTTGAAGTTGATTGGCAACAAGACTGAACTTTTGTTTGACTTGGGGGCCCTCCTAGATTCATGGCTATCATTAGATAGGCAGGTGGAGGCTATGTGTGGACCTTTGCCCAGCTCTTCCTGGTATACCCATTGTGGAGAAAAAGAGGCACTGATAACAGTTAACTCATACCCTTGTCATCTCTGGTATAGATTGCTACAATGTGCTCAGTGTGGAAGCTGCCATTGGTACAAAATGTAGCTGCCACATTTTAGTGGGTTACAGCCATTATTGACATATAATTCTAGTGTATTGGTTACCAATAGAATTCTGGGTATAATTCAAAGTGCTGGCTTTGACTTATAAACCCCCTCATGGCTTCACACTCAAATGCCTGTAGGATTATTTATTTCAATAGAACCGATCCATCCAGTCCACACTTCCCACCCAGGTTTCCTTGTACAAGACTGGGGAGAGGCAGAAGTGAAAGCCTTTCAGTGATGGCCCCAATCCTCTAGAACAGTTGTACCCTGGAAATCTATATACGATACCCTCCCTCTTGACATTTAGAAAATAATTTTTTTGTAATTTGGAGCTTTGGTAACTATATAAAAATTATATAATTTTATAATGGATTATTTATTTGATTAGGAGGACTTTAAACTGAATCCCATGTAGGATAGAAGTGAAAACATTAAAATGAGAACCTCCGATAAAGCTTTGTGCATTTTGCGGAATGTTGCTGAAATGGAGCCTCTTAACCCATTCAATCAAAATCAGAAAGAGGACTGGCTCATAAAGTTCATGCTTTTGTTGTCTATTCACTAATGCTCAGTTTATGAGAAATAAACAATACGAGCTTCAACTCTTACTACAGAAAAGCAAATATAATTTACAGAACCAATGGAAAGAAGAATTGTACCGTATGTTAAAAATATCTATTGCTGCTCAGAAATCCTAATTAATGCATGTAGCAATGCTTTAGAGAGCATCTGGATTAAAATAAGTGGAAGAACAAATCAAAGCAATAGTGTTGTTAGTATCTACAACCATTCACCCAAACAAGCAGAAGATGTGGAGCAAACTTTCCAAAAGCAAACTGCAGATCTTAAGTGAGGAAAGAATTTGTAGTGGTGACAGACAAACTCTGCAAAGCATGGTTCTTCCAGGAAATTAAAGGCATGGTATTGTCTTGCTGACAACTTCCTCTCTCAGAGAGTAAAGGAAGGCACAAAATAATCAGCTACTTTTGATTTGATACTACTCAATAGGGAAACGTTAGTTGAAGAAATGGAAGTAGGAAGATTGTTGAGAAAAATTTACCATGTGATGCTGGAGTTTTAATTTTAAGGTAAATTAAAATTAAAATTACTCAAGCAGATATCTTGGGTTTCAAAATAATGTATTTTATTACATTCAGAACAATGATATATAGGATATCATGGCAGAGAAACCAATGGGTTAAGGAGCTCAGGATGAATGGGAGTTCTTAAAGGAGATACTACAAGCACAGTTGCATACAGTTCCTATGAGGGGGAAAAGGAGGAAAGCAGCAGAAACCAATGTGGCTAGACCAAAAGCTTATTGGAGAAAAGAGATATATAGGAAATGGAAACCAGCCCAGTTTGGAAAGTAAGACTACAGGAAGGTAGCTTGGAACTTTAGAGCAAAAGTTCAGAATAAGCTAAATTTGTGGAGTCCTTGGGGTTCTCTGAGCTTGGTTGTTTTCTTGCAAACATCTCATTACCCGGCTAGGTAATGTGCTAGAATGGAATGAGGTTTGCTCTCTATTTATATTCAGTGGCCTGCCCTGCCAGTGTTGGTGGGGGTGGGGGTTCTCTTTTGTTTTGTTTTTTCCTCTGGTAGTTCCTTGATTAGGGTATTTTTACTGCTTGATTGTATGTCTGATGATAATCTTGGTGTTAATCTCTGCTTATCTGGGTGATGATTGCTGGTGAGGAGATGTTCTGGTCCTTTGTTTTCCTTTCTATTGTCTCTTTTGAAGAGTGTGTAGATTTATCTCTGTGTGCCTGTTGATGGCTGCCTTGTCTGAATACCAAGCTTCCAGGAATTCCCTCGCATTTTTGGATTTAGCTTGGTCTAAGATGCTGACAGTTTCCCAGTTAAAACTATGGTTAAGTCTGCCCATGGGTTGTGAGATTAAGGAGTTTTCATCGTGTCTTCTGACTGCTAGTTGGTGTTCGTGGATGCACTCTTCTGCCTGTCTGTCCTACATAGTGGTTATTACAGTCCTTACACTGTATGTTGTAGATGACTCCTGTTTTTTCTTCTTGGGCTACTGGGTCTTTTGGTTTGCTTAAGATGCTTTGGAGGGCTTTAGTTGGTTTGTGTGCTATCGGGATGCCATGTGGTTGTAATAGTCTGTTGGTGGTTTCTGAGATGTTTCTGATGTATGACAGTGTTATCTTTTTCATAGCTTGTGTTGGTTGTGCTGTAGTAGGTTGAGTGGTCAGGCACTTTTTGATAAAGTTGCGCAGATATCCATTTTGTTGGAAGATGTGTAGGTGGTCTGTTTCCTTTTTCCGCTGTCCTGGGTTGCTGCAGTGCATTTGTGCTTGTTTGAATAATGTGCTTATGTAGCTCCTCTTGTGGGAGGTAGGGTTGTTACTTTGGTAATGGAGTACTTGATTAGTGTAGGTTGTCTTTTGATAGACTTGGGTTTCTAATTTGCTGTTGTTTCCTCTGCTGATAAGGATATCCAGGAAGGGTAGAGTGTTGTTGCTTTCTTCTTCTCTGGTGAATTTTATTCCTTTGAAGATGTTGTTGAGCTAAGGAAACATAGTTAAATCCAGTTTATGTCAACAACAATCACTATACTGTTCCTTTTCATACCTTTCTATCCATACAAACTATTGCTTCTATGGCAAGAATTCTTTCCTACTGTTTCCTGCATTGCCTTTTGTTCTTTAAGCTAGTTAGCACTTTCTTTTTAAGGATTTCATAGACTCCATCCAGTCATGACTTTCTTGGTCTTCTTTCTCTCAACTCATGTACTCCTTTTTTTTTTTTCTTCATATATTTATTTTGTGATTCATGCCTCCTTCATTCTCTCTATGCAAGAAAATCATCTCAAGGAACTTTTTTGTACTAGTCACTCACTTTTATTTCCAATCCACATTCATGCAGCTCCCATTCTTGATTCTATCTGTTCTTGTTTTGCCATTCCCACTATATTCAGCTTACTTTTAATTTCTCCTGACATTGCCAACTCTCATTTCATATATCAAATTCCTTATTCATACCCATTTTTGCTTTTGACAAATATATATCCGACCATGTAGTACTAACTACCTTTTTATCAAGCTAATAAGCAAACAAATCAATCATGCTTTAAAATTTATATTCATTCCTTTGCCATCTGTACATATGAATAGATTAATACTTAAACAAAGTATTTGAAGCAAACAGGCTTTTTCTAAGCAGATGTTCCCCTTACAGTCATAATTCTCATTCAACCACACCATAGTTGAATCAGAAATAAATCAGATCTGTTCTTCAACACTGCTAACATCAAAGGAGCCTAAAAGTCTAGAGTTGCTTTCATATAGGCTCACAATCCTTATGTAGAAGTATCCATGTATTAGGGGAAGCAAATAGCATATATCTGGTCCTTGGTTCAAAAAAGTTATTCTCTAACAAAAATGTTTCCTGGGCATGATTTGTCATTTTTATGCATTTTAAATAAAGGTATTGATTACAGTGACATATTAAAATTTATCTTATGAGAAACCAGCGAAATAAAACAACCACTCCGTCCCATCCCGTCCCATCCTGTCCCCTCCCATCAATTTATATTTTTTTCTGAGCAATTGCCTGTATAAAAGTAAGTCACATTAATATAATCCAAAGAGAGTGCCTTAGAACTGAAAAAATTGCTTGTCTTCTACAGTGGGTTGTTTATGCAAGTGAATGAAGTGTGAAAATAAATGACTGGTTGCCAGATCCCCATCACTATCTTTGTAATCACTAGCAATTATACTAAAACATTGTATACAATTTCTCCTTGACAGCAATGTCTCTATTAGTGCTGAGCTAACATATTTACCCAAGTTCAATATATAAGTATTTGATGGAAATAAACTGTAGAAAAACCACTTGGGAGCTACACAATGTTTATTAAACTTCATGGGAGGATAAATATGAAGATTTGGAGAGGGTCTTTCTTTTTAAGTACAAGATGGCAAGCTTTTCTTTTCTTTCCTTTTACCTGTTTCTTTCCTTTAATGAAATGACAACGATGACAATAACTGCAAGTGGCACCCAGTTTTTTGCACCTATGTATTTTATTTTATTTTATTTATTTATTTAAAAGACTTCCATGGCCACCCATCCTGCAAAATACAATTCTGGGTGGCTCACAACAATGATAAACCAAAGACAAGAAAAACAAGAAAACCAGGTAGTTAGCCCACAATGTTCAAACCATCAAACCATGCAATCCTTGAGCTCCAACCTCACCCTATCCCAATGCCTTGGGGAAGAGCCAATCCTTTATGGTTTTCTGGAAGGCTAAAAGAGTGGGAGCAGCAAGTCCAGGAGTACCCCAAATTGCACACCACCTCTGCCTGGGGAAATGCTGCCCTGTTGTGAGTCAAATATAATGTATCACTAAACCAAGAGGGGCCAAAACCCCAAAGCCATTCCATCTTGCTGTGCTTGAGTTGGAGCCAGTTCCTCCCGTACCAGACCCTCATAGCATCCAGGCACTGGGTCAGCACCAAAACAGAATCATCTACCTGGCCAGGGGTATAAATGTATAACTGGGTATCATCATGCATTGTTGATACCACACTCTGTGCTGTTGAATGACCTCACCTAGCAGTTTTATGTAGATGTTAAAGAGGAAGAGTGAGAGACCAAGCCCTCAGTCATCCCACACTGCAGTGGCCTAAGGCTAGACCTTTCCCCCACCACCAACACTGATTGGAACCCACCATGGAGAAAGGAGGAGAACCACTGCAAAACAGTGCCTCCCAATCCCTGAATCCAGTCCAGAAAGTTACCAAGATCGATAGTAGTGAAAGCTGCGGAGAGATCCAGGAGGGCCAGGATGGTTGTACCACCTCTGTCCTCCACAAGCACAACCAATGCCATCTCCCTACTGCAATCTGGCCTAAACCCAGACTGAAAAGGGTCCAGATAATCTGCTTCATCCCCATTTGTATGTATTTGAAACCTAACAGGATGCTCAGCTGTGCTTGGTCCATCCACACAAGAAAAGGAGAGCTGAAGCAATTAGTTGTTGTTTATTATTTACAATTACAGCTGCCTTTCTGCCCTTAAATACAGTGTACCTAGTATGGCATGAACCCCATCATTCCCAGAAAACTAGCCCTTAATCCCTGGTCACCCATGATCTCCAAAAGTTACCTCCTGATTTTGGTTGTGTAATCATATTGTAAAACTCACCAAACCTTGCAATCAATATGGTGCATGAGGAATTAGTTGCAATGAGCAAGTCAGTATATACATAATCATAGTATTTTATTTAAAATTTAAATTTAACACTTAATTCACAGTAACATGGATGTTCATCCAAAGTGACTATTGAAACCTGTCATGGGAAATGTTCTAATATCAAAAGAATACCCAGCAAAAAAAAGAATAAACTAACATGCCTGGTTAATCCCAATTCCTTTCTAAGAGAACCACTTGTATAAGCATTCCCTTTAGTGGGAACAGTAGGTAAACCTCTCCATGGAGAAACCTGTTCCTGCTTTTCCTTTTACTAGCCCTGATTGCCTATTGCCTTTCACACAGAACTTTTCCTCCTGCCAAGAAGGAGGAAATTAATATCTTAATGTTTATCCCTCACTACAGCATCTACTGCACAACTGCACAATGCAAATCTGAATCATATCATGTGGCCGTACTGCAGATTCTTCAGTCCTTGGACAGTGCAACTGTTTTAGAACAGGGTCAGCCATCTGAATTATATGTTGAAACAAATTCGTAACTAGGCTGTGCCTGTGGTATAATTGTTACTCTGCTGAAATGACTTTTATCTACCAGTAAGCAGGTTTCTGAATTTTGCACCAGCTGAAATATCCAAGTAGGGTACATGACAGTAATGCTAATGTGAGGAGATAAAGGCACAAGTAACTGCTGCCAAGTCTTCTGCTCCAAAAATGATCATAATTGGCAGGCTTTTCACGATACAGCATCCACCTGCTATCCAAGCAAGAGCCATGAGTCTAGAAATATCCCTGGATCATGGGCCTCCTCCTTTGGAGGCAGCACAATCCCAGATTCAAAATGCAGAGCCCATAAAGGACATAACTTGGAAGCAAATAGTTTCAGGAGAGATAGTCCCTCCATCTTGTTGAGATTTAACCTGAGCCTGTTTCATTCCATCCAGTACCTCACTGTCTCCAATCATTGGTTAAGGATCTCCAGTATATATCCTCCTGTGCATCTCCTGTAATACTGGGCATCATTAGCATATTGATGATACCTTGCTCCAGACTGATGCATATCCTTTCTGAGATGTTAAATAAGATGGAGGAACAAACCTTCTAGATTCAAAAGAGGAATAGTTAGGTACACAACCTCTTATTCCTTATGCCACCAATGGAACCTGCCTGCTCAAGGAAGAGCAGAGGCACTGTGGCTTGGTGCCCCAGACCCCCAACACTCACAAGAGACTCAGGAGGATACTATGGTCAATAGTACCAAACGTGACTGACAGGTTCAGTAGGACTAGGAGGCCTGCACACTCACTATCCAAGTCTCACTGCAGGATACCCAGAAGAGTGACCAAAGTATTTTTTTATTTCACAGCCAAGGCTGGATATCGAAAAATGAAATTTTGTTGAGCTTGTGATCCACTTTCCCCTACTCCTTTAGTACTGAGGGTTATTTTTTTAAAAAACAAACAAACTGAAGAACATTCAGCAGCAAGTCTGCATTAAGAATTTTTGTAATTATGGCAGGGGGTATATGAAAGTGATAAGTACTTATTTTTTGAATAATTTTTGGTACACAATTTAAAGGGTTCTTTTTAAATGGAACTGATAGAAAGGCAGATACAAATGCAATCATAACCACTAACTTATTTACCCCATGTGAACTGTCATACTCTTAAAGACTAAAGCCTAGGGAAATTTGTTTGAGCTGTCTCTCCATTTTCCATCTTTATTTAATAGCCATAACTGCAGAAAGTTTGAGAAACTCTGATTTATACAAGCTTTCATATGGGATGTACTGTAGGTGACACAGATGGGTGAACATTCCATGCTACTTAAATAGCTGATCTCTGAAGGTGAGGGACTAGATAATTTCTTGGCCTCTTGGCAATTATCTTTTCAATTTTTCAGGGTTCTATTTTTCCCCATATTCTTCCATATCCACATGAAACTGCTGACAGAGGTCTTCTAGAGACATACATTGTTACATGGACTTAGCATATAGGTAATATTAGAGGATGAGATACTGATAAATGTTTGTATTTTTCCAGTATTAGTCCACTGTAAGCAGAGAATCTTAAATCAAAGTGAAAAAATAACCAGAATAACTTGAACTAAAAGTTCATATTTCCCTACTTTTCTACTTAGGCCACTCAACCAATAAAAAGATCCTTATAATTCTTTTCCACTCTATGTCATTGTAAGAAGTACACTGAATGCCACAGGCATCTTACCATTTCCTGGAATTGAAAACTGACATTACAAATAAGGATCTGTTTCAGTGTCACTGCTGATAAAATGACATTCTCTTGTATATTTTCTTAGTAAATGTCAAGGGACTAATTGTGGCACAGTAGTTTTAGTATCATATTTTACCAGTCACTTCATAATACTCAGATATAAACTGAAGTGCAGCATGTTAGACAGAATGAATGGGCCCAATTAACATAATATCACTGGTGATTTCTTTTTATGCATTACATTATCATGGAATGAAAATGAAACACTTCTAAGATAGGGATGGGCAAACCTGTGGACCACAGCTTAATTTTTGGAGGACTTTGGCCTGATTCCAAAAGGCTTCTGCAAGCAAGACATTCAGATCTCTGGCAAGAATAATTCTACCTCATCTTCTGTGAGGGGAAGGAGAGAGAATTTACTTCTTTTGTTTTTATTTATTTACCAGCTGGATTCATTAATGAAGCCCAACTCCAAAAAGATACTGGGAGGCTTATAATATGTTCAATACATATGTTAAAAACAAGATATTAAAAAGAAAATCACAGGGCTATGATCACCATGAGGGTAAAAAAAACAAAAACAATCCTAACTGTTAGTCTGACAGATGCTAGTATTGTACTGTGTATTGGTAGGGCTGGTGCTGCTATTGGGCAAGGGAAAACATATATAATGCAGGATGACATTCCTCTTTGTAGCTTTTGCCCTGGAAGAAGATGCCCTTGAAGAGGGGCATTGGGGCAACACAACTGTTTGGAAATAGGGTGGCTAGAGTAGGGGTCAGGGGGATGAGATGACATCCATCACCAACTTCTCCGTAGTCAATGAAAAGAAGATGCCTTTCCTGCTCTGCTTAGTATGTTCCAAGGACTCCTTGATTTGGAAAGAAACTGCAACTTCAGCCTTGACTATTCACTATTTCCCTGATGAGTTTGGGGCCTAGACTATTATCACATCAAGTCTCCCTTCGTACTGCTGCCACCTAACACCGCCTCTATTTACACACTGGGCTTTGGGCAACATTTGCAGAACGACTGTTTTGGCTCCCACTTTCACCAGTTTTGTTTTCCCATAATTTGCAAAGAAAATGATACAATGTTGGCCTTTGCTGCCTATTTATTTATTTATTTAGTTGATGTAAGGATACCGAACTCCAGAATGATTCTTTGCAGCTTACACTATAAAGAATTAAAAACAAAACAAAAATAAACAGAAAAAGTATACAGGTCCAGACATAAATTTCAAACACTTCACAAAATACACCCAACAAGAACTCAACAACTATCCTTCTCCACATCCTGGAGTTTATTTAAGGACTTCCAGAACACCATTATGGTGGGAGCCACACAGATTTCTGGGGGATATTAGATATCTCCTGGAAGACACAAATCAGTCTTCCATATCAATATTTATACATTCAACTACACTAGCAAAAGAAAGAGATGCACAACTCCTCTTGCAGCCAAGATAAAACGGTAATAAACTTGTACTGCCTGACAATCAGATGGTGGAGGGTGTGTGCCTGCAGTAGATGTATGTAGCCATTTGGTCCTGAACAGATTGCTGTCCCTGGCCACATTATCCCAAAACGTATCACTGGGATGCTCTAAATTGCCTGTTTGGAAAGTCTGATATCAGAAAAAGGGGGAAAACTCACTTCCACACTGGAACAGCTAAGGATGACTCTAAGCTGCTCCAAACTGGACTGGGGATGATATGGAAGTGACATCACAAGGGCATGTGCTATAAAAATGACTGAGACATCTCTGTGCCATAGTTAGAGGGACATGTGGATGAGCACAGAAGGCCCTTTTGCACAAATTGTATAAGGCTTTAAGTACCCAATGAAAATTGAGCAAATTAACTCCAGAAGCTAGTCAACTTAGCTTCAGTCCAGATGAAATACTGCAATTATGCTTTAGCACTGGGAATTCCACCTTTGTCCTTCCTCCCACCACTATTTTCCTCCCTCCTTTTTGAAGTCAAAGAGCTATATCCTTCCCCACCAAATGGATGAGTGACTTTGCTACTCCCCTGACAGTAGCTAGCTGTTTTATTCTTCTCTTGCCACAGAAAACAAAGAGTGATAGGGCAGAGCACCATCTGCCTCTTGTTTTTGCTGCTCCTCCTTTGGCTAGTTAGTAGGAGCACTGGTCAGCTCACACAAGCAGCCTTTATGGACATCTGCTAGATGATACAAAACCGCTGCTATTCATGGCACAGAAGTTAAAGGCAAAGTAGAAAAAGAGAGAGAGAAAAAGAGAAGAGAGTCAGAGAGAGAGAGGGGGGGGGGAAAGTATCTGAAAGATGAAGGAGGCTCTATCCATATTAACCTTTAATCAGGTTAATTTGAAAACAGCCCTCCCTCATTTCCATCAATATGTGGATTTTGCAACCAGGAGTAGGGACACATTGGATTTAGCCTATTCTAACATCAAGAGTGCATTTAAGGCTTTCCCCCACCCCAATCTCGGTTCCTCAGACCATCTCACTGTAATGCTAATTCCAGCATATAGGCCTTTGTTAACTAGAGAAAAACCAATTGTGAAGCAGGTGAGAATTTGCCTGAGGGAGCAATGGAAGCATTACGAGGCTGTTTTGAGTGTACAGACTGGGATATGTTTAGGGAAGCTGCAACAAATAACCAACATACGAATGTGGAGGAATACATTTCATCTGTAACTGCATATATCCAGAAGTGTATGGAGGATGTCATTGTTACTAAGAACATCATTTTACGGGCGAATTGGAAAGCTTGGATGACTCATGAAGTATATGTGAAGTTGAAAGCGATGAACGCTGCTTTTAAGCCTGGTGATATGGGGCCTTTTAGAACAGCTAGAGCTGAACTGAACTGGGCTATAAGAACAGCAAAGTGGGCTTATGGTCAGAAAGTTCAGAATTTTTTCACAATTCTACAAATACCAGGTATATGTGGCAGGGTATTCAGACTATTACAGATTATAAGGCTATTCTGACATCATGTGAGGAGAATATAGATTTTCTTAATGAACTAAATAGGTTTTTTGGTAGGTTTGAAGCATTTAACAATACTCCTGTGAGGAAGGTTGTATCTCATCCTGACAAGCAGGCATCTACCCTTGATATAGTTGATGTTCGGAGGACCCTGAGAAAAATTAATATTCAGAAAGCAGCGGGTCCAGATAATATTCCAGGGCGGGTACTGAGGGATTGTGCTGAACAGCTGGCCAGCATCCTCACAGACATATTTAATATTTCCTTGCACCAGGCTGTAGTCCTGGTAGGCTTTAAGACTGTGACTATTATACCCGTGCCTAAAAAATCTATAATCACATGTCTCAATGATTACCGCCTGATAGCATTCATTCCCATTGTGATGAAATGTTTTAAGAGGCTGATGAAGGATTCCATTGTTTCCAGACTCCCTCTTTGTTTGATCCACTTCAGTTTGCTTATCGACAGAATCGCTCTGTAGAGGATGCAATCTCTTCTGTTCTTCATTTGAGTCTGGTACATCTTGAGAAGAACAGTTATGTATGATTGCTGTTTGTAGATTTCAGCTCAGCATTCAATACAATTGTTCCCCAGCATTTGGTGGACAAACTGGGTTCTCTGGGTTTCAGTACTCCCTTGTGTAATTGGCTACTTGACTTCCTTACTGAGAGGCCCCAGTCGATGCAAGTTGGAAATAATATCTCGATCTCGATCTCTCTGAGCATTGGCTCCCCACAGGTCTGTGTCCTGAGCCCATTGTTGTTCACCCTGATGACCCATGGCTGTTGTGCAAGGTTCACCACCAATTCTGTTGTGAAATATGTGGATGATACAACGGTGGTGGACCTTATCAGGGATGACAATGAGTGGGCTTATAGGGAGGAGGTGAAGGGCTTGGTGGAGTGGTGTAATAAAACGGCTTGGTCCTAAATGTGGAAAAAACAAAGGAGATTATTATAGATTTCAGGAAGAATTCATGTAGTCACACTCCACTTTTTATTAATAACATAGCTGTGGAATCATTCAGTACCGTTAGATTCCTAGGGGTGCAGTTAATGAATAGTCTGACCTGGTTCCTTAACACCACATTTTTGGTAAAACGAGCACAGCAATGTTTACATTTTTTGCACCGGATGAGGAAAGTACACCTCCCATCTTCCATTCTCCTTACTTTCTATAGAGGCACTATAGAGAGTGTACTTATTTACTATATTTCCATCTGATTTGGAGGCTGTAGTGCTTCACACAGAAAGTCGGTGCAGAGGGTAGTAAGGGCAGCAGAGAAGATAATTGGAATCTCTCTGCCTCTCATCCAAGATCTAGCATATGCACACTTTTTGTCTAGAACTCAAAAGATTGTC
This sequence comes from Python bivittatus, assembly GCF_059951505.1. NCBI lineage: Eukaryota > Metazoa > Chordata > Lepidosauria > Squamata > Pythonidae > Python > Python bivittatus. Next base: position 26,859,306 of record NW_028277125.1, on the reverse strand, counting down.
AGTGACGCCTCCCATCCTCATTATGGCCTGTTTTCTTTGTTACCCTCTGGGAAGAGGTTCCGCTGTATCCAATGTAAAACAGGCAGATTGGGAAATAGCTTTGTCCCCCAGGCTATTAGATTCTTGAATGTTTAATAAGTAAATGTTAATGTGTATAGAATGTATATTTTATAATAATTATGGTATCTTGATTGTACTTTTAGTATCTGATTGTAATTGTGAGCCAACTGCAACGGAATTTCATTTTATTACGCATTTGGTATATAGCGTATAGTGGAATGATAATAAAGTTATTCTATTCTATTCTATTCTATTCTATTCTATTCTATTCTATTCTATTCTATTCTATTCTATTCTATATGCCCTGTCTGCTGCTGACTAAAGTCCCACCCACTGTTGTCCTATGGCCTCCTACAGACTGCAGCTCTTGGCAGAATAAAGATTATACCACTGCTCCCAGCCAAAGACATTGGTTATTAATGTGCCTACAGAGATATTATCTCATCAAAGCATTATCCTGATCTCTCTCATCTAGATACTATGTTTCTCCAATAATTGACCAAGTTTACTCCTAATCATTGTTACTATCTATATTTTACTTTAATTAGGACATTCTTCTGTCATGTTTAACTGGTGGCTTCCTTTGACATTTTCCCACAAGACAAAAAAAAAAAAAAAATCTGTTCAGCCTTTTCCCTTCATTTTACATATACATACAAATATAATTTCAATATATAGACACTGCAAGATAATATTTTCTAAAGTGGATAAATTATCTAGGCCCAGCAGTTACAGTTAGATGATGATTTAAGTGACATGCCAGACATTGAATTTGAGTCTTTTGCACAGAAAGCCAGTACCACAGAATTACAACTATATATGCAAATGACTTACTTCACATGATCAAAAAGCTTTATTTTCCATCTTACCCACTCTTGATATACTTTCATCATTATCAAATTCTGCTCAGCTAAATGTCTGCAAGGGGCATTTTCAGTTAATGGAAATCAGCATTCTGTCAGTCAGAAAACTCCAAAGAAATTGATGCTTACAAAAAGATGTTTGGATTGTTTTTATGGTGACAGAATTAGTGAGTGATGAAGAGACTTTAATTCTCTTAGCTTCATTAGCCTCAGAGCAAGTTTGATGAGTGATGCTGTCAGAATCACAATAGGAAATTAAATGCAAATAGGAAGAATAAGAATACACACGCATACCCACACACACTGAAGTTGATATCTGCAAAACATTTAAAATTGAATATGTAAACAATTATTCCATACTTTACTCTACAGTATATGGACATAGTATATGCTTTTTTTCCGGTGTCCTATTTATGACAACATATTATATTGCCAGCTCTATTATTGGCTTTTAATTTCTTAATTTTATGAGATAATTTGTGTGGTTATATTTTTATTCAGCTTCAGAATGAGAAAACTAATTTAAAACTTGCAATTTGATATTCTTTTAGCATAAGAAGGCCTTGCATTCTTTGTTTTTTTAGCATGTTCATATAATATACTGGACTTTTACTGTGAATTGTAATGACAAAAGTAGTTTTTGGACCTTATTAAATCACCACTCTTGAAAATATCTATCTTGTTTCTCTATTTAGGATGGCTAATAAGAAAGAAGATAAGTCCTCTGCAATTTTTTGCAGCAGAACAAAATTTCATGTATATACAAGCTCTGCCGTTGAAATCTATTTGCCTTTTCTTTTTTATCTTGCTTGAGGCTGAAAGTCTCTCCTGGTACGTCTAGTATGAGAAGACAGAATCAACACACAATTGCCTATAATCAGTTCTGAATCACACTAATAAGTCTCATAGACCATTTAGAACCAGTAGGTCAAAATGTAAATCATGGGGTCAACTGAGGTCAAATAAATGGAAGTCAAATTTATAAGAGAAAGAAGAAAATAGACTTGAAATTCAAATAGGTCAGAAGAACAGGCAAATTTACAACATATTGTTTTATGACTCTGAGTATGCTTTTGCTAAAAGCATTTATAATTAGGGCCCCTTCAGTAACTTTTCCCTTCAAACTGATTTTAGCTAAATTAGTCTCCCCACCCCCAGGATTTTGAATACACAAACTGTGGTGTATCTCTGTAACATACAGCCTCATGTGCTTGTAACTGCATATGGAAGGTCCAGAATCTTCTTTAGGTCAGACTTGAGAGTGGCAGAGGTGGAAGTTTTCTCTTAATTGTCTGTGGTTTTCTGAATAATTCCCAGGTCTCCTTCTCTGAATGGGTTATTTTGTTTTTTGTTTTCATCTGACCACACTACACGTGCCCAATATCCCTGTTTGACACTGTATTTCCCTGCAATCCTGACAACTTTGTCCAATCCTATGTAAACGTTTCCTCTCCTTTCCCTCCTTACTCCTTTGGAACCCACCCTTCATATTCTGCCTAGAATATTTGAAATTTATTTCTTTATTTATCATATTTACATAGGCGCCCATCTCCCAGTAAAGTGACTCTAGAGGGTTTACAATAAATACAATCATAAAATCAAAGTATTAAAACAAATACAATTAAAAGACATCAACAATATTATTAATAACAAGATAGTCGAGCAAATTGATGTTAAAAATGATGCAGCCATCTCATCAAATCTATCTGTTTCTATTATGTTGCAATCAATTAACAGCATCCTAGAATCGAAGAGCTGGAGGAGACAGACATCCATCTGCTCTAATCTTTCCTTAAGGCAGCACTATTCATCCACCTGTTCTCATAAACAGGTCCTTCTGTTGCTTACAGTTAATCAAGCAGAAAGGTGCAGTTGCTTCAGTGACGAATGATCTGAGTGTTTTCATACTATCTTGGTTACATAGAACATTTTCCTACCAGATTAATTATTCTTTCCTTGTCTGTCAAGGAAGAGGCTTAAGACTTTTTCTTGGAATACATGTTTTATTGGCCTTGGTTTTGTTCCTCTTTCTTTTCCTTTTGACTGTCATATTGCTGGTTTGGTAAAAACCCTAATATTTTAATGGATGCGTGTGTCCTAATGGATTTACATGGAGCGCTTTCTTATGAAGTATCATTAGAAAATGATTGCAAGATTGATGTTGGCCTTGCAAGGTAGTCCAGGGAAGAAGCACAACCAGAAGTACTAGCTCTAACTTTATTGTAAGGATACATTAACAGAATCTTGCAAGTCTGAAAGTACATCTCTCACCCCTTGCTTTACAGCCTCAGAAACTAGGGAGGATCCCTTCTGAGACATTTCCCATGTCCCCATTCCTTCTGTGGACTCAGCTGCTGCTTGTCTAACCATTGTCTAGTCTGCAGCTCTTCCTCTTGTCTCCCAAGGTAATTCCTAGATACCATTATGCTGATCCAGAAACTGCTTTCTCTTTCTCTTTTTATATGTACTTGGACATCCACTTCATAAGCAAAAATGCATGTGGAGACAGCAGAAGCAGCTTCTAAAGCAGCTACATAAGCCTTGAAAAAGGTATACTCCTCCAAAACATCACTTTTGAAGGATTTCTATAGCTCCGGTATTTGGAACAGGACATGCTTGCCAGAAGTAATTCAGCACTGAGTGTTTTTATGTTTACTGAATCTGCTGATGTAACCTTAAGTAGCCTAAAACACAGAAATTAGTTCATGAGATTTTCTTCTTCCAAAGTCTTTAACCCCACATATACCTGCTGTGTGTCTAAATGCTATAACAGAGAATATATCATGGTGGCAAAGTCACATCTATATGATTATATCATCTTAGATGGCCCATGCTGTAAAAAATGAGCTCACTTTATCATGATTTTGATTTCCTAATGGGTTTTCAGCACTATTTTTCTCCCAATTTTTTATAGAGCCAGTAAACATTAACTTCACTGAGGAAAAAGATCTAGCATTTGGGCAGGCTTGACAGAAAGAGACCAATCATGGTGCTTCATCTTTAATTAACTTAGGTGTATCTAGGAATTACCAAGAATATTTTATCCTGTGAAGGGGATAAATGATTTATAGTTTTCCATGCTCTCCAAGAGCCTGAGAAAGGAATGAGGAATGATAGGGAGGAAGCAAGGATACCATCAGAGAACCCATTGTAAGCTGACCCTTTATTCAACCTGTGATGAGACATGGATTTTTAAGTGGAGAACTTTGCACTCACAAATTATAAGCTCCCTGTTCTCTATAAATGAAAGCTGAGACAACCTCTATCTAAGAGTAAGATACATACTGCTGTCGGTCCCCTATTTCCTATGACAAGGTTTTAATTTTGCCCAAAATGAAAACCATATGAATATTTCTGGGTCAGCTGGGTCAGGCTGAAGCCAAACTGAGGCCATCATCCTGTTTCCCATAGTGGTCTTTGAGAATTAGGATTTGAGGATTATAGGGTGTGTTTTTTTTCTTAGCAATTGGTATTCAGAAGCAAGTTTTCTCCTGGGGTATCTCTTGAGGATCATGGGCAACCAGGTAGACAGAAGGCTTCTGGAAAGATTATTATACCATGGAAGACAGGACAGTACACCCACACACATCACCTAACTACTTCATCACTAACAGCTTATATTACCCATAATTTCTCTGCAGTTCTCTTCTTGGAAAAACATTCAAAAGCAAATTTTCTTTCATCAAAATTGAATGAGAACTTACAGGGCAAAATGCAGGAGTTGTTGATGTTATTATTATTATTATTATTCCCTTGTGTATCACTATTATCAATGTGTTTCTCTTATTATTAACAGATCCTCAATGGATGTAATTGACACAGAGTAATGGGTGACCATAGGAATTCAAATAGTAAATTGAATAGCAAGCAAATTGAAGAATAAGATGTTGTAAACTAGGAGTACATGATTACCAATTTCTTGAAGCCAGCATTCAAACATGGGTAGGGTCAAACTCTGATTTTAGATAAAGGGGTTCAAGAACCTTAAGGGATATAACATGCTAAATATCTGCAAGCATTGAGGCACCATTTTTTGTTGTTAAATGATTCCGTACTACTACCAAAGTTTCCAAAATTTTCCTTGCATTCTGAGGGAATTTGAACAGTACAACTGTAAGTACATTTAGAAGTCCTTCCAGCTTCAGTGAGATTTTCCAGTAATTCATGAGTTTAGGGCACTGAAATCTAAACCAATATAACAAACTAGAGTAGACTTGATTTGAATGGACTGAAATGTAAGCACCTGAAAAGAGGAATTTCAAGCAGCATCAGAAAGAAAGATAAATGGCTACCATCTTAAAGAGCTAATAAAAATCTTCTATAATCTATAATCTAAAATTCTAATAATTCTAATACGTAATTCTAATATGTGATAATATAATACACTTTGTTTATTTATGTATTTGTTTATTTAAAAGATTTGCATGGCTGCCCATCTTAAACAACTCTGGCCAGCTCACAGTAGCAATTATTATATTATAGTAACAGATTATTACTTTTATAATCTAGAGTAGTGTTTCTCAACCTTGACAATTTTAAGATGTGTGGACTTCAACTTCTGAAATTCTCCAGCCAGCATGGAGAAATTGCCAAGGTTGAGAAGCACTGATCTAGACTGTAAGAAAATCTGGAATGACAGCTATGGAGGCTCAGTATCATATTTTTTGCTTCCCCTACACTAATCAGCACACAATATCTAAAAGAGATTTAGACCAATGGAGAGCAATGCACATCTTGTCATATCCCAAGTCTTAAGTAAAAGTATAGAATGGTTCTGTCAGACTATAGGAAAAGCAATAGTGGAGGTATCTGTAGAAGAAGCATCTCTAGAATGGCGTAGCATTATTTTGTTGGCTGATTTGTTAGGGTCAGTCAGCAATGGTTAATCTTATATCTATGCTTTATAAAGTAATAAAGAACATTTAAAAGGGGGCTTTAAAATTCATTTTTTTTCTCACCTTTTTAAACTCTACTGAAAAAAGATATTTTATGTAATAGATTTTGTTATTGTATTAAATGTTATTGTATTTCACTGGCCATATTTCAACACATAGTGTAGTTGGTCCACTCTACATGTACATAAAGATGGGGACTTTGGGAAGGCTGTATTAGATGTTGGGTTGGCTGCTTTCACAAATGCTTTTATGTGACTCTAAGTGATTTGTGACTCCAAGGACTCTAGTGATTTGGGGATAGATCAACCCCATGATCTAAATGATTTCTATCATAGATGCAAGTTGTAATTAGAAGACTAATAGATACTTAAGGTAAATTTTGGTCCTACCCTACCAAGAAATTAACTGCATAGTCAACTATTAAGCTTAGATTTGAAGCTTTGTCTAATCTGCTTTATAAAATTCCTTTTGTTTATCCATGTTCACACATGGTCGAAATAGATTAGGGTAATTAATCTTTTCTCTGTTATGTTAATTATTTCTTCTGACTAATTCATCCTCCTCTTTTAATCACCATTATGCTAGCATTTCTAGTATTCTTTTATAAAGGTGTAGTAGCAACAGTTTAAATAATTACAAGCAGTTGTAGTTATTCAGGATAAATAACTAGAAAAGTATGTTTTCAAACAGGCAGGACGTTGGGCAATTGACCGTCTTTTCCCAGACAACCTTCTGGTGAGTGTGTGAACCAACCTTTTGCACTAAAATTACCTCCTCAGCCCTGAAAATGAGAGCCATCTGGACAAGCTTATATGAAGCCAACACCATGCAGTACAAGCATTGTGGCTAATGATGACAGAAAAACATATATATGGGGCCTAGACCTTTCATTACTTTGCAGCCGTTTTCTATTTTCATCTTGTTTAATAATCCTTCAGAAATTGTTTGGAAACCCTTGGCAAAATAATTTGAGCATACAGAGTGGAGCATGCAATGGCCAGATGGCCTAAGGTCTTATAATTTTGTAGGCATATGTTTCAAACGTAATTGTGGATTGCTGTTAACAGAATTGTGGTTTAAGCTCTGGTGGATCCTGTTTGGCAAGAAGACTCTACAGATGTTGCTAATCTCTCCTGCTGTTGTCAGAGAATGTGTCGAACTAGAAACAGGCCTTATTTGCCTAGTTCTTTGTAAAATAATGGAAGCTTTTGGAGCCGAGACACAAATAGTTGGTTAAACTGAACTTTTGTAAATCCAAATGTTGATCTTTTTTAAAGCTTTGTTTCAATTTCTCTTTCCACTGAGTAGTGAAAAAGTTTCTAAAACTTTTGCAAGCATTTTAATTTAAAAGGCAGGATAGTTAAATTCAGAAAAAAAAATACATTATGGCTGATGTGATTCTTCCAATATGCACATTTTTAATTTACTTGGCTTGTGTCCTGCCTCAGTCATAAGCCTCTAAACTGCTTACAATAAATTCTATCTATTATCTCTCTCTCTCTCTCTCTCTCTCCATCCATCCATCCATCCAATTAAAATAAATAACATAACAAGTTCTTATTCAAATCAATAAATGAGTAAAATATCCATAATAACGCAACACTCATAATAGTAGCATCTGCCTTTCAATTTCCTCCATGATTCAGCTCACCCTATTCTACAGTCACTGATGTTTCTGTGGAAAATAAAAAAAGCTTTTTGTAACATCTCCAGAGAAGGATTTATCTTCACTGGAGATGGCAAACTTTTCCAGTAGACAGACCCATAATGGAGACTACTCACAAGTTCACATGTATTTCTTCCTGGCAGATTGGATTCAAAAGATGTCATATCTGCTAGATCACATTGGGAGGGAAAATTCTATTTGGAGAATTTTCAGTCTCAAAGGTCCCAAGGTCCCAAGCCATAAAAAAGCACTTGAAATGTACTTGGAAACAAATAGATAACCAAAACAGCCCTTGCAGTAAATGTGCTACATGACTGTAGTGGGTCAATTCTGTCTACTAGGAATTAAACTCATGAACCTTTGGGTTTGAACTCCCTAGAATAACATCTGGCTACCTACATCTGATGAATTCCCAAAAGGATGAAAAGGGTCATGTGGTTCCTCTTGGAGGTCAATATAATTACATATAGTTATCTTATATATGATTTATTAGCTCAATTTGATGCCACCAGATTCATGACTCTGTGTGGCTCATAATATTCTATTTCCTTCATATAAGAACACACTGTCAAATGAATAAGTATATTATTTTCCAAATCTCATTTTTTAAAAAAGAAACAGCTGTGTTAAGCACCAGAAAAATTTGTGCAAACCTTCATTAGCCAACTGAAGGAAGTGCGCACAAATGTAGAGATCTAGGAACCTGAATATGAGACTCCACTTAAGGGAAGTGGGAACCTTGGGAAGAAGAATTTATTTCATAAATCAATATAATAAATTATTTACTGATTTTGTTCCTAGGACATTTTTAATATTTATTTTGAATTAATATGTGAACATTACATGAAAATATACTCCTATGATGATTTACACATTTGATTCCTGATTTCCAATCCAACCATTGTTTTTCCTTCCTGGCATTTAAGCAATTAATTTCATAACTGTAAATTATTTAGATGCTTTCAAAAGATTGTCTTCCTACATATTCCTGCTTTGCAGTGCAAAGATTATAACTTCAATCAATCAATCAATCAATCAATCAATCAATCAATCATGTTATTAGTTCTATGCTAGTCTATGACTGAAATAAAATTGATTGATTGATTGACTATGAGTTCAATGAATATAAAGATTAGACATTTATTAAAATTTCACTGCCTCTGTAATTCTGCTTAATGCTATTTAATCCTTACTGTTATTCTATATGAAAAAATGGGATAAAGACACGAGCAACCTTAGCATGCTTTTAAATAAAGGAAAAAAGGCAAATATAATCTTTTTTATAATTCCATCTTCATAAGAAAAAGAACCAGAGTAGAAATGACTGGAGAGAGAAATAAAGCTATTTGAAGATAGGAATCTTTGTATCTTAAAAGTTTGACTCTGTAATAAAATCACATGTTGTTGTGTCATAGTATTCTGCACATGGGATCACTATGACGTATTGTGCCTTCTCCCAAATGTATGAATAGTGAAGAATAAATCTCTCAGTCAGGATCTACCAAATCACCATGTTCACCATGCCACTAGGAAACTCCAAAGTACCGTTGACTTTAAACGTACAGTGATATGAATCTGCACTTTGAAACTGTTTTTGCTTTTATTTCCTTTTTCTTTAAAAATAAAAAACTCTTGAGATACCAGAAATAAATCTCTCACCCTGCATGTTCAAAACATGGCTGGAATTTAACTGAAATTGCACAATTATGTATTTTTCCCTAGATTCTGTATGGGGATATTCTTAAAAACAAAACAAAACAATGTTTGTCCAACCAGAACATTTTCAGCTATGAGATTTAAATGGTGGTGTTCCTTTCCCAGAGAGGCCCATTTAACCTGCAGACTAGAATCTTTTAGGTGACTGATGAAAACTTCCTGTATTTTGGAAAGTTTTTCTTTCAAACTTATAGCAGCAGATTTGCAGAGTATGTCTGCACCATTTAGATTTATTTTTTTTTAATTGGAAATCTGTCCTCAAAATGTTGGTTAAGTGGAAAGCATTTGTTTGTTTGTTTTGGCAACCCATCTCACCACTGTGACTCTGGTTGGCTAACAGTAAACTGAGCCAAAAAACAATAATGATCCAAATAATTAGAAATAATTATAACCACAATCAATATACAATGCACTAGAGGCCCAATAACTCCTTTTGTCTTTCTGGGGGGACCCAAAGCATTCATACTCTGTCAGATCTGGTGAGGTGAACAGAAAGAGTCAGAAACAAGAATCTCTCTTGATTCACTTGTTCCTAGTGACAAACCTATTTCAGCAAGCCACATAAGCAAGACATGGGCATTCAAAGATTTTGAAAGGCTAAGCACTTAAAAGCTCTCTTTGCCTCTCTGCATGACTAGATAAATCTGCTAGTTTCCACATTGCCTGCCTGCCTGCCTGCCTGCCTGCCTGCCTGCCTGCCTGCCTGCCTGCCTGCCTGCCTGCCTATCTATCTATCTATCTATCTATCTATCTATCTATCTATCTATCTATCTATCTATCTATCTATCTATCTATCTATCTATCTTCTAAAAGACAAAAAGAATAGAATTCTTACCCATACCCAAAAAACAAAGAACTCTTGTGTTAGTCTTATTCTAATTGTTATTTTCCTCATTAAAATCTTGTAGAGATACATTGCTAATGTGAAATACAAAATTAGAGCATTAACTCATTCTTCTGTGCAATGGAAGTATCACCCTCTCAGCCAAGATGAAAGCATAATTAATTACAATTTGTATTCACCATGTGTGTGTGTGTGTGTGTGTGTATAGAGAGAGAGGTAAATTATATCAATATATAAATCTGTATTGAACCAAAATGTGTTAATTAGACTATTACATATGCATACAGAATTAAAGAAGACATATATGCCAGGACTGCAAAAACTAATCTTCATAAATATTGCACTAATACCATAAGGAAGATGATGTTTAGTATTAACATAGAATTATTTTAATTGAATTAGAATCTAGTTACAAATACTGTTAGGGGATAATGTATGCAAGTCTTCATTTAAAGCAAGCAAACACTACAATATTTTTCATGTAAAAAGGACTTGACATACTTTGTAATCTCTGAACCCCATAATTCATCTCTGAGTATTTTGTTTGCTGCGTATAAGTGCAATACAGCACTTTGCATCTATTCAGTTATGATTGCTCAAGAATGACTTCAGACACTGGGATAAAAAGAGACAAGAAGTGCATATCAGTAACATTTCAAGCTTTTACACAGTTGGTAGCACCACTCAAAAAGAATCTTGCAGAGGAAGATGGGATCTTCCACCCATAGAAGTACAATTCTTCCCATTGTCAAGAAGAAGCACAGTACTGTGGTGGTGAAAGGTGAGGAAGCACAAATAAATTAGACTTCCTGTTTTCACATGTTTGATGATACCGCAATGTTCTCAAGTGTTACACTGGAAAACAACCCAGATCAGTCAAGTTGTCATTTCATATAGAAAGAAATGTGTGATATCTGCAGATCCAATCCAGATATTACCCAATCCTCAGGACTGTTGAAATCACAGAAAACAGTTGTGAAATACAACACGTAGCAAATGGAAAAACACTTTTGAAGCAAACCAACCAACAACATTTTCGTAAGCAATTATTATTCTCTGCCAGTTGCAACTAGACTTGTTTACAGAACTATAAAATATTCCTATTCCTATCAAATTCTATTGATGCCTCATATTTTGGAGAATGAAAGACTTTCAGGCTTTAATAAATGATTTTAGTTGATTCAATCTTTCATAAACCTCTGCTTATGAATATAATGAAATTGCATTCTTTCAGAATAAATTCCTGTATATGGATGACTTTCTCAAATCCCTAAACAAGCTTCCTACATCTGCCATTAAGAAAATAAAAATAAAAAATAAAAACCCCACCCTCTGTTGGGCCCAGTATTAACAATGAAAGCACAGACATAAATGTATAGTATCAGTAAGGCTCACAAGAGGAATTAAGAATGCTGGGCTTTCAAAAATCAAATGTTTCTTTTTAGTGGTTCCTGAATATCAGTGTAATGTTATGTAATCACAAAGCCATTCTAAAAAGCAGAAAGGGAGTTGCCTGTCCTCTTCACATACAGTGCACAGGGGTCCAATCTAACAATTTTTCTGACAGTCAGAATGAAAAATGACTGGATATGGAAATATGTTCTCCAAAGTGAAAAATTACATGGAATGGACCTGTGCCAGTCCAATAATCTGTAGTTCAAACACTTTATCAAGTGAAACCGATCTGTATAACTATTGAAGAAGTTCCCTCCCATGCAGCTAAAACCCCTCTACTAAGTTAAGGCCCAAGGAACTTCCATTCTCATTTTAATTGAAATATAGTAAAATGAAATAGAATAAATTGTTATTAAAATGAACAGAAAGTAGAGTACAATCTAAATACTCTGCTAATAGAATTAAATTTTCGTTGAAGATTTCAGAAGAGGGAGTGAGCTTCAGGGAAGAGAAAGCATGGTCTCTACTGTTGTTCTCATTAGAAATTTATTTATATTTATTTATTTATATTTCAAATTTGTCACCGCCCATCTCACTGTGGAGTGACTCAAAATTTGCATTTTGAGATGTGGGGTTAATAAATTTGAAGTTGCATTGTTATTGTTTGTTGTTCAGTCGTTAAGTCGTGTCCGACTCCTCGTGACCCCATGAACCATATTGTGCCAGGCCTTCCTGTCCTTCACTGCCTCCCTGAGTTTGCTCAGTTCCATGCTCATTGCTTCAGTGATGCTCTCTAACCATCTCATCCTCTGCCGTCCTCTTCTCCTTTTGCCTTCAATCTTTCCCAGCATCAGGGTCTTTTCCAAAGAGTCCTCTCTTTGCATTAGGTAACCAAAGTATCTGAGCTTGAGCTTCATTTGTCAGGATTTTCTTTCTCATGGGAAAGGATTCATCCCGTTATCTTTACAACAATAACAAATAATATTTTGACTACAGAGATCATGTGAAAAACACCTGTTATTGTGTGTTGTGTATTGTGCTATTTACTGCCACCTATTGGCGTGTGTATGCTAGGTACCCAGTGGGGGTGGCATAAAGCTATAATACAAGGGGAGGAAAATGTTCAGCTTCTCTGAGTAGTTGTTAGTTGTTTTAGTGTTAGCCACTATGTAGGGTTTATGGGCTACGTAGTTGTAACAAATTACCAAGTAGTGTACCTCTTCTCTAAGAGTTTGTAGCTAGAGATTTTGTTAAGCTTGTGTTGCTAATAAGTCTTGGATGCTACATTAAATGAGGAGATGTGTTTTTCTTTATATTTTGTATGATATTTGCATTTTATGGAATTTTGCATTTTTATCAGTAAACACCAGTTAGTATATATTTTCTGACTGGATTTCTTTGGGAAACAAGAAATGGACATTGCATTGTGTTTGCTGTCATAGCTAATATTTTCCTGGAGTTTTTGCTGCGCTCTGCACAAACAGGAGTGTTTGTGATTATCACTCTGCCCGACATCATTATCAATCCTTCCAATGAGCAATCAGGGTTGATTTCCTTTAAGATTGACTGGTTTGACCTCCTAGCAGTCCAGGGGACTCTTAAGAGTCTTCTCCAGCACCACAGTTCAAAGGCAAGGTTGAAGTTGCATTGGAAAAAGCTAAATACCAGAAAAAGTTGCAAAGAAGTAGCTGTGAATTAGTAACTGTGAATAGTAACAGTAATATTCACAGAGGTAGCTGTGAATATTAACAGTAGCTGTGAATAGTAACAATGACATAATGCTTTTGTTACATAGAAAATATGAAAATACATAGGCAATCCATATGGGAATAACTACAGATTTTTTTTAAAATTATTGGCAGAGATGGGAGAGCTGAAATTGTGTATACGTGTGGCACTGACATGATCAAAGTTTCCAGGGATCTGAACTTCCTATTTAAATTCATATTTTTTAAAATAATATCCACAATACAATGACTGATAAGCAGCCAGAAAAAGAAATTCTACTCAGAGCAGAATAATTTCCAAAGATTTCAGTCATGTAGATGCAGTCTGTCATTCTCTCATCATTAAATAATGATAGCATTTCTCCCACTGCATTTAAAATTAAGGAGACACTTCCTCCTTTGTTCAGGAATATATCCATATAAAAGTGGAAGGCAGACCTTCCATTCCACTTTTGATTTTCCTTCTATACCCCTTCCAGAAGCCAAATTTATCTTTTGAAATATAATTTACCAGCACTTGAAAAAGTGGCAGCTGGAAACTGGTAGTACTACTCAACTAAGGAAATATGGTTTGCTTTATAATAGGACAGAATGGGACTAATAAAGAAATGATTGGCAAAGAGGTGAATAGACAACAACTGAGCTAAGTAGGACAAAGGAATGAACAGCAACTGTGGAGAGACTGAAGGGCAACTCCAAAATAGGTCTGTCTTTAAAAAAACAAAACAAAACACTTCATCCCTTTTAAGGGATTCTTTTTCCTCCAAAGGAGAACATTTAGTTGAACTTCTCATAAGTGGCTTGCCCAGTTCTTCTGCTTGCTTTGCTAGAAGGTAGCCAAGTGGTGTAAGTGTGTATATGTGTTCTATCTTTCATTATGGAATCCTGCATCTTCCTTTTCTTCCTATGTTTTCCTTAAATCCCAAGGAAACTCACATGTTAAAACCTCCTATAGAATCTTTTCAGCTCAAGAAGTAACAGGAAGGCTGTAAATAGATGGAGATTTGTGAAAGAGAAAAACACAAGGAAAAATATCTCTAGCACTCATTGCCATGCTGTAGTAATACATTGAATACAGAAGCATCCCAAAGAAATCACAAAAACATCCTGAATTTGAGAGTAAGGTAGACAATCAGAAGCCTCTTCCACACTAGAAGAAAAGCTGTGGGAAAGCAGTAGATAGATTTCAGCCCAATATTAAGGTATGCACATAAATAGGATTGGAAATGGGGAAAGTTTAATGCAGGATACTAAGCTAGCTTCCACAAAGAAAAAGAGACTGAAAAATTGAACTAATCAGAGAACTATAGAGTGGCTACAGCATTAATGATCCAATAGAATGTAGCCTGAAGCTACGTAAGAATATTCAGCAACACAAGAAAAGTGATGGCAGTGGGCAAAGTACAGACATCTATAATAAATGAATATAAACAATGAATGTGTGGTGCAATAATTCAGGGTTTTCAAGGGCACTGAACTATCTATGGAAGGACAGAAAACAGCAGCAACTAAACTTTCTTTTCTGGCTCAGTTGGGTTGGCAGGTGGAATATATGTGACCTTGCTGTCTGAATTGCATCAAGAATCTAGAAGCAGGTACTTTAACAGCTTGAATATTGGAAGAAGTGCTAACTGTTCCTCCCATCACCTCTTAGGTAATCCAAATATATGTAGACAATTGTATGCTCAATATGACAAATGGAAGCATTGTTGCATAATCCCATGAATGAAAAAATAAACAGATGATTTTTAATATAAAGCATGGCAGTATGTTATGGCTCATTAAACTATATTCATTACCAAGTCAAGTGAAAAGTCCTTTTTAAAAACAATGTAGCTCTACAACAGATGTTTGGGTTTTAATTCTCTTCCCCATTCTGAAAGAACAGAGTTTTATTACATATTTGGATCAATTTTATCAGTACATGTAGAGCTATAGAAAGTGCTAGCTGGAAGGAGTGTAGTTCTTAGAAGTGGCTGCTAAAATTGCATAATAGTTGGGAAACACATAAGCATTTAACTGAATAA
Source organism: Python bivittatus (assembly GCF_059951505.1). Classification (NCBI taxonomy): domain Eukaryota; kingdom Metazoa; phylum Chordata; class Lepidosauria; order Squamata; family Pythonidae; genus Python; species Python bivittatus. Next base: position 26,844,113 of record NW_028277125.1, on the reverse strand, counting down.
TGCCTCCCAATTCCCATCAATAATGGCAAGGGTTTCCTCTTGTCATCAACAACAGCTGTTTCCACCTACCACAATCTCTTGTCAGCTACCACTGACTACCAATGACAATTTCTGTGTCCATGTAATTGAATAGGCTCTGATTTAAGGTAACAAAAACCATGGATTGTGGGATAATGAAGCAATAAGGTAGAATATGGTGACTGCCTCAGGCACCAGATGCTCTTCTCAGCTGTTCCTTATGAGTCCCATGTTTTATGGAATCATAATGTGTGACTTTCCAGATGTTGCTGAACCATACATCCTAGCATCTCTCATTAGTAGCAGTGTTGGCTGGGTTTGCTGGGATTTGTGATTCAGCAACATCTGGAAGGTTGCACATCATGCCCATATGGACACTGTTCCCCTCTGTTGGACCTGGGAGTCCCTAAGATAGCTTGCTATCTTCAGATGCAGTGGAAGCTGGAGGCTGATCACAAGTACAGAAATAAGAGTCAGCTGTTGTCTGGGGAACTTCTGTATTTGAAATGTACCTTTATCTTATGAAACAAAATGCTTTTGGGTGGCTTAATCAGCATAACTGGAAGATAATGTAATTTGCCAGGATTCATCCATATCTTAAGATAATAGCCAATGAGTCCACTTTGTTCTATCTTCATAAAATTGCAACTAAAGGTTTAACTTATTTGTGAATATTTGTGACACAAAAGTGAGGAAAAAAAGGCTTTCCTCATCACTATAAACAAAAACATGTAGCTAAGAACAGAAAAAGTGAAATGATGCTTACCAATATGCACACTGACACAACTGCTTGAAGAGAAAACCCACAACAATTACACTAATTAAAATCTAAACAGCAATAATTGCTCAAACAATGGAAATTATTTTTGCTTTACTTCTGTGCGTTTTGAACAGCTGTGCTAGCTACAATACTCCAGTTATGTATCAAAATAGTTGAAGGCATTTTGAAAAAAAAAATAGAATGTCTTGCTTCATTTTCAGGTACAGCAAAGAGCATGATCTACTGATCTAGTTGAAGTTAAGAACCACTTCTAAATCTGTTTGATTGAGTATGAGCATTAAGCAGCTACTTAAATTTTCCTTAAGCAGCTACTTAAATCTTACTGATAGGAATAGAAATGTGATAGGAATACTAGGAACATACATATGATTTAAAGCTGCTTAATTTTGATAAATGGTAAGGTGTGGGATCTTGTATATGATTTCTAACTTAGTCCTATGGCCCCTTTTCAGACTGTAGAGATCTGTAGAGAAATAATCAACTTACTGCAATTTGCAGAAGAAAGGGACATGATAGATTTTGGAATTTTTATCCATAATTTTGTTTTCTAAGAAAGCATGAACCAATTCTGCATTAGAGAAAGTTGTATTCATAACTCTCTCTCTCTCTCTCTCTGTGAATGTATATATGTTTATATGTCCTGCCTTGTCAATAATGAGGCTTAGAGAAAATAGAAATCAAGTGTATTTAGTTTCTTTTTGGAGAAACATTTGGATTTGTGTGAACAGACAGTCTTTAACTGCAGCAAGCAATTAATAGTATACATAAGCTTACTCTTACGATTTCACTCCTGAAACAACCAGAGACCAGAAAGGTCCTGGAATGGATGTCAGTGTACAGGAAGGTGAACAGAGCTGGCTGTTTCTAAGTCACAGGGCTGTCAGCTGGTGCAGCTCAACCATGATGACCTCTGACACTAGCGGTCTTACAGGGGATTGTGCTGTTGCTCTTCCCTTCTGCTTCAGTGTGGAATCAATCTATCACTTTGGAAGGTCAAACTATAAATAGAAAATAGGGCATTATCCTACTTCTCTGACTGTAAGCATTTACAGAGTTGCAAATAGGAGATTGGCTTCCTTTTGGCTAGTGGCAAGGAGAGCTATGGTGCCTTTGTAATGCATGTTCAGATTATAAACAGAGAATTCAGGAACAGGCTGATTTCTGAAGCAGGGAGCAGGATTTCTCAATTCGCTTCATAACCTCAAAACAACAACGTGGCTTCCCATTGTCCTCAAAGTACTATCCATATGTCTCATTTCACAACTTACTCTGACTTTGCCTTGAGCACTGTTTAATCTTTCTTCACCACACATACACACAGTGTATGAAATATTTTTATCAAATTGATTCCAGGATGGTATACAATAATCACACATTTTATTTATTTGTGATTCTAAATGATTCTGGGTGACTTAGAAAAACATAACATTGTAAAAAAAAAAAGTAGCCCCCCCCCAAAAGATCCAACCTTTCATTTAAACTTATCAGCACAGATAACATCCTAAATTGTTTAAGTAAAAAATGTTTTGTATACCCTCTTACACGATCTTTCTTTTCCTTACCCCTGCCAGTTACCTATATCCTCTCTAAAACCTGTTGATGAGAATAAAGAAATATTCTAAGAAATGGGTAGGGGAATCTTGGAACATTCATGCAACATTTCCAATGGAGCCCAGTACTACAAACTTTATAATGTTCTGAAGGCCTCTCTGATGTTCTAAAAGCTTTTTAAAAAGAACAAGAGGTAGCAACTAAACGTTTGCAAGAAAACGACCGAGTCCACAGGGTAACGTCTGTTATACAAATTTGCCTTCTACTTCCACAATGATATTTTGGAGAGAAAGAAGCTGGGTGCCTAATGTCTGAAGTGCTTCTAGGAAACTAGTGACAATTGTTTAAAGATAAAATAGGATGGAAGATTCTGAGCTGGCCATTGTAGAGATGCAAGTTGGCTTCTTATTGTCCTTCCCTCATTTCAGGTGGTCTTCTAAGTGATGGGGAAATTGGACCTTTCACCTTAAATATCTGATTTTTAACTTGGTAAAAATCCATCCATCCATTCATACATCCATAGCTTATCCTGGACTACCTGACCAGGCACATACTGCACAGACTTGGAGGAGGACAAAGAGTCTCATCCTGCTTTGTCTACCATTTCACTCCATGGTACAACAGGTACAGCCATGAGGCAAGAATCAAAGTAGTCTATTGGAAATTCTATCTCATTAATAAAATGCTTTATCTGGTTTGTTCACTTTGCAGAATCAGGACTAAAGTATGCAGAGTTAGTCCAGAATCTTCAACTGACGCCAAGTACAGAAGTTCATCTGTAACATAACATTTATCAACATAGATAAGCTAACCTGGTGAAAGCATTACAAAACTGGAGCATCACTACTGAAAAGGAACTTTCCTTGACTTCTACTTGTCTAGTATTCAAAAGTGGATAAACCTTGAGGGCCTCTGATCATGTTAACATATATACCATTCTCCTTGTCTTGAATTTGCTAGCTCTGTGCCAACCACTTTATAAGGAAAATGAATACACACATGCAGCAAAAAGAAATTGCCAACGTATTGGAGGATATGAAATATTAAAACATTTTTAAAAACTACAACATCACTTTAGAAGAATAAGAAAGCAATTATGTATTCTGGCCACTCCTTTACTATTAACACTTTTCTGTTCCAAATAGACTTCTCATAATTGGGTTTCATAAGCCAAGGCACTGACTTTGGCTGTGGGAGGAAGGAAGGAGGTTGAGAAATTGGAAAAGAACTGAATAAGGAGAAGAAGCACATGGAAGCAATAAAGAGATGGTGAAGAGAAAGCAAAAGGTGTGGTAATAAAGATGATAAAAAAGAGAAAAGAATGAGAAGAACAAAAGATAAAATATACTTTGGATGGAGAGAGAGCAAGAACACTTCTACTTAAAGACCTTGGATGGCTCTGAAAGCACCTGCACGTTTCTGTCTTCTCATGTCAGCAGCTTTGGAGTGTTGAGCAGTTTTCTATCTGGCTCAGCGGCAGTACTGTTGAAACTGTTGTGAAGCCTCTTTGTTCTGATGCTGTGCTGCTTTTCCCCATTAGAGTAGAAGTCTTGGCTCACCCTTCTTGATTTCTGTAAGCTTCAGTTTCTGTAAGTTTGATTGCTTTGCAGCTGTCTTTCAGAATGCCAGAGAAATCAGAGGTGATATATATTTTAATTAACAAGGTTTTTGTTCATTTCCCTCTTCTCTTTAGCAGGAAGATCTACAAGTTCCAGGCTTCCCTTCTCCTCCTCTGTCTCCTTTCCCTTTTGTATGAAGTTAGGATATGGGGATTTTAGTTGCTGCAGGGTCTGTGGCAGTTCAATCAGGACAGTGGATTTTGCTTCTTTTTCTCAATATCTGGAGTTGGCAGAAGTGAAAACAATCACAGATCACCTTCAATTCTGGATATTTGGCATGTGAAAATTATGGTTGAAAGTACTCAAGATCCGATCTAGATCAGAGATGGAGCAGAAGGTAGAGGAAGTAACATGAAGCAGAAGTCAGACAGCTTGTTGAAGGTCCATGAGACTCTTCAGTTGTGTCTGGATTGGAAAGACTATTGAACTGGCAAAAGAACTTATTTTTAAATTTCTGCTTGTGTTTTGTTCTGTTTGCAAGCTAGCTTTAGTTTAGGATGGTGTGTGCAATACAAAATTTACTATTTTCACAATACTGTTATACATTGGAAGAGAACTTAGCCTGCAGAGGAGCACAAAAACCCAATTTGCTGGATTGTTTACATGGTAGGCAGAATGACAGATCAGCCAACCACATTTTAGCCTAGCATGTAGCATAAATTAATCCTGTGTACTTAATTTATGATTCAGCATATCTTGCAAAGCAGAAAATTGGATTAATTGAGTAAATCATGGCTAAATAAGCCAAGGGAAAGCATATCATGCAAAGACAACTGTTACAGACTATGCATCTTTTTAAAATAGCATATTACATTCATTCCTATGCAGGCTATTTTAATATACTTGCTAATTAATAAATATATTTCTCTTTAATGTCAAAATAGCATAGCATCACACTATTACAGGACCAAAAAAATAAACAAACCAAGATTTCATAACTAAAATCTCACTGCTGTTCTTCCTTTTTCACAGTGGCTTTGTTTGCATTTTCATGTGTCAACTCAATTTAACTCTCTCTAAAAAGAGTTTAATTTTGTGAAAATCACATCTATTTTCCACATAGATTAAAATGAGACCTAAAGATAATTAAAAGGGGAAATGGTTTTAGACAAAAATAGATTTCAACATGATTTGTATATCAAGGTTTTTCCTTCAAATTGCTGTTTATCTCTGAATAACGCTGAACATTTTATGTATTTTCTAGATAGATTTTTTTTTTTTTTTTTTGTCTGCGCTCAGTCATTGCTGACCCTGCAGTGACTGCTTGGACGAGTCCTTGCAGTTTTCAAGGCAACTGTTTTTCGGAAGTGGTTTGCCAGAGCCTCCTTCCTAGGGCAGAGCCCAGCTGGCGAGCGCAGGAGGCGGGGTTTCCGTTGCTTCGCCCCCTTTTCGGGCTTACCGGCAACTGCTCCCAACTCCTTTTTTGCAAGGCGCCGCGCCAGCATTTTTCCTCCCACCAGAGTGAGAGTCCCCATTTATCTACTCACGTGAGTTTTTGACCTGTTGGGTTGACAGGAACTAGGGAGGAAACAGGAGCTCACCCTGTTTAACGCAAAGGCTGGACTCGAACCGCTGAAGCGTCGACCATTTCTGGTCGGCAACTTTCAGCGTCATTAAGCCGCTGCGCCACTGCGTCCCATTCAATCAGCAGGATTGCAAAGTAAACATGTGCTGCATAAAATATGCAGTTGTGCTTACTGCATTGTTTTATTTTCATTGCAGTGGAATTATGACTTCGAGAGATATAGTCTGGGAATGTACCATTTATAGTTATTTTATCTCAATTATCAATATTTCCTTGGAATTTCCTAGAAATACTATCCTTAGTCATTTTGCATTCAGGAAAAACAAAACAAAACACTTATGAATAACACGGAAGTAGCATTTGATTAGCATCTGGCATCACTTCATTTTCAATAATTTAAAACCAGAGGAAGTATACCCAACAAAGAAAGTCCAGTTCTCCCAACATATGAGTGGTCTCCTTAAGATGCAATGAAAATAGGCTGTGCCTACATGTTCTCAAAGTTATTAGGCCTTGAGAGATGCCCATGTCCACGACACATATAATATGGTATAGCCTGTTCTCCAAAAGGATTGCCAGATTTGATAGTGCTGGCAGGTTGTTCCTTCTCCAATAATGTTTCCAATTTTTTTTAATTAATTAATTAATTAATTAATTAATGTATTTATTTATTTATTTATCAGAAAGATTTTACATACAAATTAAAATTATTAACGCTAAAATAGGTACCAAGATAATTTAACCATGAAAAGCTTGGCACTTTATTGATTTTCCAAATTCTAACAGAAAAGGCAGCCAATATAATTCCCTAGTCCTGAAGGCAAAACAGAAGAAGACACTCTCCTAAAGAAAGTTTATTTTTGGAGAAAGTCATCTCCAAGAGATCCTTAATGACAGGCTCACAACAGAGAGGCATTCGCTTAGGTAATTAGGTCGTAAGCCATTTAGGTCTTGAAAGGTCAATGCAGACATCTTTTGTTGTATCTGGTAAGCAACTGGCCACCAGTATAGATTTTACAATACTAGTAACATATGATCCCTGCACCTTATACCTTAGCAGCATAGCTTGCACAAATTATATACTGACCCAGAAAAGTTCACTGGATGCTGGTTGAACTGGTCATTCTCTCTCAGTTCAACCAACTTCACAGGATTGTTATGGGAATAAAATGAGGAATGACTCCCATATATATTGGCTTGCGCTCTTAAAGGAAAAATGGAATATAATTGCAAGAAATAAACTGTAATGAACAATAACAGAGAGAAGGAAATAAAATTTAGTAGGCAGAAATAGTTAAAGAATGGAATGTGTGTAGGGGTGTGTGTGTGTATCCATCCACTAAAGATTTTCCTAAATTGAAATGCAATATGCATTCTTTTTCCTTGTGAAAATATTGTAAGGATGTCAACAAGGTTTCAACACCATTTTCAAAATCTGTTTTACACATCCTTTCTCTGGATAGTTTCCAAAACCAATTAACTAAATAGATACAATATGAAATGTGTAGGTCAGCTATACAGTTCCAAATTGGCATGCCATTCCATGTGACTTCAGCAGATCTGAAAGATGTATGCTTTGTTAAAACATGTAAACAAAATACTCATCTCTCACTCCTCCTCCCTTTACTGCCTTCTTCCTGGTTCATTACTTGTTGCTTTTTCACAATAGACAAAGAATAGCTTCCTTTCATTCAAGAGGATCTCAACTGCTTTACGCCATTAGTATATGAGATGTTTGCCAAGGACTTCTCATGAAGGCAGAAAGAATGTGTTTTGTTATGACTGTGTGAGAGTACATAATGTATTCTTGCTACCCACAGTTAAGCAGAAAATATCTACAGGCTTTTTTATTTCAAGAGCAATTATTTACCAAAAAAAAAAAAAAAAGTAACAAGTATTTTATTAGGTTTCCCTAATGTTTAAATCAGTAACAAATTAGCCAATCTTGTTAATCCAACAAGACATGTAATAAATGTATAATGGAACAATGAACATGTATGATAGGAAAAATAACCAGAAAAATGCATGTGGAGTTTCAATCAATTTGTTTAAAAAAAAACGTTGATGTGAAAATGACTCAAAAGCAACCTAAGATTAAAAAAATGAAGAGGCCAAAATCAAAATTAATGTATTATTTACCCTATCCCTAAAATATTGGCATTTAGATGTAATCCCTTAGTCACACACAGATAAATCACATATATGCTTTGTGGCAAAGCAGCCACTTTAAAACCAGCTCTGGACCTCAGGGCTTGCATGAAGTTGGCTGGTTTTAGGAGCTAAGGGTGGCTTGTTTGCATTTGCCTTCCGTGGCTGTATGGAATTCATGTGCTCTGGTTTTTTAACTGAAGGGATTCTTGCCTACCAAGTCAGTCTTTCATTTAAAGAACTTCAGGAGTCTGTTCCTGCTGCCTGTAAGTTGAAAAGTATCTCCTTTTCCCCATTCCAGCTGCCAGAGACATGTTTACAGATACAGGTAGTCTTTAGTTAATGATGGTAATTGGGACCAGAATTTCCACTGCTAAGTGATGTAGTCATCAAGTGCGATGACCACATTTCTTAGTGAAAGAAATACCAACAGTCCCTGTTACTGTTGTTAAGTGAGGATTGTGGGTCATTAAGTGAGCCCCAAGCAGGTAAGGCTCAGCACAAGGTGCAGCGTGAATGGAGTGGGGCCAGGGTTGAATGTTGCTGAGCAGGGGAGGGTGTGTGGGCAGCTAGCAAGGCCAGGTGTGGTGTGAGTGTGACATGGTGGGGGGTGGCTGTTGTTGGACAGGGGAGGGTGTGCAGGTGGCCTGCGAGGTACAGTGTGAGCACAGCCAGGGCTGACTGCTGCCAGGTGGTTCAGGGTGCTAGCAATTTACCAGAGTAACTTGTGACCTTCCCTGCCAGCTTTCCCATTGATTTTGCTGGTGGGAAGCTGGCAGAGAAGGTCACATATGGTGATCACATGACTGCAGAATACTGCAACCATCGTAAGTGTGAGCCAGCTGCCAAATGCCCAGATTGTGATCATATGACCGTGGGAGTGCTGGAATGGCCAGAGCTTTGAGGACCAATTATAAATACCACTTATCCAGTGCCATTGTAACTTTGAACAGTCACTGAACAAGTGGTCATTAAACAAGGACTACCTGTATTGGGGAAAAGTCTGGGTGGAGAAGGTGTTGATACCAGCACAGTTTACAATGGTTGTTAGATACAATTGAGTGATGGTGAATTGTATCCACTAGACTGCTCAGCAAATGTGTCTACTGAACAACAGTGGGCCACGGGGAGGGAGGAACTGAAAAAAAGACTATCATGTTATTAGAAGAGGTTCCAATATAAATTCTACCAATCTGAGTGACACTTTTTTTAGGCACTGAACCTCTTGAATATGCAATCTACAAATGCTTGCTAACTACATTAGATATGCAGTAAATGCCACCAAACATCATTTTAGCAGCTAAAAATACATATTCCTGCATATTTTCATAATCAGTTATTTCTTTAATTATTTACCTGGCAGGGATTTTGGTTTTGGATTTTTGCAGTAGTACAATTATTACATATTTTTCTTTATACAGAAATCATGTTTGATATAGTAAGTTATGATGGCTATTCTGATAATTATTTCTACCCACTGTTGGCAAACAACATCTAAAACCCACATATAATTTTATTTAGATTTGATTTTTTTGCATAATTAACTTTTACAACATTACTTTTTAATAGCTTTGCCTAATCTTGCAGGGGGTTTACTAATTAACATTCAGAAACTAAAAATCAATTTAGAGTTTCAGAAGTAAAATATGATACTGTATTATTTTGTATACTGGGTCCAGTGTGGCAAAGAGAAATTTAGTTGTCAAATTCTAATATTGGAAATTGGAATATTGGAAAAAAGGTAACGCATAATAGGAGACAAGAAGTGCCCTACAGTTAGGCACAACAAAGAATCACCATGCATGATGAATGGGGCCAGTTTCCAACCAACTATGTTTTAACCTACTCCCTTCATAATTTGTTAGAGTAATGAAGGAGGAAGAGAAGAAGGGAATATCAATGAGGTAGGTGACTTAATTCTGATGATAAGGAACTCTATGATGGAGAGGCATGTCCATCTTCAGAGGGCTTCAGAACACCCACAGAAAGAGGTTATAATTGATACTGACAGTAGGAGGTTCTATGTAATTACTTTAATCTTTATTGAGACACATCAGGCCAAGGTAGCCTCCATATATTCAAACCCCTTTACCCCATTGTAGCATTCACAGAAAGATTAGTAAACAATGACTCTGCTGGCAATAGAACAGTTGTTATGGTAAGTTAGAGGTAGCATTAGACATAAACATTTATCATTCCCTTGTGAAACCTTGACTTTCCTTAGCCCTTCAACCATGCCAGTTAGGTTACATAGTTAATTTTCAACATTTCAGCAGTAAAGGGTAAGGAGGCAGGGAAGAACTGCTAGTAAAATTGAGTAAGGAAAACTGTTTCTGATCTTTGCTGTTTGATGGGAGTCAGCAGGTCTTTGCAAAAGTTGGATCTTCTTCCACTTTACTCCTTTTAACTTTATGGAGGATTGTTTTCCAGCCTTATCAAATCAAATGCCAAACTTGGCAACCAGATCTGTTAGGCTTTCTATGAGTTCAATAGTCATTATGCTCAGATGAAGGCAAGATGCTGCTGAAATGTCAGCTATCCAGCTATCCTATTTACTTTTATACATTCCTATAAACCTCAAGGGCTCACAGACAGCTGTGCTCAAGGAATTGATTTTTGGAGGTTGCCCACTTTTGAAATGTGTTGTGCAGTAGGATTCATTCCCAGTGTCCCTTAACAGAAGAAAGTAAAAAGTACACATGTCTTTGTGTTAACAAACTGTATTGAATTTAACTGAATAGCTGCACCAGTATTGAATGATTTATGCTATGAAATCATGGTTTTCAACAAAAAGTAAATAAATCAGTTGCTTTTTCTCTTATATGTGGGAAATTATATATGCTGAACAAATCACCTATCACTTTCCCTTTTCCCTGATGTTTTGTGCCTGTTATATTACATATTCTCTAAGTAATATAAATCAAGAGCAGATATTATAGTTGCTCTGAAGCAGAATGTTAAATGTAGTAACTGTAAGAGCTGGTTCTCACATTGATAAGCAGGCCAATACTATTTTGTATAGGCTGGCTACTTTCTCAGAAGAGATGTGCCACCTCGCCTTTACATCAAAGTAAAGGTGTGTGAGAAAAAGAGTGAATCTTCCTGAAATAGAGAGACAGACAGACAGACAGACAGACAGATAGATTATTCCTGGGATTGTTCTTCCAGGTTAGACAGCTAGTGGAGAAACCTGATAGTTCTCAAAACAATTTGAAGATTATCTCCAGTTGACTTTACTTCTGTTTTGAAATGCTGAACTAAGAACCAAAAATCACTTCCCCACTCCAGTTTGCCAGAGGTCCTGTTCATTGTTTGCTCATCCTCACCCAATGCTAAAGGGAAATAGAATAAATACCTTTAACATTTTTAATATTCAGCTTCAGAGCAACCAAATGTAGAAACCTTAAGTGTTAATGGATATTCATATTTAACAGATACCCCTTTCCTCCCAAATGATTCATTAAAACAAAGTGAATATTTGACAGTGAATATTTACTCAATTTTAACAAGTTTGTTCAATAAATGGGAATCAGATCACAAAATTAACTAAATGTGTGCTGCACTTTGCAACTTTCTAGAAAGGAATAAAAAGGGAAAATGTGACCTGGACATGTAAAGAAAAGCCATATATGTCTTTCTATCCTTCCTACTTCAACCCTGTAGCCTCCACCCCCTAGAGCACCACTTTCCCAATCTTCTCAGCACCTTTTCAGCTTCCCTTGTTTGACACAGCTACTGCCCCAGTATGGCCACCCAATTTTGCTAGGGCCTTCTCTCCTCCCCTTCCCCCTCCTTTCACTAGGATCTCAAACATAAAAGGTGCACAGATCCCACCAGCCTGTCTGATATTCTTAATACCTCAGTCTATCACATGATATTGAAACATAAAATATGCATGGAAACATACCATTTTTAATAGGAAATAGCAACTACTCTCCACATTGCTTCCCAAATAACAGACAGGTCCTTTAGGGGGAGACATATTCTTGACAAAAATTCTGTCCATTGTGTCCAAAGTCCACTAAACTGAGATTTGTTAAAGTGAGGATTTACTGGACTTACCAAATTTGCATCTTAATTGAAAAAGCTTATCCAAAATCTGCACTCACCAAATGGTGTGAGAGATACACTCTCAACTCATTCATCACAAGACTGTTCCTCTTACTGTATTTCAACAATGAAATAAGCCTCAATTTTAACAAGTTTGTTCAATAAATGGGAATCAGGTCACAAAACTAAATAAATGTGAGAGAATGTGAGGAGGCTAGGAAAGGAATGTAAGGGAGAGTGTATGTAAACAATCAAGAGACAGAAGGAAAGTCAGAGTAGCATTAAAATGAACTTATTAAACCTGTATAGATCTTGCTTCCTTACTGTTGTGTGGGGCTTGACACTAAGCCATGCCACAGCCTTTAAAACCATAATGGATGGGTTTGCATTCTGCTTAGTTTCTCAAGTTACATTACAGCTTAATCCAATATGTAAATCTAGCCATTCAAATGGGTAGCAATAAGATACAGGTAGTCCTTGCTTAACAACCATTCATTTAATGACAATTCAAAGTTACAATGGCCTTGGAAAAAGTGATTTATGACTTGTACTTGCACTTATGACCATTGCAAACCATTGCACCCCCTGTGGTCATGTGATCACAATTTGTGACCTTTTTTACAATGGTCATTAAGTGAATCACATGGTTATTAAGTGGATCATGTGCTTGTTAAGCAAATCCCAGCAAAAACCATTCTTTGTGTGATGGAATGTATCTATGAAGGGGAGGGTAATGTGGTGGATTGTAGTAGAGGGCAACACTATCAGGAGGTACAGTCCTGGAAGGGCAAGAAGGCAAAAGACAGTACAGTCTGGATTTGGAGCGAGGGAGGAGATTCAGGATAGCTACTCCCTAGAATCTCCCAGGGTATATCCACTAGTTGCAGTACTATAGATTTAGCCTGCCAAGATTCTGTCTATATAGTGTAAGCAATAAAATAACTGAATTTGGATGAATTGTTTCCTTGCTGTTCTTGGATTGGGCCTGACAATTGGGAAATCTGGATTCACTTAATGACCATGTGACTCACTTAACAATCACTGTGATTCTCTTAATCATTATAAAAATGGTCATAAAATCGGGTCCGGTCATGTGGTGACTTCCTTAATGACCGCCCCACTTAACCAATTTTCTGGTCCCTATTGTTGTCATTAAGTGAGGATTACCTGTACATCCAATATTATATTACTGTTAAATTACTATCCCACATTTTGCTTATTTTGTTAAAGGTGACAAGCAAATCAACTTTGCACAGACCAGTTACCCAGGTGACAATCCTTAGCTTTTGAAAGTACTAAGACATGCCAATTTCTGGTAATTATTTACTTTCACTTTCTAAAATTCCAGAATAATATAATGGGTGGGAAGATAGACAATGAATTCTCTGTTGCCTAGGAAAATTTAGATATCTAGAATCATAAACAATATGGTTACCGAAAGACAGAATTGTAAGTTTTCAATGTAACATGAAACAGAATTTTTTAAAAAGTTCTAATAATCAAAGAATTGCCTTCTGACAATTAGGAAAATAATTTTAATTAGCATGAACTACAAAAATGAGAAAAAGCTCATCATGAAAATAGTACAAAATCCATTTATCATTATAGTAAGCAGGAAGATAATGTTTATATATTATAATGTATTTACTACTAATAAAGTTTTCTAAAATTCTTAGACACTAAGTAAAAATGTATGTTATTACTGGACAACCCTGGAGTTTAAGCTCTGCTATGTTAAACCACAGTTCTTTCAATGGGAAATGCAGTTCCATACATTCTAAAGAGTTAAATTATTTTCACTTAACTAGATTTATGAAACAGTACATATTATGTTATATTTGGTGAGACTAAAATGGGAAATGTATTTCTTTTGCTAGGGATGTCTCCAGGTTGCAGAGACCCCTCTACAGTTTATGTTATAATCCCATTCACCACTTATACAAGTTCATGTTGGCCTCTGGGTAGCTTATATTCCCTTTCTTTCCTTTCCTACTCTTGACATTGCTGGTGAAATCTTGTTAATCAGAAGCTGCCAGAACAAGAGCCCCATTTCTATTATCTTCACAGAAACAGCAGTAAATAAACAGGTGACAAAGGGCAGTACCAGATGTGAGAAGTGCTTTTCACCATCCACTGTTAGCCTTAGAAGTGATCTTAAAGGATATATTGCTAGAAATAATTAGGAGGGAGATAACTCACTATGGGAGCAGACCCCACACTCACTCACACTGATGATGTTACCTAGTTGGGTAATGAAATGTGTGCAAACAAACAACCAAGCTCAGAGAGCACCAAGGACTGACTCCATAACTCCATTGCCATCAGTGCCCTGGCCCTATACAGGAGACATAGTAGCTTGAGCTAATCATCTTGGTATTGTCTGTGTCACTACTCTGAGTGCTATTTTTATTCAGAAATCAAAGACATGTTGGGGGCTTTGGAGAATTTGTGCTATCAACATTTGAAAAGTAGTGGGCCCCAAGAAGTAGGACTGAACAGGGCACCACTTACTTGATTGTGCACAATATCACAGGCCAACTTTTACAATAAGTGTGCAGAGTCTTATTTTAACTCTTCTACTAAGATGCCAGGAGACTATCATGGAGAACATGATAAAAATTTTCTGGTACAGTTTAGCTCATTCTGTAGGACCATCGGATAAATCGGTTCTCCTCCTTCCTAGATATGAGGTAGAATCATAAGTGAATTGTACCATAATCCTACTCTAGAAAGCAGTTCCACTTATGATTAATTTGTGCTTGATAAATATGCTTATGGTAGTTGACTTGGTCCTTTTTAAAAAAAAAATGAAGTTTCTAATAAACATAGTAAAAACTAATACAAACTAAACTAGAAGAAAAAAAGAAAAAGAAAAGGAAAAGGAAAAGGAAAAAGCAACAAAGTTAATAATAAAGAAGTGGCTTCCAACCTTTATCACACCAAGCATAAGCTAATATAGTAATTTTTCACCTTCTTTTAAAGTTACCAAAAAATAAAAAAAAAACCTCTTCTCCCCATAGCCAACTTTTATCTATATGCAATCCAGAAATTGTCATCTTTTCAGTCCTGGTTCAGCAAAAAGTCCATTAGGAATTACCAGAAATCAATATATACCGTATTTTTCCGACAATAAGACGCCCCCATGTACAAGACGACCCCCACTTTTCCAGCCCAAAATTAAAAAATCAATATTTTAAAGATAGTGCAGAACACATTTTTATTTAGTAATTAGTTAACATTGACCTGATACACTTGGTGGGAGGAGGTCCAAACCGTCTCTCTGCAGCTCTGTTTCCAGGCTCTTTTGCTTAACTGATTACATTCAAGCACGAGTGAAACTGCAGATAGCTTGTCTCTGCAAACAGACTTCCTCTAATTGGTTTGTCCAGCATCAGCTGACGTCAGTTACATCAGGCTCGTGATTGGAGGAAGTCTGTTTGGGAGACAAGCTATTTCACTTGTGATTGGAGGCTAGCAATAGGAAGAAGCCTCTCTGCAGAAACAAAGTATGGGCAGTTTGGAACTGCGCGATTCTCGGCTGACTTCCTTGAATAAGACGCCCTTCAGTTTTTAGGGTAAGGATTTTAGAAAAAAGTATCGTCTTATAGTCGGAAAAATACGGTATATCCCTGATATATATCCCTGATCAAATAGTCAAACTTTATATTCCTTCTGTTTGCTCTTCATAATCTTAACCTTAAATCATTCCAATGGCACCGGATTTGATCTTTCATCAATCTTTGGCATTCAAGATGAGTCTTCAAAGCTTTCACCAGCCTACTTTGTAAATCCTGTAGAGAGGCATCATCCAGGATTTCTTGTCACAGCTGTTCCATGTTCAGATCCTTTTCTTAATTTGTCTTTTGTATTCCCATTTTGGTAATCTCAGTTTAGTTGTTTTCCATGCCTTCAAACTCTATAATGTCTATAATGTTTATGTTAGGTAAAGATTTTTTTAAGTTTTTCTCATCATTCTGTAAAAAATTATCATTGAAACCTGTATCCTTTCTGAAATATTAGTTATTAATATCTCAGTACAGTTATCAAAAAACTCCTTAAGATAAAAAAAAGGTATAGGTGGCTCAGCCATTTTAACTCTTTCCTGCCTGTTCCTTAAGTTCCCTCTAGTGTCTATTTGCAGCCTTCATCAAGCCTCAGTTCCTCATAAAGGTTTAGTTCCATTTCAATCATGTCCCATGAGTATATTATTTGATTATATACTTGTTTTTCAAAGCTTACAGCAAAAATAACCAGTATTCCAAATCTCTCTGGTCTCCCAATCCATTTAACACTTTCTTAAATCAAAATCCCCCTCCCCTTTTTTTTTGCTTTTTGCCAATTGTATATTATTTTAATTTCTTAAGTCTCTATTTAAAATTTCTTAAATACAAAGAAGGTAAAACTCACCAATTAATGTCAGATTAAGCTCACTGTTTTGAAGGTCTCTATTATCCATAAAGTGGTTAAATTGAACATTTTCAAAAGTGATTAGAAAATGTATTTGGCTGGCTTAGTGTCCTTATGAAAGGCTCCGCCACTGCTGAGAGCAAAGATGTCATCTCCCTCAGCTCCTGAGGAAACAGGAGACTGCTGTTTTATCATCTCCTCATGAGGAGCTGCCATTCAGAGCACTTGTGGGCAATCTCCCATTCTCTCCTTCTTTGGAGAGCTTTGAAGGATTAGTCTACTTGCCAGTCTTCTGTTCTTCACAGCAGTTGTCATCTCCACTCATTTGCAGAGACGTCTTCAGTCAGCCATGGTTCACAGCGGAAGCCAATAGCTGACTTAGCCTTGTGGTTAACTACCGTTATCCCCTATCGTCCACCCCCCGCCCACCCTCATCCCCATGGCCTCACTGTTAAATAGTATTATTCAACATGTACATAAAACCCTGCCTGGAAAAAACAAAAGTTCCTTTGTAGCTAATCAGATCTAACAGAAATGTTTCCCAATCCAGTGTGGCCTTTTGCACTCATGGGATACACTGCCTAAGTGATCTATTTTTGCCCTTTTGCTCATGTTTTGTAAAATAAAGTTGTAAGATTTCAACTATTTTACCTCCTTTGGTTATAGAAAGACTGTGCAAGTAGTCCTTAACAACTGCTTTGTTTAGCAACCATTCACAGTTATGACAGTGATGCAAAAGTAACTTTATGACCAACCCTCACATTTATGACCTTCACAGGTCTGTAAAGCAAAGGAAAGTAAGAAGTAAGATCATAAGCACAGTCACGGTTTCACTTAGCAACCGCTTTGCTTAGCAACCCCAATTGTGGTCATTAAACAAGGACTACCTGTATGTCCAACTCTGCTGTCTCTTTCTTTTCACTCAGATAATTTCAGCTCATTGTCTGTACAGGTTTAGTCATAGTTTAAAGAGGCTATTTTTATGTAAAATCTTATGAATAGCAGCAGCTGGATGTTTTAATTATCATTATTATTACTAAATCAAATATACATTGTGGAAATCAATTAAAATATAATCCCCTGGAGTACAACAAATTATACACCAGTGATTGTAATGAGCTGAAAAATGAATTGGATGAACAAGATGATTTAAATTGTGATGCTGCAAGATTTTGTGCTCCAGAACTTACAAATGAGTCATGGGCATACATGTATAATTGAACCAATTCTGGGTGCTATAAGGTAAATTGAGGGTTGTAAATCCTACACGCATATTGCAAGGAATATGATGATCCTTTTCCATTCCACCCTTCTAGGGTGGAAGAGATTTCACTCTCTTCACATACAAGAAAAGAGAAAGCTGTCTACCTATTGTGTATAGCTACTTACACTTCTTTTGATCTAACAGGTAAAATAGCATTGATTGAGCATCTATTAATATCTGTGGAAAGTCACAGCCATAAAACTAATATCACTACATTACAGTGTAGGAGAAGTAAAATGTTATTGGGCAAAACACAGTTTTAACTTAGTACTTATCTTTTTATTCCATATGAAGGAATAATATTTGCAGGGGAGGATTGAAAGATATAATACTAATTATCCATCTGTTCCTGATATGCTTTTAAATGGTTTCCAAGCTTTTAAATAAGTTTTGCATTGGAGAAAACTACTGAGGGTTTGGGCGTTTGCAGAAAAGATGGGTTAAACACATCTTGCCATATCTATAAAAAATTGTCCCTTACAAATATATCCTTAACACATTTTTGTCAGGGGTCCTAATGTTGCAATTGGCTTTTGAAATGGAAGCATATAGTAGCTGCAACCAGAAAAGTAAGAAAGCAGGCAGAATCTATAATTACATTTGTTTAGAATGTTTCTGCATCTGGTGATATTTATGTATTTTAAAAGATTAATTTCTTTATGCAATCAGGATATCTGTAGTTTGCAGTCCACATCCAGGAAATAGTTTCTTCTCTTCTGTTGTGTTCGGGTCTTTGGATGCCTAATTATTCTAAAATACTATTTTAAAATTTCTCATTAAATCATAATTCATCTTTTTTCTTTACTAATGCAGGGAAGAGGCATGGAAGAACTGAAGATCTGAAAGCTTTATTAAAATGTGCAAGTACAGTGTCTTGTATAAAAATTGGCATCTCAAACATGCAATAATGACAAAAAAATCTAATTTTTTAGATTTTTTTAAATCCCAACTTTATTATTTTTGTAAATAACTCAAGGTGGCGAACATACCTAATACTCCTTCCTCCTTCTATTTTCTCCACAACAACAACTCTGTGAGGTGAGTTGGGCTGAGAGGGAGTGACTGGTCCATAGTCACCCATCTGGCTTTCATGCCTAAGGCGGGACTAGAACTCACAGTCTCCTACTTTCTAGCCTGGTGCCTTAACCACTAGGGCAAACTGGCTTGGCAAGAAATAAGATCAATAGTGTGTTCAGGTGCTCCATTGCACATTCCTTGTAATGTGAAGAGAAATATATATTTACCAGTTGTGCCCCTTGCCCCTCAACTGTCCATGGTATGAGCCTATGACCTCATTTAAGAGATTTTGGAACTGGAAATTGGTTCAAAACACAGGTTGATGGTGGGTATTTGCAGACAGGAAAATATTGTACGTGTCCTGCAAGAATGGTTCAGGCTAACAATTTAATTCTGGGCATAATTTAAAGTCTTAATGGTAAGTTTTAAAGCCCTAAATAGATTAGGTCTGTAGTGTTCTTTAGAACAGGGTTCCTCAACCTTGGCGAGTTGAAGATGTGTGGACTAGCTGGGGAATTCTGGGAGTTGAAGTCCACACATCTTCAAGTCGCCAAGGCTGAGGAACCCTGCTTTAGAAGGTTTGCAGGAGTTGGGCTTGTAGAACAGCTTTTTTTGGATCAGGTATGCTTTCTACATTTAAGATGTGTCCTAAGTATCTCTTCAAGACCAAAGTGGCTTCTGCCTCTGTTTAGTTTAAGTTCTCTTTTATGGAATTTCTCAAAAACTGCCAAAAATATATCACAGAGCACCTTAACAATTGCTGCATAGACAACAACGTCATCCATAGACCCTGAAAGATACAGTCCACTGTTTTTTGTAAGCTTCAGAGGCATTCAGGAATCTGAATGGAATTTGGTGGTTGTCAAATGGTGACAAACACCAAAATTAGTTAATCCAGGTGTCTCCGAAATTCAGCAGCACTTGTAGTTCATGTAAAATCATTACAATATAATGTTTTAGTATACAGGTAATATAAGATTCACAGAATCTCCTTTCTGAAGAATATGAAAGGCAAAGGTACTTTTCTGGGTAAGAATTGATTCTAGAACATCTTTGAAAACATACACAAAATAATCAACCACATTAGTGTTCCAAACAAATTACACTTTGAAGAAACGAGTAAGCAGGGTTGACCAGAGTAAAACAAACAATCCAAGTATCTAAGTATCAGTTACCATCTCTGGTTGCTTCCCATTAACTGTCACAATTTCTTTTTATTCAAAATCTAGAAAATAACATTCTCCTCTCTTAACTTTTTGTTGTATTATGTCCACAGACACCTTTATACTTTATTTTGCTGGGCCACCTTTAGCTGATGAACATCATTAATGGAAATATTTATAGAGATGCTATTCTTTGCTGCCATTAGGTGACTTTCTTCTTGAGTACTTTCATATAATCTGGCCACAATAGCTGCTTTATCCAATGTCAGTTCTTCCTGCTGCAGCTATTTATTATGCATTGTTTTGTGAACACATGTTCTCATCTCAAATCAATCTGCCTCTAAGTCTCCATATTCACTTGATGTGGCTAATTCCCTAAGCATGTTTATTATTTGCAGCTATGGATTATTGTCTTCTATGTCCAAATTTAAACAATTTCATCATATCATTTCTGCATAGAATAAAATATCTATCCAAAACAGTTTTAGCTAGAGTGCAAAAGCGTCCATCTACAGCACAGGTTTGTATTCAAAAGGCTGGGGAGCAACAAAAATGAGTGAGCCATGACCGTAAGGACATTTACTAGTGGGTGAAATTTCCAGTAGTGGAAATTTCCAGTAGTGGCCTTGTTTCCAGTAAATATGAGGAACTGGATATTGTTTTCAGCAGATGAAACCTGGGAAGTGCACCTAGACCTTGCCAAGCTGCAATAGCAGCTCTTATCAGTCTCCATACAGAACAGATGTTATCAATCTGGAAGTGATCCGCACGTATGCAAGAACATTGATAACTGCAGAAGAAGCAACCACAAGAGTATCTACATTCAGTTTTAAGGTGCAAGCTAAGCAAAATCTATAGGCTCAAACTGCATACGTGGTCCAGCTCGTGTGCATGTCTAATGATGTTAAGCAGGGTGAAAACGTTAAATCAGATAAATAGAAAAGCTTGTTAGCTGAACCTTTGCCTTCAATTCTACTTGTGAGGAGCTGCAATGATTTTCTGTTTATTGGGTCCACAACAATTCCACAACAAAAGCATTTTCTTCCTCTATAGAAAGCCTAACTCATACCTGATTTTTCATTTAGCCATTGTTATCTGTCTTTTATTACATAATCATTTGGGGTTTTTTTTAATTTATATGAGTATAATTGCTGTTAGCCATCATCAGTGCATAGGTACTAGAAAGATATAATAGAATCTGATATATAAAATTAATAAAGATATTTAAATCCATCCAATAGATTCTGGCACTTCGTAGTGAACGGGTTAAAGAAGTTAATGATAAATAAAAGAAATGTAGGGAACGGCCCAGTTTAAGAGGGAATGCAAATACTTTATAATCAGCATGTAAAGCATACCTTAATGTCAGCTAATTCAGTTTTGAAAGCATGCTATGTAATGAATGGGGTTTTTTTTCATCTGAGCCATCTTCAGACCTTGATTTTGTTTGGCTTGATTCTAATCCATTATTAGAAAACTTAAGTATTTTCCTCAATCTGCCTTCATTACACAAAAGTTAGCACCAGGCAAGGCCTAAAATCCACAACAAGCTTTAGAAAATGATCTAGAAGGGAATTTGAAAACCCAGCTGCACTCAGAAACAGCCAGTTGCTCATTCAAATATAGCTTAATACATTCATCTTCATGCATCTTAGAATTAACTTTAAAAAAATCCCTGACAACTTTTCACATAAGGCATCTCGCTCCAGTTTATTTCTAAGAAATGGAATATAGCTGTGCTGAATGCACTGGAGATGAGTGCAAACCACTATTCTCTGTGACATTTTCCTTTCAAAGAAAAATGTCTCTGCTTAAAGCCTGGTATTGGTATAATATTTTAATTGGCTGTGCATTTGAACATTCTCCTCGCCCTCTTTCTGATTTCAAACTATCTGATATTTGGAAATTCATGATCAAGTCATTGATTTAGAACAAGAAGCAGCATTTTTATACCATCTTTATAATATTTCTGTTATTGCATAATATTAAAGAAGGAAAAGCAGTCTCATTTCTATCTTTAATCTTTCAAAAAGACAGATGAAATTGACTCCAAAGTGAGACTCTTATGCTTATGTTGCAGTATTTAAAAAGGGAAGGATGAACAGGTAGCTGCTATATTAAAGTATTGGGGAAAAACATTTATCTCCTGGTTCTTCTTTCTACTGTTTATAAATATTTAAGGGAACCAAAGTAATTTCATTGTGTTACTTTACTTCATGACCCAGAGTGCAGTCTTGCCATAAACCTGTAAGTTGAAAACTGCTGCTAAGCAATGAAAATGGCTTCAGCTAGGATTCTAAATAACACCCTTCTGGCTTCACTTTACTTTGTTAGATAGCTAGTAATTAATTTATGAAAATTAAATTGCAATGGGAATACTAAGGAAAATATGGTGAAATTTTTAAAATTCAAATATTACTAAAAATTACTTATGAGACTATTAATTTTCTTCATTATTAGACTGAAGCAGCGATAAATAGTCTAACCCATCACACAAGAAGTGTGATGCAAGGAACAATAAAAAAGAGTGAGAAGAAATGGACAAAATACATTAAAGGCAAGATATAAAAAGGGGAAAAAAAGAAATTAAATCTAGTTTAGGCCAACGCTATTTATTATATCTCACTGTACTTGTCTATTCTGCAAACCATTCTTGCCTCTTCCAAATCTATACACCACTTTTGTATTGCCTTTTGTTCTTTAAAACAATCATTTCTCTTTTTGAGCTTCTCCTTCATTTTATCTATCCATAACTCGCTTGGTCTTCCTTTACATATTTGTTTTGTGATTTTATCCTCATTCATTCTCTTGATACAACCAAACCACATCAACATACTTCATTTGTGCTGGTTGCTCTTTTTTGTATTCAAACCATATTCATTCAATACCTGTTCATTTTTGAATTCTAACTGTTCTTGCTTTGCAACATAGTTTTTAACTGTTCGCATTCTCACTACATTCGACTTACTTTTATGTTTCGCCTAACATAAGCAACTCTCACTACCATATAACAAAATAGCCATTTTCACATTCATTCCTCACAAGAGGCCAAATATTACCCACTATATTTCTACCAGGATTGATTGATAATGTGCCATTAAGTTTTTTTTCACTCCTAGCAACCACAAAGATTTTCTCCAAGACAATCTATCCCTAATCTGTTCTTTCATGTCTCCTAACTGTGCACTCATCACCTCTGTAATTGAGTCCATCCACCTTGCTGTTGGTCATCCTCTTCTTTTTCCTTCCACCTTTCCCAGCATTAGAGCCTTCTCCAAAGAACTGGGTCTTCACATAATGTGTCCAAAGTAGGATAATTTGAGCCTGGTCATTTGTGCCCTGAGTCAGAACTCTGGGTTGATTTGTTCAATAATCTGTTGGTTTCTTTTCTTAGTTGTCCACAATATTCTCAGGAGTCTTCTCCAACACCAAAGTTCAAAAGCATCAATATTCTTCCTATCCTGCTTCTTCAAAGTCCAGCTTTCACTTCCATAGAGTGTCACAGGGCTTGCAGATCCCTTGCATTTTCACCTATCAGGTTAGTGTCATCACGGTCATTTTCTTCCAGTCCAGCTTCCCTTAATATATATTATGCATATAGGTTGAATAAACAAGGGGAGAGTATGCATTGCCAACCTGGAGCCAGTTTGTTTCACCATGTTCTGTCCAGACTGTGGCTTCCTGACCTGTATATTTCTCATGAGGACAATGAGATGTTCTGGGATTCCCATTTTTCTCAGCACATTCCACAGCTTGATGTGATAACACAATCAAAGGCTTTACTATAATTGATGAAGCACATACTGACTTCTTTTTGGTATTCTTTGGCTTTTTCAATTATTCAGCATGTGGAGTCCTTGGGGTTCTCTGAGCTTGGCTGTTTTCTTGCAAAAGTTTCGTTACCCAGCTAGGTAACATCTTCAGTGCTAGAATGGAATGGGTTTGCTCTTGCCACTGTGCATAAACAGAAAGCAAACCCCATTCCATTCTAGCACTGAAGATGTTACCTAGCCGGGTAACAAAACTTTTGCAAGAAAACAGCCAAGCTCAGAGAACCCCCAAGGACTCCACAGTTCAACCCTTAGCTACACATATTCGCTTCTATTGGTATCCTGCATGCATCAGCAATAATGTCTCATGTTCCTCGGCCACAATATTTTCTAAAGCCAGCTTGAACATCTGGCATCTCTTTTTCCATGTAGAACTCTACATTGGAATGCACTACACTATGCACTGGATGATCCTAAGCATTATTTTGCTAGCATTAAGGATATTGTACGATAGTTTGCATACTCTGTTAAGTCTCCTTTTTTTTTTTTTTTGGTATTGGAGTGTAGATTGACCTCTTCCAATTGGTTGGTCACTGGGTCTTTCTCCAGATTTGCTGGCTAGCTTGGTTAGAACCTTGACTGATTTTTCTTCCGTTGCTTGCCATATTTCAGTGGGTATTCCATCAGTTCCTGTAGCTTTCCAACCTGGTAATGACTGGAGTGCTATCGAACTTTATCATCTAGTACAAGGGGTTCTTGTAAGTAAGGGATATCTTCTAAGGTATGTTGGATGTTGACATCTCTCATGTACAGTGTTTCAGTATACTCCTTCTATCTTCCTCTGATATCCTTTGAATTGGTTACTATTTGTCCATTGATGTCCTTTAACATATCAGTTTGAGGTTGGAACCTCCTTGTGAGTTCAGAGATCATTTGAAAAACTTGCCTTGTTTTTCAATGGCTTTATATATGCTGTTGCAATACTGCTTCTTGTCCCTTCTAACAGGGCTCTGAAACTCTTTGTTAAGTTTCTTTTGAGATTTTTGTCTTTTTTGGCTTTTAACAATTTCCATGATTTGTTCTGACATCCAGTTTGCTTTCTTTCTTCATCTTTGGCAGTCTCTTTTCACACTCATCCTCAATGACTTCTTTAAATTCATTCCATAATTCCTTTGGTTGTCTATCAATGAGGTTCAGGATTTCAAAGTGATTCCTGAGGTTCTCCTTGAAAATGGTGGGTATATGTTCAAGATCACATCATGGAAACTGACTGGCTTTCTTTTTCTTTAGCTTAGCTTGGAGCTTGCACATGAGTAGTTCATGATTTGTTCCACAGCCAGCACTTGGCCATGTATCTGGTGGGCTCCTCCACCATCTTTTAACCATTGAGGACCATTGAGCTCCTCCACCATCTTTTAACATCCATCCATTTACCCAACTTTAATAAACATTCTTTGAAGTTAGACAGTGCCATCTATTTGCTCTAATTTTTTGTCACTTATATAAATTTGAAATCATGTCTTGTACAACACAACTACTGTTAGTCAATTTCATGTTGGTTAATTTAGGAAAAACATAATACGTTTGCATTACTAAAATTTTATGCAGATACTGAGTTGAAATTTAGCTATTCAGTGTAATAAGAATGAATGATTCAACATTAAGCAGAATAAGACCAGGATGTGTTTTGCCTCTTGGTTATTTACTTACATCACTATATAAATCTTTCCATTTTGAAGACTCCAAGCAGCTTAAAACACACCAAGAAATTAGGTTCCAATTGCTAATGATTTCCTTCTATAAAAATTGCAATAGTCTAATGAGTCACTATCCAGCATAGTATGAATGTATCACCAAAAGGCCTGTTGAAGACCCTGTTGAAGATATCTGGAGGGTAGGGTGTTCCAGAGGAGGGGGACCATCACCAAGAAGGGTAAAATATGGGGTCCATGGAATTGTTAGTCTCAGTGGCACAACCTGTCACAAGCCTTCTTTCCCTGATTTTACTGGGTGTGCAAAATTAATCTGGAAAAGGCAGTCTCAGAAATATACAGGTCCTTTGTCCAGTCACATTCATTCTTTGTTTTATGCCAATATTGCACTAGGCATCTCTTCTGTGACTTCATTTCCCAGAACTTCCTTAGATTGGTGATAGGAGGGGAGATATTCAGGAGCTATCCTGTTAGGTTTGAAAACCCCTTTTTCCAGACAGTTCAATAGAACTGACCTTTAGGCCTTCAGGAAACTTCCCAATGCCCTTTGGAAAGCTCTTTTGTCCATGAGGCACCTGGGACAGATCAGTCAAACAGATCATTCCTTCTTCCAGAGGTCCAGGGTGCTGGTTAACTTCATGCAAACCAGAGAGTAGTCTATCCATGATGCAGAATTGATGGAAATGTCTCCCAGTCTCTGAACATGTCTCAATTGCCCTGAAATTTAAAACACATACCCACAAACCCATATGCACAGATTTCATGAGTAGGTTTACTTTTTATGTAATCCAGGCCTGTGATCACCTAGAGATCGTGAACTTGTAAATGGATGTTGAGGTTTATTTATTTATTTTTAATCAGACAGTGAAAGTGAAGATTTAGCCATTCCTACAACAAATTATTTTAATGAAAGTATAACTGCATTTTGCTTTGGTGTATATTTTCCAGATCAACAATCTGAATGCTGATGGTGATTTAAAAAAAAATGTAATTACTATACAGTAACACACACACACACACACACACATATATTCTTAGTGTAGCCACATTGGCAAGAGAACTATTAATGTAATTGTTTTTGCTGTTACGCCTGTTGGAAGTACAAACCAATACATGGCTGTAATTATAAACATTGTTAATTGGTTCCTGACAGCTCAAGACTATTAAAAATAAAGTCAATTTTGTGTAGTTGTTCTTCTTACAGACTATAAATCAGTCTTTCTCAACCTTTTTACCCTGGAGAAACCCTTAAAATAATTTTCAGGTCTCAATGAACCCCTGCATAAAAATGGCAAAAAATACAAAAACTTCACAATACTATTCACTTTTAGTCTATACAATCCATATTTTACAATGTTTATGATAGCAGCAAAGTGGCAGGTCAGCAGCTGAATCACAGCATGTAAAAGTTCCCATCACTATGAGTGCTACCATTGGATGACGTGCAAAGTTCAAAAAACAATGTGTATTTTGCTTCAATCACAATATCTCACGGAACCCCTAGTAACCTTCCATGGATCCCAGTTGAGAAAGCTGCCATAGGCTATTACTATTACACAAACACACTAGTTGTAGTCTAAGAACTTTATATAATAGTATAAATGGTGCAAGGCTGTTTTGAAAGTTTATAATCCCAGGGAACTACATATAGGCATATTCTGTGTTTTGTGGGTTTAGGACGAGGTATATTTATAGTTGTGCCACTGCTGTCCCATGTCATGTTGTCAGTTGCCAGAACTGAATCCGCCCATCCAGTCTGGTCATTGAAAGAGGGCCTGCTGAATTTTCCTCCCCTCTTAAGATCTGCAGGGCGTGGGTGAGGCAGCCAACGTCCTCTGGAACAGCTCCAACTTATGGAATATTCTTCCCCTAGAAGTATGTGCAGCCCTCACCTTGCTGAAATTTCATAAAGAGGCTAAAACTGTTCCATTTCAACCTGCTTTCATTTATTTATTTTATCATTACAATTTATATAGCTGCCCATTTCACATATATGACTCTGGGTGGTTCACAGCAGACTGACACCTATCTGGCATCTTATTTGGGGTTTTCTATTTTGTGTGTGTGTATATAATAATAATAATAATAATAATAATAATAATAATAATAATAATAATAATAATAATAATAATATCTGGCTTACCTATTTATTAGGATGGCTTTTGTTTTTGTTCATTTTGGATGCCACCAGAGGTCTTTGGAGCTGGGGCAGGCTATAAATACTGTAAGTAAATAAACAAATGTCTTTATTTGTTCATTTCTCTTTTTAACTTGGTATATTTCTGACAACTAAAGTCTCTTGGCAGTTGCGATCATCATCATCATCATCATCATCTCCATCATCATTATCTTGAAAAAAGTCCAACTCCCAATGACTCTAAGCAGTTTACACTATAAAAAAGCCAGAACAATAAAATGAAAGAAAAAAGAGTTGTACCTCCAGAAGAAGAAGAAGAAGAAGAAGAAGAAGAAGAAGAAGAAGAAGAAGAAGAAGAAGAAGAAGAAGAAGAAGAAGAAGAAGAAGAAGAAGAAGAAGAAGAAGAAGAAGAAGAAGAAGAAGAAGAAGAAGAACAACAACAACAACAACAACAACAACAACAACAAGCCAAAAACAACAGGGGATCACCAGCATCTTACCCCAAGGCCTTGAAAAATAACCACATTTTAAATGCCTTCCAGAATTTCATCAGCATAGGAGCCATATGGGTCTCTGGATTGATATTATTCCGGAGTACTGGTGCCATAAGAGAGAAGGCACACTTCCCAGGTCTCACTAGAGGACATTGCTTAATTCAGGGGTCCTGAAGTACCCATTCTACTATTCTGAGATTTAAAACTGAGACATGAAAAACAAAATAACAATTGATTCATATAGAATTAATAATTAAAATTAACAGTTAAGATCAACAGCTATAAGCCTGCACAAAAGTTTGTGTTTAAATGCTTTTTAAAATGCTAATAAAGCTCTTAGGCCCTTCAGGTCTGCATAGAGCACATTCTAAAGAGCAAAAAGACAACCAGAAACTTGTGATAAGTTCTTCTAGTTTATCATCCACACCCTTATACATGCATGCGTTTAAATGATTTCTGGGAAGCTGTTCAACAGATCCAGTCACATGATGAACTCATAAAAAGGTATAAGTTTGCAGAGTATTGGTTGGTTCAGCTAGAAAACATATCAATGTAGATTTTAATCAGACCAGCTGCTGATGGTCATTCCATTACTCATAATCGTAAAAATATCAGTACTGGCAGAAATGGCAAAACTGACTTGTTGGCCAGGGAGAAAACAAGTGCTTTTTTAAAAGACTGGAAACCTTTTACGGACTTTTTGGTAACAGAGGAAAAAAGTGAAATGCATGACTGAAAAAGATGAGAATTAAATAAGGGACTGAAGGGACTTCTGGAATAGTTAAGAGGGAAGGGATGGGTTTGTTAATAGCTGTTGAAGAAAAGGTCGGAAGTCACTATATTTCATAACTTTAGTTTCTTTTCTTTTTTTCTTTTCTTGCACTTTTTTCTTCTTTCTTTGTTTTCTGATTTTTTTTTCTTTAGATTGACTTTTACTCTTTGTAAAATTCTTAATAATTATAAATCAGTTTAAAAAAAGATTGGCAGAAGCAAAGCTCAGGCAGTTCTTACTACAGAAAGCATTGATTCATTGAACTGAAAGCAGCACATCTTCCAGCACTTTGGGATTTAACTCTACAATGCTGCATCGCTCAATATTAGTGGTTTGGTTGGTTTGTATTTATTCCAGGACTAATAAGACAGATTGCCTGGAGACATGCTTTTCTTGAAGCCGACACTTCTGCTTTGGAATTGTTCATTTAGCAGCTTAACTTCAATAATTTTCCTTGATGTTATCATATTAAAATCATTGCACTTCTTTTGCCTTATTTATTTTCTTGTTTTAGGAAAGTTTGCTTTAATATTTTATTTTAAAAACAGATTTATGGATTATTTGTTACTAATTTGTTTTTGTGCCCCATCCTGTATTCTTTTCAGAATACTGATATTATAACAACAGCCACAAGAAGAATTACTGCTCAAGAACATAGCATTAATTATTCTACATTAATTTCTGGTCCACAGGGAATAACAGATACAATAAGAGAGTCATAATAACAGAATAATAGTATAAGTTGTATTTCTATAATTTTTCCAAATCACATTTGGAATTTATATTCAAAGTACCTAAAAATAATTCTCCCAAACTGATTATCAAGTGCCATCAAGTCATTGTTGACTCCTAGAGAACACATAGATAGATTTTCTCCATAATGATCTGTCCCTAACCTGGTCCTTCAGCTCTGTAACTAAGTTTATCCACCATGCTGCTGGTCATCCTCTTCTCTTTCCTTCCATCTTTCCCAGCATTACAGCCTTCTCCAGAGAGTCTTTGCATAATATGTTTGAAGTACGATAATTTGAGACCCATCATTTGTGCTTCAAGTGAGGACTCTGGGCTGATTTGTTTGATGATCCATTAGTTTGTTTTCTTGATTGTCCATAGTATTCTCAGGAGTTTCCTCCAACAACAAAGTTCAGAAGCATCAATACTGTTCCTATCTTGCTTCTTCAGAGTCTAACTTTCTCTTCCATAGAGTGATACAGGGAATACCATGGCTTGCACAATTCTGAGCTTTTTAGGTATAGACACATTATGGCATCTGAATATCTTTTCCAAGTCCTTCATGTACACGCTACCAACTGCTAGTCTGCAGCACATGTCTTGACTGCTTGTTCCTTTACTGTGGATGGTTGATCCTAAAAGGCAGAAGCTATCCAACACTTTGATATCTTCACTTTCAATTCTAAGTCTGGTTGTTCTACCTGTTGTCATTAGTTTGGTCTTCTTTATTTTTAATTTTAGTCCTATTTTTCACTGTGTTCCTTGACTTTTATTATTAGAGTTTGCAGATCCTTTGCATTTTCAGGTACAAGGGTAGTGTCATTAGTATAGTGCAGGTTATTGATGTTTCTTCCTCCAGTTTTAAAACCATGCTCATATTCTTCCAATCCAGCTTCCTATATATATAGGAGAGTGTGTGTGTGCATGTGTATATATATCTATATATCTATACATTCATTCATTCATTCATTCATTCATTCATTCATTCATTCATTCAGCATATAGGTTGAATAAACAAGGGGAGAATATACAGCCTTGGCTCTGCCAGCCTGGAGCCAGTCTGTTTCACCATGTTCTACCTGTACTGTATATCAGTTTCTCATGAGGACAATGAGATGTTCTAGGATTCCCATTTTTCTGAGCAGTTTCCACAGCTTTATGTCATCAACACAATTGAAGGCCTTTCTATAATGAATGAAGCACATAATGACTATTCATATTCTTCATTCATCTATAATGAATGAAGCGCATAGTGACCATTCATTCATTCATTCATTCATTCATTCATTCATTCATTCATGCATTCATTCTTTGGCTTTCTCAATTATCCAGCATGCATCATCAATAATCAATATAACCTAGGGAAAATAAAATATTTTTAACTGTATTACACTGGATGTATATTCACATTTGTTATCTAGTTTGTTGGATTAACAATTCAGATGAAGCACTAGTTTTGCAGGTTAGTCCCTAGGGATGGTTTTTAAAACTAAAATCTGTGGTGTAAGCCCTTAAATCTTTATATATTTTTCTACCATGTGCATAATAAATGGGACAATACAACTTTAACCTATAAGACACAAATATCTTAGGAATAGTTTTCTGTGGTGAATCTGTTAAGGTCAGCTTACATGAATTGCATTGGTGTGGATCCTTGGTGTTCTGGTTTTATTTTTAAATCACTAGAAATCTGAATTTTCAACAGTTCAGGAGGCCTTCTGGCAACCTCTATCTGTTTCATGTTATATGATTTAGGTTCTGTTAATAAACAATTAAGTCACATTGCTAGATAATATATAGATTCATGCAGTGTTCATATAGATTTATCTAATGGTAATACATAATTTAAACAAGTGGTTATATAGAGCCATTGGTATTATGATTTAACATCCAACCAAATTAAAAGCATTAAAAAAGAATGCCATTTGTTACTAATTCATAAATCTGACCTAGTTTTGTAGTTTTGTATTACTTTAGCTGCCATCAAAAACACAAAAGCTAGCAAACCTAGCCCAATATATTTTGCTTGGGGACAATATGGCACCCAGAGTTTTCATCTATAAAATCAATAAGGCTGGCAATTGAATCTAGAGTCAACACTGGCAATGGGAAAGTATTATCCACAGCAACAGAGAGTAAGAAACTAATTTGGGAAAGACAAAGGTCAGGGCAAATTACACAACCCATGATTCCTATGAGAAATTACTATCACTTTTTGGTGCTCTGCCAAGAGGGTAGGAGGGCTGCCAAGAATGCAGTTCTCACTGGTCCAAAAGGAGCTTGGCCAGCTTAGTTTTGGGCAAATGCACATTAGCTCATTATCAGCTGAGAAGCTTCCTCAATTTCTTTTTGGATTCTGTAAGAGTTTGCCAGTGATGAGAACAAGAGAGAATTCAGACATCTCCTCTATAACTTGTCATGTGATACATGAGTGAAAAGGGGGCTTACAATTGTCAACACGACACTTATTCAATATCGTCTAGTCTGGCTTTGAATCATGATGATGGTCTTGTTATTCTGTATCATAGTAAAGGCTATCTCTAAAACTGTCAATTGTTTGTCAACTGTTCCCAGTGACAAACTAAACATCTTATTCAGATGCAGACATTTAGACTCCTAATATCTGGGATCACTGAAAGAAAAGAAATAGTCATTTAGGTTGATTTTGGTTACTTTGGCAGTCTGCCCTAACTTATTTAAAAAGAGTTATCCAAGGAAGAAAGAATTTAAAGTCCACATGCATATGGTGCATTTTGAAGTAGTACAGTCCACGGATTGATATGCAATATCTTTCAGTTGATCATGTTACTTGCTTTGCAATTTCTCATCTATAAAATGGAAATAATTGCAGCCTACTTCAGAGATAGTTACTAGGGAGAACATAGTAGCATTTTTCAAATTACATAAGTTCTCCACAGTGATTGATTGTTACACTAAGAAGAAACAGAACAATACTCTACCACAGGCTTATTAGACGAGTTTCGGTGAGAATAAATTCATATGATTGGGAGAAAAAGTAAATGTATTTTTTTGTTGTTATCATTCCAGAATTCTCTCATGCAAGCACTCTGATAATATATAGCCTTCAGACAAGGCATTTTCTAATACAAAACACATCAATATGACATTTTACTGTGCACAGAGTAGAAAGGAATGGCTCACAAATTTTCTTTCTCCTCTTTCCCTTCCATATTTCCATTATTGGGCACGAATAATAAATTGCATCTACAAAAGCAGAGAACTTCCCCCTCAAAAGTAATGTCTAAAAGTTCATTAGAATGAATTATCACTGCCCCCCAGGAATTAGAACAGATATAAAAGCTAAGGTAAACAGGTTCAGGACCAAAAACAAAATTTAGTTTTTAGCACTTTGCTTTAGTTCTTTAATTGATATCCCTCCTGAAACAATAAATTGAGAGAACATTTATACAAAATGTTGAATTATACTATACTTCACTTTTTAAAATAGGCACCATTTGATATTTTGAAAATTGAATCAAATGAACAAATTAATAAGGCTAAATGCTAAATAAATAATTGGGGGTGTTGAAAATGTGAAAGGTCAAGTATAATTGATACTCTGAGTGTATATGATAAATAGAATAACTGATACCCTACTAAAGAATAAATAAGAAACAGTAGCCTTTATAAGCAGTTCAAAAAA
Source organism: Python bivittatus (assembly GCF_059951505.1). NCBI lineage: Eukaryota > Metazoa > Chordata > Lepidosauria > Squamata > Pythonidae > Python > Python bivittatus. The sequence goes on along the minus strand of NW_028277125.1, from coordinate 26,811,289 downwards.
TTTAAGTAGGGAAGGAAATTGAGAGATTTCCTTGATCTCCAACCTTACCGTGTATTTAAACTCAGCCAAAATAGCCTAAATGAGGCAATCAATAGCCCAGCACAATCAAAATTCCCACAGTACTATATTTCTTCAGATCTTCTGCAAAATATGGAGATGTAGAAGAAGGGAGCTTGGTCAGGGACACACCTCCCTAATCACTCCTCCACATTTAGAAATTCTGAATACATAGAGCAGGTGTTCAATTTGATTATACCAACAGAATAAACAACTCCCCGTGATAAATGTCACATGGACTGTTAATATGTTTAAATGAAAGGAGTCTTACATTTCTTTTATGCATAATTAAAGGAACAAATTGAGTTTGATTTCAACAAGATAGAGAAAATTAGGTTTAAATTGGGAATTTTGTGTTGAGCTTGAAAGTATATCTTGCTTTTGGTGTGTCTTTATATATTTTTTAAAAAAGCATTGCACTGTTTCTTTTTAAGGAAAGCAGTAGTAAATCCACTAAAGCCTATATATATATACATATAGATACATACACATTGAAATTCCGTAGGTGGAAACATAATATTTGACTACAAAAGCAAAATAAATATTTATTTTTTTGCATAATATCTATGTCACACCTTCAAAACAGGAATATGTTCTTAGGTATAATAGAAGGAAGGTCAAAGATATTAAAAAAGAAAATAATAAAATAAATTAATATAACTAATACAGCAACATTAAAAACTGCAAGTATCATCTTAAATTAAAATGTTTTCAGTGAATGTTCATTGGAAATTGATAGCATTTTCTGGTCATGAATTGCATAGGTGAAGGGGCAAGTGGGTGATTTACATCATTCAGGCTGCATTTCTCACACATTTTTGTCATCTGGTAGTTCTGCTTGCCTTGAAGGGGCATATGTGAGAGAAGATATGTCTTAAAAAACCTGGCTAACCCAGTAGACAGGGTGGTGCCTGTGTAGAGGAGGATGAATGTGATGACTGGCAGAATGGAAGCTGAATGTGAAGGCTGGTGTAGAAGATCTGAGCATGGCTGGCATTGTGGTGGTGGAAAATAGGGATGAAGTTTGGGATGAAGTAGAGCAGAAGGCAGACTGCTGAAGATTTTGTTGAGGAGAACTCCAGGAGGTAGAAGACTTTGAAAGAAGGCTGAAGACCTAGAAGGAGCAAGGAACATACATTTCTGTTTTGTAGAGTCCCAATGACATGTGAAATGACAGATGCTCCAGACAGATCTTCAGCTGAGCACTGAGGCAATAACTCTGCCAGGGAAATGATACTGAGGGATTTGATAAGTTAGTTTAGCCAGTGGAGAACAGAACCAATGAATAAACACCAACAGCTCTGCTACCTGTGGTCCAGTAGGACAGAAGCTGTGCTAAGTGAAGAAGAGCAGAGACCAAGTTGCTTGGCCTGAAGCTGGAGAAGGATGCCCAGAAGCCCAGCTATGGAGAAATTAAAGCAAGCTAGTGAGTCAGCCTAACCATTCACTAGGGTAGGACTAACCATTCAGCAGGGTGAGTAATGGAGAGTGATGGCAAGGGAAACTGAGAGAATCCCTATGGTTATCATTCTAATTTAGATATTAGCTCTAACATCTTGCCAATGATGGTAACTTACTGGAAGGGTGTACATACAGGGAGGAAAAGCCCATCTTCTCACATAGTCAAACATTGAGGCCTAATCCATGAGTGTGAAATAGAAAGGAACAGGACTGATGGAAACCTCTAGTTACTTGAGTCAAGTGGCAAGTAGACTTAAAGTGATCAGTAAGTTACCTTGGGTAGGGTTTGGGATAGAACAAGTTTAGGCTATATCAAGAAAAAGAAAAGGACAGGAAAATAAAATCCTGCCATCCCTGTCTGCTAAGGAATGTTGTTTTGGTTCTCTGGGAAAATGTTCAAGGCTGTTCTTCAGCTAGAGATATAACAAGGTGCTAGATTGGCATGATGCCCAGAAGCACAAGAAGAGGGACAGAGAAATTCAGCTATACAGCATAAGATGCAATACCAAACACTGTACTGAGATATATTTGTTCACACTGGTTTTTCACCAATAAAATCCTTTCACCAGAAAGAATTGTGGCTCTCTCTTCAGACTTGTAACACTGCATCTTTCAGTGCTTTACAGCATAATTTTAAAGGCACTGTACACTACTAAAAAATGTGAGAGCATCACAGTATTGCAATACAATACTGAGAGCTTTGCTTTAATTATTTTTCTAATGATCTCTAGTAAGGAATTTGTCTTTTCAGAGCTACTGCAGTCTGAGGTAACCTTTGCACTGAGCTATCTTCAAGATTTTTTTAACTTGAAGTAGTATCTTTGCTTCATCTGAAGATAGGATATTTTTACCCTGAGGTGCTGAATTTAAAATTAACATTACATAGCATTCATCCCACTCTTGCCCATTCAGAAAGATTCTTTGGAATTTTTTGCAATCCCTTTTGGCATTTATTGACCAACATAATGCAAACCTGTCCACCTCACTATTGTCCACCCCAATTTCAGTAAACTAACTCATATAGGAACCAAAAGTCACTTGCTTTCAGCAGTGCCCATATATTGATCATGCCTCCTTAGAAAAAGGCAGACCTAAAAAAGAAAGTTGTATAATAATGTACTTCCAAGTAAGTTTTGTCACATGGAAAAAGAAGTAAAGCAATCAATCAATATGTTATTCCAACACTGACAAATAGGGTCAATAAATATTGGTAGAATTAATTTAACAAGGAGTTTATCATACTTCATCACTCCCCCATTCCCCAAAAAGTCCTGTCAAAGGAAGTAGACAGCTGGAGGAATTCTAGATGAACAATTAAGGAATAATTTGAAATCATCTATTGCCCTATTTAAGCTTAAGTTTCTCCTTCTCCTCCCTCAGGCTGACTGATAGGTCAAAGACAGGTTTACATCTGAAGAGAAAGGAGTCTAAATTTGAAACTGCCTCACAATGAATCAGACCATTGATCCATTTAATTCAGTTCTGTCTATACCGGAGGTGGGCAGAGTTTAGGTTTATGCAATCTGTGAATTGCTAGAAATCCAAAACCCAGCAACTACAGCTTGGTGTAAAATACACTTAGAATGATGTCATTGTTTTTTTAAAAGAATGATAAGGATAGAAAGGTGTGGAGGGTTGATGTAACTTTTTTGTCTCTCCTGTCCTTATTTTCTTCTGCTTACTATTTCTCAGTTTTATTTTATTTTACACTTTGTATAACATTGCTTGTCTTGAAAGGGCAGAGTATGATGGGTATTATGTAAGTATGTGTTTAATAACACTGAGCTAAGCTTTGAATCTAATTCCCAAGGTGATCTGAAGCAGCAAATTAAATCTGGTTCCTTGGCATTGCTTTGGAGAGTTTTGAAGGCAATTTGGACTTTCTGGCTTTGTAGAGATTCAAATATTGTTTCCTTTTTTTCCCCCATATATGGACTAAGGAAGGGGGGATTAAGTGATGTGATGGGTTCTCTGATATAAACATGACTATGAGTTGGCTATGAGTTCTATCAACTGTGCAGACTCCACATATCAGAGTGCTTAGGGAAGTGGTGCTCTGCTGTTTCTTTCTAACTTATTCTCTGCTAGAATCTGTTCATTCAAATTGGCTGGGACAGAGAAAAAGATATTCAGATTTTTTTTTTTTTTTACTAATTTGCTGTTTTGCATGTGATCTTCTCTCTACAAATTCATACACTTTTATCCTTAGTCTTCCTTAACTCTCATCTACTTGTCTGATCTATAGTACAGTTCTTATTAGTTTCTCTGATTATACCACCTTCAATTTTCAGCTCTTTTTGTTTTTCCACTCTCTCACACCCAAATTGGGGGGAAAAGTCTTTATTTTATATCTGCTTCTTGTTTGTCTCTAAATTGCCTTTTACTAAGTCTTCATTTTGTGAATGAGATCAAGAGAATGTGCTTGCTGTATAATCATATACATTGTATACAATGTAATGATAATACAGTTTTCAGACTTTTCAATAAAAAAATGCACAAGCGTTACCTGCAGTGGGGGTGGATATTGTTGCAAAGGGCAAGAACCACAACCAAAGATGCACACCTCCTGAGTCCCATCAGATGACACTGCTTTATTGATGGGACTTGTAGTATGCTAATACTGATATGGGACAGGTAGAAACAGATGGTCCCTCAGATAACTAGACCCTATGCCATATAGGCTTTGTATGTGACAACCAGCACTATAAATTGTACCCGGAACCCAACTGGTAACCAGTGCAACCTGTGTAGCAGAGGTGTTACATGGGTTATACTGTGGCATGTCCATAACTGCTCAGGATGCTACATCCTGAACCAGCTGAAGTTTTTGAGTGGTCTTCAAGGGCAGTTCTATGTAGAGTTCATTTAAGAAGTTCATACACAAGGTAAGCAAGACCTCACAGTCGTTGCTTACCTTGGCTGCAATTGGAGAATGAAACAAATCTGTGCAAAGGCTTCCTCAAAACACTTGGTTAAAATCTTGATAACATCTCGATTGGGCAAGGGTCGAGATATGCTGATGATACCTGATACTCTGTTGATGAATGACATCACTTGTGACTTCATGTAGATATTAAACAGAATGGGTTAAAGCATTGAGCCCTGTGGCACCCTGCATATCAGAGGCTTTGAACTTGACTCCTCTCCCCTATCAATACCAAATGAATCTAACTACAGATTCCAGGAAGGTTCCAGGAAGAAGGACAGCTGTGACATTGTACCCCCCACTCTCAGTCCCCACAGTCAGTCTAGAAGGATGCCGTAACTAATGGTATCAAAGGCACTGAGAGATCAAGAGGAATCAGGATGGTTACACCACTCCATCTCCACTCTACCAGAGATTGGTAACAAGTGTGATCAATGCTGTCTGACTTTTATGTCCCATCCTGAAAAGGGTCCAGATAATCTGTTTCCTCCAGGACCTCCTGAAGCTGCAACTTTCCCTAAACAACTTTCCCTAAAAAAGGGAGGCTGGGGAATAGGCAAAGTTTCTCTAGCAACTTTACCCATCAGATGCCTAGCCTATTCCTCACAGTGACCCTCTAGATGTTCTTGTGGCCCTTCTTCCCCCGGTAGGGAACAGTTTCAAAGGAGCCATTCACCAGCTGTATGTGAATGCAGTAACAGTAGAAAAATAATTATGTTTTGCTGCTCTTATTGCCACAATGTATTCCTTAATATGGGCTCTACTCACTGTTAGGTTCTCCCAGAGATTTGAATGGCTCCAATCCTGCTTCCTTTTAAATATTCCCTAAAGACCTGGCTTTTCCCCAGGTTCTGGCCTAGGGCAGGATGCAGAGTCCATATACAAGACGTTTTTAGTGAATGCTGATCTACCAGAATGACTATCCTTCTTTTTCTGCTGTGCTTGTTGTTTTATATCTTTGTTTTTAATTCTGTATACTGCCCAGTTGTCAATGGGTTGGACAGCCTTAGAAATAGAATTATAAATAAATATGTCATGCCCAGAAAAAATCAAATCTTGCCAATGAGCTGTGCCAACAACCGTGCCAAGTACAGAAAGCAAACGGTCAAGGGGATAGATTCTGATATTTAGTAAGCACTTACAGTTTTTGAGAGTTTTTCTTTTTAAATTGGCATAGGATACTTTCTTCATTAAGGGGATGCGGTGGCGCAGCGACTTAATGACGCTGAAAGTTCCCTGCCAGAAATGGTCGACGTTTCAGCGGTTCGAGTCCAGCCTTCGCGTTAACAGGGTGAGCTCCTGTTTCCTCCCCAGTTCCTGTCAACCCAACAGTTCGAAAACTCATGTGAATAGATAAATGGGGACTCTCACTCCGGTGGGAGGAAAAATGCTGGCAGCGCCTTGCAAAAGGAGTCGGGAGCAGTTGCCGGTAAGCGCGAAAAACCGTGCACGCCCAAAAAGGGTGCGAAGCAACAGAAACCCCACCTCCTGCGCTCGCCAGCTGGGCTCTGCTCTAGGAAGGAGGCACTGGCAAACCACTTCCGAAACACTTTGCCTTGAAAACTGCAAGGACTCGTCCAAGCAGTCACTGCAGAGTCGGTAACGACTGAGTGCAGATAAAAAAAAAAAAAACTTTCTTCATTGGTTCAGCACAACTTCTGTATATATTTTAGGCTGTAGAATTTGAAGGCTGGTTTCCTGCCCTTTCCTTCTTTTTGTAGGGGGAATAATTCAACATGTTACTTTGTGTAACCCTTGAAGTTAGATTTATATCCTCTTACCCAGGGTTTCTCAACCTTGGCAACTTTAAGATGTCTGGACTTCGACTCCCAGAATTCCCCAGCCAGCATGCAACAAGTCCAGATATCTTAAAATTGCCAAGGTTGAGAAATACTGCTCTAAAGAGTACAGCATTCATTCTGTTTACGTACCATTTTGCCCCATAAATGAAGCAGCCTGTGGTTAAATCTTTTATCAAAACAAATCTCAGTTGGATCAAATGGAATCATATTGCATTCAAATCTCAAATTTAAATAGAATCTTGGCTAGTTTGCACCTAATTCACTTCCTTATGCTCAGGAAATTATTCTGATTATCAGATGGAACTGAGCTCTCAGTCCAACCAAACAAAAATCTACTATTGGTTATCCAAGTATATGTAGGTGTGTAAATAAGCAGATTCAGTCCAGTGAGTAAAGAATTTAGCAAAGTTTATCTGATCAGCCGTGAATTAAATCAATTTTTAAACAGTGATCTTGTTGAATAGCAGTCGAGGTAAGGAAAAGTTTGAGAGGAACTTGCTATGCCAGTGTTGTCCAAACTTGGCCACTTTAAGATGAGTGGAATTCAACTCCCAGAATTCCCCAGCCAGCCATGCTGGCTGGGAAATTCTGGGAGTTGAAGTCCACTCATCTTAAAGTGGCCAAGTTTGGACAACACTGTGGTATGCTGCAGGTGTAGGTCAAAACTGAAACATCCTTAGCTCTCACCAGGCAACACCAATTTATTTCTGAACTCCGAGTATCCCCTACTATTAGATATTTGATAAGTGTCTAAACAGATATCTTCATTTGCTTTGCACCATTTACAGATGATTCCATGTGATTTCACCAGACATCAAAGCTCCAAGATCAGGGAGGTAAATGATATAGAATTTTCCAGAGAGATAAGGGAAAGGAATTTTCCTACTTTTCCATGTGGATCTTTTTCCCTGTCATAGGGCTGCAGCCTTCTACATTATAGCATATGTCACTTTTTTAGTCTTTTTTTTTTTTTAACTTTGGCCATTCTATATGATAGTATTTAATCCATATCCTGAAAAATCTTCTGAAGAAAAGTAAATCAGTAAGCAAAATAATGTTTTTTTATGTCTTGTCGAAGGCTTTCACGGCCAGCATACGATGGCTGGTGTGGGTCTTCTGGGCTGTGTGGCCATGTTCTTGAAGTTTTGTTTCCTACCATTTCACCAGCACCTGTGACCGGCATCTTCAGAGTCCAGGAGCACAGACAGGAGCAGTTCTCTCTGTGCCCAGGGTGATGTGACCCTTTTGTGGGTATTTATAGAGATCTGAGGGGGGGGGGGAATACATCGGGACCACATCAGGACCACAAAATGCATCGGGACCACAAAACGCAGCATCCATACCAGGATAAAAGAACACGAAAGGCACTGCAGACTACAGCAACCAGCAAAATCTGCAGTAGCTGAACATGCTCTCAAGCACACTGGACACAAAATCCTATTTGAAAACACAGAGATACTGGACAACACCAACAGCCACTATACCAGGCTATACCAGGAAGCCATTGAGATTCACAAACACCAGCACAGTTTCAATAAAAAAGAGGAGAGTCTAAAAATCAACAAAACCTGGCTACCAATCCTGAAAAATACACCCTGCAAAAGGTCAACGAACTCAGCTCAACCACCAGGACATGTGAACAGTTCACACAATGAACTTGCTAATCACCCCCAGCAGCCCCTCGTTAACAATCCAATAGAAGAAAAAACCCTGCCTAATCCCCAGGAAGATACACACAGATGTGACACCAAAACAAGCAGCCACTCAGTAACTCAACCCCCCACACACACCCCAATCCCCCCTCCCCCCCCAGATCTCTATAAATACCCACAAAAGGGTCACATCACCCTGGGCACAGAGAGAACTGCTCTTGTTGTGCTCCTGCACTCTGAAGATGCCGGTCACAGGTGCTGGTGAAATGTTAGGAAACAAAACTTCAAGAACACGGCCACACAGCCCGGAAGACCCACACCAGCCACCTTTTTTTATGTCTATTTTTAATTTATGAGAACAAAAGCATAGGAATGCATTCACATAATGTTCTGTTCCATCATTTCCTCATCTGACTTGATTCTTGATCAACTTTAGAAATTGATCTTCTCTCTCTCTGGAAGCCTGGTATTCTGACAAGGCAGCAATTAACAGACACATAGAGATAAACATCATCTACATACTATTCAAAAGAGACAAAAGATCAGAAGATCGCTTCACCAGCAATCAATCACCAGCAATCATCACCTAGATAAGCAAAGGTTACCACCAGGCACACAATCAGGCAGCAAACAGATGCTAATCAAAGAACTATCAGAGGAGCAAAACAAAACCCCCACCCCTACCAGCACTGGCAAGGCAGGCCACAGCATATAAATAGAGAGCAAACCCCATCCCATTTTAGCACTGAAGATGTTACCTAGTCAGGTAATGAAACATTGCAAGAAAAGAACCAAGCTCAGAGAACACCAAGGACTCCAGAGTCTTGTGATTTGTTCAGGTGCAACTTTGCAAATCTAAGCCATGCTGCCATGTTCTTTTTCGAGAGAAGAGGCTTTCTCCTGGCAACCCTTCCAAGCAATCCATACTTGTTCAGTCTTTTTCTAATTGTACTGTCATGAACTTTAACATTTAATATGCTAACTGAGGCCAGTAGAGTCTGAGATATAACTTTTGGATTTTTTGCAATTTCTCTGAGCATTGCACAGTCTCACTTTGGGATGAATTTGCTGGGATGTCCACTCCTGAGAAGATTGGCAACTGTCTTGAATGTTTTCCACTTGTGAATAATCTTCCTTACTGTAGAATGATGGACTTTAAAGTTTGGAAATGGCCTTATAACCCTTCCCAGATTGATGGGCAGCAACAATTGCTTCTCTAAGATCATTGCTGATGTCTATACTCTTTAGCATTGTGTTAACACACACCTCAATGCTCAAGACCAGCAAACTCCTAAAACGTTGGCTGTTATAGAGGTAGTCACACTTGCTGATGATCAATTGATCAAGGGCATTTGATTAGCATCACCTGGCTGCTACTCAGCCTCTTCATACCTATGGAAACAGTAAGGGTGTACTTAGTTTTTCACACATGGCTTTTCCATTTTGGCTTTCTTTTTGTAAAATAAATGATGACATGGTGTAATATGTCATGTGTTGTTGTTCATCTGAGGTTGTATTTACCTACTTTGGAGAACTGATAAGGACCAGATGATTTTTATTATGTCCTGATACATAAAACCATAGAACTCAAAGAAGGTGTACTTTCTTTTTCACATGACTGTAGATATGGACTAGGTAGTAAGTACCATGGTAATTTGCAAGGTACGTGCTATATATATTCCCAGAAGGATCCAACTAACTTGCTCCAAATACAAGCTCACTGTGTTGCTGGAGGGGAAAGTTGGGAGTCTGAAATTTTGTCTGTCCACACTAAACCCAAACTGAGCCAGTTTGGTCTAGTGGTTCAGCCACCAGAAAGCAGGAGACTGAGAGTTCTAGTCCCACCTAAGGCATGAAAGCTGACTGGGTGACTTTGGGCCAGTCACTCTCTCTCATCCCAACTCACCTCACAGGGTTGCTGTTGTGGGGAAAATAGGAGGAGGAAGGAGTGTTAGGTATGTGCACTGCCTTGAGTTATTTATAAAAATAATAAAGAGGGGATAAACAAAAAAGTACTACTAAAAAAAAAAAGACTCATGATTTTCTGGACAAGGCAGAAGGATGTCTGCAGGAAGAAAGAAACCATTACAAAGAAAACAGGAGGATGGTTGGCACAATGTAACTCAGAGCACTAAGAGATGGTCTCTGTCACTGGATATGTACAATCAGTTTCAGATCCTCTCCCTGAAGGATTCCTCACAGTCTTCTGGAGAAGTGTTTTCACCCAGGGTTCCAGGGACTGGAAAAAGACAAACTCAGACTTTCATGATGGAGGTCAAGAATGTATTAGCTATCCCAAAAAGGAAAAGGCAGTGGTAATTGGTAACTCACTGCAGGATGGAACAAAGTTGACAATCTGCAGGCCACACATGATTTCAAGGGAAGTGTGCTATCTCCCAGGTGCAAAGATCCAGGATGTGACAGAGATGTTGGTCCAGTTATCAAACCTACTGATCACCATCCCTTTCATCTATAAATATTGCTCCTTTTGTAGTTGCACTGCATCATTGCATGCAAGTATGTAAGGATGGAACTTGTGTTGTGACATCATAATTCATGTTTTGTCACTTTTAAGACAAATGAAATTTCAGCTGTTGCAGACACTCTAGTTGTCCTCACAACCTTTCATAATCAAGTAAAAGTCAAACAGTATTTACATACCAAGTCAGACCAGAAAATTAATTTTAATTAAGATATCTTCATATAGCCTCAGGAACACTGGCATGAACTCTATCTTCATTAATTTTGATTTGCTGCAATATCTGCTTAGTTAACGATAATAAAGTTATCAAACTGAAACAATTAATTTCATACATTGGGGTGCCACAAATATTCATTGACCACTCAACCAATCATTATTGAATGGATTGAAGGCCTGATTGCGCTTGCCACTTACGAGCAGATTGCCTCTAGATGTAGACTTTGTATGGACAAGTAAAATGAAATATGGGACTCAGTTATACAAAATACAGTAGGTTAAAAAAAAACATAATAGTCATATAAATCTATTAGAAATATATATGTACTTGAATAATATCTGTATTAGGTAAGTATATATAGAATTGAAATTGTTTATTGTTATAATGATATATTAACACTTTTTCTCTTTGTTTTATTTTTTTTTACCTTTTTGTTAAACCACTTTTATATATTTATATATAAAAAATTCAACCAATCATAACTTTTATCAAGTGTGTAATGACTTCAGTCCCACTACCAGAGACAGGAAATCAAGAGGCCAATAGCCAGCATCAACAGAAATGTCAGTGAATCAATGAATGTCAGTGAATCTCACCCAGTTTTTTACAGCTCAGTTTTCATAAAAAAATCTGGGCAGACTGGTTAAATCTCACAGAGCCACCACTACTTATGGCAAAAGGCACTAAGAACATAAATATAATATCAAAACAAAATAAAATGCACAGACATACAGCTGTTATAAGTTAAAGAAGTTTTTCAAATGGATCCTAATCTCTCTCTGCTGGTAATGCATCTAAAGACTATAGCTTTCAAAGGGCTATTTTAAAAATACCATACATACTTTCTCTCTCTCTTTGATAAAGTAACAAGCATAGATATATGAAAATGCTTGTGAATCTGCATTAGAAAAATAATACTACTGAAAAATTTGGAAGATAAAATTTCCTATAAATAATGCACAGACTGTGCACTGTTTCTTAGATATATCTGGTTTTAAAATAACTTCTCAAAATTTAGTTGTATTATTAGCTGACATTGCTCTAAGAATTATTGGAAAGTTTCACTACATGAGAAATTGGAAATTAATTCAGCATACTCTACACTGAGATGTTGTGTTTCACAAATGATAATCATTAAAGTATTTTTTTCTGTAGTTAATCTGTTAATTAGTATTCCTTTTTTAAAATAACTTTTATTAAAAGAAGATTTTATAAACATTTAAAAAACGACAGAAAGAAGAAATAGAAAAAGAAAAAAATTATAAAGAGTAAAAGAAAAAGTGAAGAATAACAAAACAGCAAGAAAAAGATATCTAGGAAGCAGCTTCTGATTTTCTTTGCAGCAGTTACAAACATAGTTACTACCATATCCACCTGCCCATATTGCATATTGTAGTTCGGTTCTTCCCATAAACAAATCCCAAAATCAGCAGTTCATTTTTATCCATTTTCAGCAAAAAGTTTCCAGTGTTATAAAAATAATTGTAGTTCCCTCTTTGTTAATCAGTATTTCATATATGACACTGGGCTTGATCCATGCCATGCTTCTGAATGTCGGCAGATTCTGATATTCTAGACAGCTAAAACATTGCCAAGAGAGTCACTGTTTACCTGGCACTTGATTTCCTTTTATAAATATATATAAAGGGTGCTCACACAAACTGGCTAGCCCAAGGAAGGACAGTGCTGATCATGAAAGACCTTCACAAGGGAACAGCATCATCCAACTACCAGCCAATAACCGGCCTCCCCACAATATGGGAAGTTCTACTCAGACATCATAGCCCCCAAGCTACAGGACCACATCAGCCAATACATGTGCATAGCTCAGAAGGGCATTGGGAACAACACCAGAGGCTCAAAACACCAGTTGTTCATAGATAGAGCTGTCACTCAAGACTCAAGGTCTAGACAGACCAATCTGAGCACAGCCTGGATTGACTACAGGAAAGCCTACAACTCAATGCCACACACATGGATCTGTGAATGCCTGGCACTATACAAAGTCAACAGGACACTAAGGACATTCCTCAAGAACTAAATGGGACTGTGGAAGACAACACTGGAAGTCAAGTCAAGACAGCTCACACAAGTGGCCATCAAGTGCGGCATAAACTAAAGTGATGCACTGTCCCCACTGCTGTTCTGCATAGGCTTGAACCCCCTCAGCCAGATAATCACAAGAACTGGATATGGAAACAAGTTCAAGAGTGGAACTACCATCAGCCACCTCCTCTACATGGATGACATCAAGCTGTATGCTAAAAATGAATGAGACATCAACTCGCTGATCCACCTGACACAGATCTACAGTGAGGACATTGGGATGTCATATGAACTGGATAAATGTGGCTGGAGGGTAATAAAGAGAAGGAAGGTAGTTAAGACTGATGGGATGGAACTACCAGCAGGCCACAAAGCAGACATACAGACCAGCTACAAGTACCTTGGTATCCCACACTCACATGAGAACCACGATGAGGAGGCAAGGAAGACAGCAACATCCAGGTACCACCAAAGGATAAGACAGGTCCTGAAGAGCCAGCTCAATGGCAAGAACAAGATCCACACCATCCACACATATGCCCTGCCAGTCATCAGGTACCCTGTCGGTATAGTGAGCTGGCCAAAGGAGGACATGGAGGCTGCTGACATGAAGTCCCGGAGGCTCCTCACAATGTATGGAGGTTTCCACCCCAAGTCCAACACCCAGAGACTGTATACCAGCCAGATAGAGGGAAGGCAGGGTCTGATATGTGTCAAAGCCACTGTCTGGGATGAAACCCAGAGCATCCAGGAGTACGTCTGTAAGATGGCACCCAAAGCTGAGCTATGAGAGAATGCCTGAGGCAGCAGCAGACATGGGAGGAAGTTCAAGTGGAGGAAGTGCCATGGCAAGACAAGACCCTGCATGGGATGTACAATCAACAGGTAGCTGAGGTGGCTGACAATGGGTAATCCTACCAGTGGCTGGAAAGGGCTGGACTAAGAGAAAGCACTGAGGCACTGATCATAGCAGCACAAGAACAGGCACTAAGCACCAGATCCATAGAACCAGGGTCTACCACGCTAGAAAGGACCCAAAGTGCAGATTGTGCAAAGAGGCCTCAGAGACAGTCCAACACACAGTGGCAGGGTGTAAGATGCAGGCAGGAACAGCATATACTGAACGGCACAATCAAGTAGCTGGCATTGTGTACAGGAACATCTGCACAGTGTATGGGCTAGACCCTCCCAAATCCAGATGGGAGATTCCACAGAAGGTCGTGGAGAATAACAGGGCTAAGATCCTGTGGGACTTTCAGATCCAGACAGGCAGGCAGGTACTGGCCAATCAACCAGACATTTTGGTAGTAGACAAGCACCAGAAGACAGCAGTGGTGATAGATGTAGTGGTGCCAAGTGACAGCAACATCAGGAAAAAGGAATATAAGAAGCTGGAGAAGTACCAGGGCCTGAAGGAAAAAATACAGAGGATGTGGAAAGTAAAGGCCAAAGTGGTCCCAGCGGTGATAGGAACACTCGGGGCTGTGACTCCTTAGTTGGGAGAGTGGCTCCAACAGATCCCAGGAACAACATCAAAACTCTTTGTCTAGAAAAGTGCAGTGCTAGGAACAGCTAAGATACTGCGCAGAACCCTCAAACTCCCAGGCCTCTGGCAGAAGACCCGAGATTGTGGAAGACACATACCACCCATAGGGGTGAGAGGGGATTTTTAAAAAATATATGTATAGGATTATCACATAATCCCCATAGCAGCTGTGCAAATGTACAAGTAAACTACCACAACCATTCAGGGCAAGTAGAATCAGAGCTCCTCTTTTTCTTCTCAAAAGCATTTTAGGAAGAAAACATCTTGGAAGATACAGAAAGAATGTGGGGGATTACTGCATTTCAAGTCAAGGAGGAAGGAAGAAGGCCTGGTAAGGCCCAAAAGAAGGAGGTAACTACAGCTTAGCATAGACTATAAAATCTCCTTTTGTTACCATTTTTTTTAAAAGCTTGCAAAAAAAAAATTAATTTCAGAGAAATTGGCATGTGATAGTCAAGCATGCTTTCTAGTTATAAGCTGGCCAAGAAGGTAAACTGGTAAATGTCCCATCTCTCTTTGCAAAATCCATGGAGAAGATGGATTCCTGGCTTTCCATGCTTCAATTAAATTGCATGGGAGAAGGCAATAGGTGGAATTGGCTAGGTTCCACCCACCTGGGAGGGGCTAAAATGCATTCCACTACCATTCTGAAAGTGATCTTTGATCTGTGTTTGATTACTGTTTTAAGCCTGAACCTTTTACCTCCTTGACCCTAGAAACTTTTACAAAGCTCCTCACTATAGTAGGAGTATAATCATTATTCTACTCACTTGCCATAGTTTAAATTATAATGACACTAATAATTGCTTTCTCAAAGTTTAATGTTCTTCTGGCTTAAGTCACTACAGATCTTCATTAAAAAACCTCACCTAGTGTATCTCAGAAGTAAGGTAGTATTTTTCCCCAATCTAAGAATGAATTAATCATCAGTAATTCAGATCCATTATCGTTCGCACCTGCTGATGAATCTGGTTATTAAATGGCTTTAAAAGAAAAAATATTTTATGAATAAAAATAGTATTTTTGAATATATATGTACACATATATGAAAGGCTTTAATAGCTTTAGCTGTGCCAATCGCTATCACGTACCCACTGCAGCTATTACTCCTTATCAAATCAGACAGATGCTGGAAATGAATTTATTAAATTTGCTACTTTGCCTGCAGAAAAGCCAGCACTGTCTAAACTATTCTATTTTATTTATTCCTTCAATTTATGTATAATTTCCTGAAAGAACTTTGCTGCAAGGTGACTGTTACCATCACATGCTCAGAATGCAAATCTAGAACTACATGAAGTGGATATGCTGCTCATATTTTTCACTGTCGAATCAATACATTTTTTCCCACCTACTTCTCTCTAGGATATAATCTACCACCCATATAAATTGTATAAAGAAATAAATAACAAATAGAGTGCTATAGACATTTCATGCCCAATTTCTAGTCAGGCATATCTCCATTAAGCTGTAAAAATATTGGATCAGCACAATTAAAATCAATAAGAAAAAGAAAAAGTATAAATAATGTACAAGACATTGGAAAAATCTTGTAAATAATGTGTATTAAATATGACCTCTAGATCCTAAGTTTGGGATGTGGTAAATTTCCATATGGTATAGAAGGTTTCTGCTTTCATTACCTAACCAAAGACTTCATGAATAATCAAGATATAAAAATGCCTGTGTGTACTTCCCCTGTGCATGCTTCTAATAAATTAAATGAATAAACTGAAATGTTCAAAAATATTCCCAGCTGTCCTCTACATCTCAAATTTTATTGGATCTTTTATATGACTGAATCAAATAACTTGGGTGTTAAATAGATGCAGTGGAGTCAGGGAGGATGGGGTAAGAAAGCCTTACTAGAATATGAACAACCAGACAGGCTTCATAGTTAGATTGACTTGATACAACTCATATACAGTTTGCTTTTTATCTGTCATTCTTGAATAATCCACACATTGGTAGTGACAGACTGGGCGGTTGCCTAGGGCCACATATTTGAACAAATATTTCTGATCATCTCCTTTCAGTTTGCATAATTCACTTACACGTCCTTTTCTTTATTTCTTTTCATAAAATATCAGATTTAATTCCCATTTTATATATTTATTTACTCCACTTCACATGGTTCCATCTGTCTTGAAAACATAATTTAATTTTTCTTCAACCAAAACCACTTCCTGGCTTCTTAAAATGCCTGTGACTACAGTTTACCTGATCTTGTTTAATGTGCCAGAAGTTTTTAAATTCTGATTTGCTTTTATAATGATTTGGAAGCAAATGTGGAGTTGTTTCTTGAATATTCTAGCTGATTTTTGAGGATGAATTTTTAGAAGTCTCATAACAAGGAAACATAAGAATAGTGTTGCTAATCATGCCAAACCCCAAACAGCAAGTAGAACTGTGCTCAGTATTCCTGATGTGGACATACAATAGAGTTGCATAAGGGCAGTACAATGTTGACAGTTTTAAATTTCTTTCCTAATGATCCCTAGATGGAATTTGCCTTTTTCACAAATGCAACACCCTGAATTGACATCTTCATTGAGCCTAAGATATTCAAGGCAACCTATATTTGAACTGTATAAAACTTTTACATCTGCTAAATTAGAACGTAATTCCCTTGACACAGTGGATACAAAATGTAAAGTAAAGGTACTGGAAATAAAGGAAAAAATCTGGTAAATTATTGACCTCTCACAGGAGGAATAGATTCATATTATTTCTACTCTTAAGGATGATCAGAAAAAAGTATATAATGACTCTGACCATTTTTATTTTTATATTTGGAATTTATCGTATTGAATCAAAAGTTACTGAGAAAGAAAATAATCATTTTCTAAATAAATATAGTTCTTCCAAAGGTTATAGATGACCAAGCTATTTATCTGGGTACATCTCTTATCTCTTCAGGCAATAATAAAGTACTATTAAATCTATGAAAACAGGTGTTTTTCTGCACAAGTTAGGTCTGGTTAGAAATCATGAACCAATCTGGTAGACCTCAGCCTAATTCTTTCTCAGTCTTGTATTCATCAAATACATTCAGCATACTGACTGAGAATTCCGGGAGTTGGTGTACTGGTTACAGTATCAAACAAGGACCAAGGAGTTCCAGGTTCAAGATACCTGCAATTATGAAAATATACTGGGTGACTTTCGGCTATTCATTATCTCTGGACCCAACGTATTTGAGACTCTGATGTAGAAAAGAATGTGCCTTTCCCATTCACTTCAGTGAGCCAGTTTGGTATAGTGATTAAGATACCAGGCTAGAAACTGGGAGAGTGTGAGTTCTAGTCCCAACTTAGGCACAAAGCCAGCTGGGTGATCTTGGGCCAGTCACTCTCTCCCTTAACCCTAGGAAGAAGGCAATGGAAAACAATGTCCAAAGAACCATACTAAGAAAATGGCAAAGACTATCCAGGCATAGTTTGGAGTCAAGACTAACTCAACAACAGCAACACACACACACACACACCACACACACAAAATCACTTCAATATTCCAAATAATTTTACTGTGCAGACCTTGATCAGTAAATATAAGTTGTTTTCTTCAGGAAAACTGAACACATAATTCAGTCATTTTAAAAAAAATCTATAAATACTTTTTATTTTAAAGATGTAGCAACTCACAGGTAATCCTAACTCTGATGTGCTCAAATTTCTTGCTTTCCCTAGTTTTCTTTCATGTGCTTACATTGTTGTTTTAAACAGACATAAATATCAGCACTGAAAATAACTTTTTTTCCTGCTACTAGTCTTAACTGAATGTGTCTTAATAACACATTAACTATGGTTTACTTTGACTTAATTAACTTAAACACTTGGGTTTGCAAAACTCACTAAATCATAAACTGTTCATACAATACACTGAAATACTACCTAATAAACCACACTTTCGTTTAGTGTATTCTGCCAATAAAGCCATTGAATTTGGCTGGTTTCGAATTCCAATTCCAAATCTAACCTTGGTTTCAAATTTCAATTCCAAACCTTGGTTAAAAGGAAGTACTGTTAGTCATTATTAATGTTGGGGCAAATAATATCACTTAAGCAAACTCCAGCACAGAAGGAAATAGAAATAATACAGAAAAAAAGAAGCTAAGTAGAAACCCTTTGTTTTCCTAATCATGATAAAAAGATAATCCAACACACTATAGGCAGAAAATGTAGAAACCAGGAATTAAACTATTTCATGAAAATTCTTCTGTTACTTGAGAGATTCACTACAAGACAGATTCCATATAGCTATTGGAACAATGTTATATTATTTGGTTAGATAGTTCCTCCTAAAGCACACACTGATAAAATACCAAGATGAGTTCTTCCTTCTATTTAGAATGAAAAGACACAAGGCAATTTAGAAGAAGAAAGATTTATAGAACACAAACAACAGTGCTAAGCTTGAACAGGGAACTGCAATTACAAGAAAAAGCCAAGAATGAAGAAGAAAGAAGAAAATAATTCACTTCAGTCCAAAAAGGGAATGCTTGTTACACACAGCAATGACTGGTTTGTTTTACTACAGAGCTGATGTCAGTGCCAAATGAATTATTAATTTTGTTTCTCACATATTTCTATTTTTGACAGAAATATCTCCTTGTGGAATATTAGCTCCTTAAATTTTCTTTGCTCATTCCAGGAAAATGTTTCCCTCACATTTTTTTTAAATAATAATAACAACAACAACAATACAGGAAACAAAATGTGAATATCAAAATAATGTAATAAAACATGAACAGAATGCTAGCAAGGAAAAGCATTACATAGTCAATTTCTACAAAAGAAAGTGGATAAAGATAAAACCTGGCAATGACTTACAACAGGAACATTAAACAAAGAAACTGGAGGCTTGATTTTGGCTGCTCGAGAGCAAGCTACTCAAACGAATGCAATCAAGGCCAGAACTGAAAAGTCACCACATGATTCAAAATGCAGGTTTTGCAAAGAAGCAGAAGAAACAGTAGATCTTATACTCAGCTTCTGCAAGAAGATCACACAAACTGACTATAAACAATGACATAGCACAGTCATCAAAATGATTCACTGGAACATCTGTAAAAATTATCAATTGCCAGTAATGAAAAATTGGTGGGAATATATAGTTGAAAAAGTAGTAAAAGATGAGCAGGTTAAAATATTGTGGGATTGCCAAATACAAACTGATAAAGTCATGGTGCATACCATACCAGATTTAATGTGGTTGAGAAGAAGAAAGTGTGGATAATTGATGTGGCAATACCAGGGGATAGTAAAATAGAAGGCAAAGAATTGGAGAAGATCACAAAGTACTAATATCTGAAAATCAAAATTGAAAGATTATGGCATAAACCGGCAGTGATGGTCCCAGTGGTTATCGGCATCCTGGATGCCATACCAAAAAGGCTTGGATAGCACTTAGAAAATCTGGCCACACTGCTTGGATCTATGTATATACTATGCCAATACATTACAACACCCTAGATTCTTGGGAAGAACTCGATGTGAATGAAGGCCAACACCAGCTAAAGAACTGGCAGCTGTGATTTCATGTTGTTGTGTATAATAATAAGAGCAACAACACCTATGGCAAAAGAAAGCAAAGATAGTACCAATAGTAATAGATGCCTTAGGTGCAATCCCAAAACATCTGGAGCACCACTTGAGGACCACCGGCATTGACAAAATCACCATCGGTCAATTGCAAAAGGCATTTTTACCTGGAACAGCTGATATCCTGCAATGATAACTTTAATACCATCAAACAACAACTTCTGCCTATTCAAGGTCCTTGGGAAAGACTTGATAGGTGGATAAAAATGCCAAATCCAGTCTAAACATCTGGCTGACTGTGTGACCAACCACAATAATAACAACAACAATAACAACAACAACAACTAAGGAGAGGTCACATCTATAGAAGTAAGTTGCACTGATTTTCTTTACTCCACCAGACAAATGTAATACAAGAAACAGACTGAGAGAGGTCACACAGTAGAATCACCTCCTGTTTGCCTTCCAAATAAAAGTACCCTAACAGGAAAAAATATTCAAGAGAAGCACTAATTTAAAACATGCGATATAATATATAATATTTGCATTTATTTAACTTAAAAAAATGCTTCATGCTTTAAATTTAGATATATAGCATTAGCAACCCTTACAATATTCTGCGAGATGAGCTAATATTGTTACCCTTGACTTAACAGATATGGGGCTTATAAATTACTAGAAGTAGCTTCATAAATGTTCACTGAATTAAAATTTGAACATGGCACCTAAGGTTATAAAGTGCAACCTTAACTACAGCAATGTATCAGCCTACTACATACTGATAGCGCCATGACCTAACTATATTTACTTGAAAAATAAATGCAAATAAGTAAAATACTTGGTTCATTCATCATGCTAATCATAATATGATTTATTTGGCTTTATTCTCTGCATTGTATAAGCCCATCCAACCACGTTTTATTCAGGAAAGTATGCTTAAAATAAATAATGGCTTGGGAGGGTGCATAAACCCAGTCATAAAGTTATTCACATGAATTGAAAAGCCTCTTCCAATATTTACTGGGCATCATCATCTGAAATTGAGCTTCCTGATGGCTATTTCTAAGCTTGTTCAACAGCCGAGGTAGAACAGGCTATATTATCTTCTGTGTAGGTGTGGCCAGACTCTGGGTCTGAACCTGTTTTGCTTCTGATAACATCGCTGGAAGAGTGATCACTCATAATTGTTCCTTTAAACCACATAAACCATTTTTAGGGCTGTGGTAGTCATCAGCAGCTGCTGATGCATTATCAATGATGTTGTAGGATAAGAAGGAATTTTCTACATATTTCTTCCTATCCCTTCCTCCTTATGAGATGTTATCATAGCTGAATGCCAAATAAATGGAAAATGAGAAGCCTAAAAGCAGAAAACACCATCCTGGCATAAGGCCTAATTATCTGAGGGACATAGCATCCTCTGCCCCTAGAATTCAATAGAGTTGGCTTGCTTGGGGCCCAGCATTTAGGCACTGTCATCTAGCAGGACCAGGAAGCAAGCCTTCTCTAATGCTCCACTTGTCCTCTGAAACAGTATCCCCCTGGAGATATTGATGGCACCCATTCTACCCACCTTTAAACAAGCCTTAAAACCTTGCTTTTCATCTAAGCTTTGGGTTAGTGGTCAGGCCCCATTAAGTTGGGGGATGGGGTGAATGATCTTTTTGATTTGTTACTTTTGGGCACCCACTATTCTTTTCTTGTATGATATTGTTTTCTCTGTGTTTTTAATTGAAAAGCCACCTAGAATCATTCTGGAATTGGGCAGCCTAAAATTGGAAGGGAGGGAGGGAGGGATGCCATTATGTGATGGAATGGAATTATGAAGGCCAAGCTCAGGGAGATAAGCATTTTCTTAGCTCACTGGAACCACGTGAGAGGAACAAAAGGATGAGACTGACACCTCCCTGAGGAATTCACACTGTTGTGGCTGGAGGACTTTGGGAACTGGGGTTTTAGTCTGGGAAGATTCTTGCTAGAGGTTGTAGCTAATAAACATAGCTGGACTGAATTTGCATGGTCTCTTGGAGTTCCTTGGGCTAGGCCTGACACATTGCCATCATTTTTTAATGCAGCTAGCATTGGGAAGGGAATTCTTTCCTGGTGCAGATGGCAGCTGAAACTGGATAAATTGGACAGGATGGCTGGCTTTAACATGCCTTGATGCTGTAAGAATACACTCAGTTCATATTCTGAGGCAGTTACAAAGTAAACTGATATCAGCATTTCCTCAGAATTTTTAAGTAGCCAACTGTGGTTGAATTAAAAGAAAGCTATATGATATATTTCACGCAAAAAAGAGATGATTGAAACAATTTTTGATGCTATGAATGTTATGAAAATAGTTTGCCAAGCATAGTGGCTTCTTCTGATCCCCTAGCTTGTTAAAAGCAACACCAGATAAATCAAACATTTTAATACTCATTTTTTTTTTCTTTCAAACTGAAACAGATCATGTATATTGCATTCTTCCTGGAAATGATTCCTCTGGCATGGTTTTTTCTTTATTATTGTAATATTGGTGTGCACACAACAAATAATATTAATGGAACAGCACTTTGTATAAAAATGCACCTATGAGACTCTTAAACCTCTTGCAGCTAAAGGCTCTATTTGAATATTTGCTACACTAAATATTAAGGGAATGTAGAATATTTTGAATTATTTGAATATAAAATGCAATAGCTGCTTAATAGAAAGAAGAAACTCTGTATGGAAATTAAAGGGCTGATGTAATGAACAACTCTGATTTAAATGCAGCATAGTATTACATCATCACAAAAACAGGTGGGAGTATATATCTCAAAGCACTCAATTCACAGTTAAAACACATGCAAGCCCACTTCTGGTTTTCATATGTGGCATACTGAACACATGGGTGGAACAAGCACGATAGCTCCTTCTTATCTGATCTCATTGTTCTCCAAGTATTGGCAGTGAACATCTGCAAGAGAAAGTTTTTCTGTATGGGTTCCACATGTGATTTTAAATTCTTTAAAATCGGAGATCTGTGCTTAGTTTGCATGTATGCCTGCATGCATGCATGTGTATACACTTATTTAAAAAAATAATTTTATAGTTATGATAAAACAGAATATCAGAAAATGCATTTCTTTAAAAGAGGAAATAAGGGAATAGAATTGATTGATTATGTGCCATCAAGTTGTTGTCGACTCCTAGCAACCACATAGATAGGTTTTCTCCATGACAATCTATTCCAGACCTGATCTTTCAGGTCTTCCAATGGTAAAAATGTAAATTTTTAAAAGATTTCTAAAATATGTTAGTATTAAGGCCTGGGGTATCACAAAGGGAAACTAGTCAGTTTCTAACACACAGAAGGCTCATGTCTGATTGCCACCAAATGGCAGTCTGGACATGAGTTTCCCTGAAGACAGTAGGTATATTGGAAGCCGATATAATTTATCATCTGATCCCAAGTTATTTAAGGCTTTGTATAGCAATACCAACATATTAAATTTGCCTGGGTGCAGATTGGCAACAAGTGTTGCTTTTATTCCATAGGTGTAATGCATGCACAGTTAAGAGCTATAACTTCCCATAGCTATAACTTCCAAACCAGTCCCAGTAGTGGTCCTTGGGTTAGGTCCTTGGTCCCCTACAAAGGTTTGGAGCTTCAGCTCCCTGTGAGAATGTCAATATTCCTGTGCCAGTGGAACTGAATCCATGGATGGAGAAATGCCATTTAAAGTGGTGGATTACTTTTCAGAAGAAACTATGCTTGAAAGATCAGTTTGTGCTCTCATTAGAAGGGATTTCTGGCTAGTCATACCACTCGCCTTCTAAGTTCCTACATTTTCTGAAGACAACAGAAGTTTAAGATATAATAAGCATTGAAACATGGGAAAATATCTAAAGTATTTTATCTAATTTACCCAATTATTTTCTTTTATTTTTGGGAATGGAGAAATAATTGTAATAAATAATAAAATAAACAAGTTTGCTGCATAGTGTATTTATGCCAAGATAACAGTCGTTGCTGGACAATTATTTTTGTCTGTAAAAGGAAAATCATTTCTTGTTCTGTAAAGTGACAAAAAAAGGAAAAAATCTATGAAAACAAATCTAAGATTAAGCAGGTAACAAAATTATATTGCCTTGTTGCTGGTGTTTATGCTTTATTTAACTGTGTTGATTAATCATAATTTTTATGCAAAACATGCCTTATGTAACAAAAGATGAGAAACCAGTACCTGTGGAACTTGTGGAGCAATCCAGATGAGGAAAACCTTTCTAAAAGACATGAGGAAGCATAAGACAGTAGGATAATATTAATACATTTAAATGTTTAAAAACCTTTTTCATTTACATTATTCCTTTGGAGTTACATATAATGTTTGTGTAAAGAGATGTTCCAGCATTGATCTCAAGGAACAAGAGATGCAAAATATGAGATACTGTATACTGGATCACTTTATGCATGCCGAATTTCTGAAGTAAAATAATTATCTTTTATCATTTTATGCCACAATGAATATTTATGGTTAAATTGGCATTTGAGAGTTCTTAACTTATGTAAACTTTTATTTTTTAATGAAGGCTCCTATCTTTACACAGTGCCTGGATACCTCTTGAAAACACCATGGAAGGGTATTCGGCTTTTTCACATATCTGAAAAGAATGTTCAATAGAAGAGGAAGCACCTGTTTTGCAGATTTATTCTTTTTTTTTTTCACATAGAAGTTAACCCTATCTCTGCATCAATTTACTATTTTCTTTTTTTATGACCCAATGAATATGAACACATCTTTGTACATGCCTTTTTCTTTTAAAGCCACCTTTATTCACAACAAAATTTCCCATACTTGCCTTTTATTTCCTACTATTTCACTGAAGTAGGTATTTTTAGATACAACTTTCTTTACTGTGTGGTGTTTTGCTCACTTGAATGTTTCCAACTGAGCAAGACTCTGGCATCAGCTCATACTATTACCAATTTACTTAACGATAAGAAAAAAAGGAAATTAATTTTATAAGTGTCAGGCCCAGCCCAAGAACAACAGTGAAACAGTTCAGCTGAGTTCAGTTCCTTTATTTGCTTACACCACGTAGACAGAATCTTGCCAGATTAAATCTCTACTACTGCAACTAGTGGATATGCCCTGGGAGATTGTAGGGAGTGGCTATCCTGAATCTCTTTCGCTTCCCACGCTCCCCCTGTGGATTGTATTGTCTCTTGCCTCCTTTCCTCTCCAGGAATGCAGCCCCTCCTTCCTGATAGCCTTGTTCTCTCCCACAATCCACCACATCACCCTCTCCTTTATAGCTATATTCCATCACAATAAGTTAGTATAAGCAACATAGCTGTGTCAAAATTGTTGGAAGCATAGAACAGAGAAGTAGAAACCACTTAGTTTAGACCATTTGTCCAACCCCTGCTCAATGCGGGATTCCAAATTAAAGTATCCCAGATAGATTATTATCTAGCTATTGCTTGAACATGCCCAATGGAGGGAAGCTACTTACTCTTGGGCTATCTGGTTCCCTCTTACAATTTTTTTTCTAATTTTAATCAGAATCATCTTAAATCTATTATTATGTGGTCTGACATGAAGCTGACACACGACTTGCCCTAACATTCTTTTATAGATCTTTGAAGAACGTTATCATTGTTCTCCCTCCCATTCTCAGAGCTAAACTGAAGCTTCAATATTTCTTTATAGGAATGTTTAGTGTCCGGATCATCTTCTTTATCCCTCTGTGAACAAATGCAATTTGTCTGAACTATTCTTAAAGTGTGGTGCCCAGAACTGAACATAATAAGCAAGGTGAGGATCTGACAGCTGCCATATAAAATATATCAATTATTTCACCTGATTTATAAACTAGACTTATTCATTTATTTATTTAATCACTTTATATCGTTGCCCATCTCACATAGGTGACTCCAGGTGGCTTACAGTAAAAATAGATAAAACTAAATAAAACACATACAGTACAAAAAATAAAAACACACAGCAGCTAGAATCATAAAACAACCATTAACCTAACTAGGAGACAGGCTGCAACACAACACGCTACTTTGCATAGCATTGTTTATCCCAAAAGGTAAACAGCATGATGATTTTGCATGCACAATAAATTAAATATGAAGAAATGTTAAATATTCCTCAAATTAACTAATCCTGGCCCATATAAGGTATCTTGAACCCCTGTCTTTCCATCATGCCTGTTGCAACCACCATTCCAGATTAGAATATAGACCCATTGTGCTTCCAGCACTTTGTATCCTATATTCTGATTTGTTAGATATTAGGGCTATGGGTTTGTCCTTTCTGCTTCTATGGAGCTCAGCTTGCCTTCCCTAAATCTATCAAAAAAGGCTAAGTTGGGAGAATGATTCCCCAAGGAGAAAGCTTGGTAACAGCTTTTAGTCAATAAGGACAGGCACAATGAGTTAGTTCAATAAAAATAATTGCCAAAAGAGACGTGTTGCTGAAATACCCAACAAGGAGTTTTCCTAACCTTAATGTTTTAATTCACTTTACAATTACGCTGAATTTGCATGCCATTTGGTTATTTGCATTTTGCTTTCTCTTGCAAACTTGAATTTTCCTTTCCATTCCTTTCAATTTCAGGTCAAGTCCCAAACACTTTCCTTAGGGAAGAGTGTGTGCGTGTGTGTTAGTGCAATCCATTTGTAACACTTATTTATTTGTTGAAGAAATGCAATTAGGTCATTACATTACTTAAAGAGTCACCTGTTACCCTGATACTTAGAGGCTAATTGACTAATCATTAAGAGCCCATATTGTCTGCTAAATTGGGAATGAAAGTAATTGGAATCAGTACAGATCACTTTCTTTAATCTTAAACAACAAAGTGATACATGACATCATATCAAGACAGGGAGGCAGTGAGTAATAGCCTGTAGACATTCCTCCTAATACTGACTGCAATCCATAATCTTCTTTCTCTGGAGGGGTTACATTAAAGCTCTGGAATCAGTGGGTATGAAGTGATGTGGCAGCTTTAAAAAAAAAACAAAAAAACAAAAAAACTAAGATTCTGCACCTGACCAAGAAAAAAGAAGTATATTTTCACAGCTCTCATTTATTACAGTCTCTCAAAGTCCTACATTTACTGCTAGAGGATCTGGGGATGGTTAAAACTACACAAGGGTTGTATCCTACTGTCTATAATATAGGTTAAACACAAACACAGTATTTCCTGGGGGCTTTAATTATACACTTACAGCATAAAGAACCAACAGAGTTACAGGAAAGGAAACTACAGGGAGTAAAGCAAGGAAAATGAATGTGTGTGTGTGTGTGTTAGATTCTGTGTGCTGAAACAACCATACCAAAGTTAAACCAAGGTACAGTGAATACTATTGTCCATCATGGTAATAAATAGGACATTTTAGGACATTAACTGCAAAAGGATAGTTTATCCCAGTGGTTTTCAAACTTGGCCAGCTTTCAGATGTGTGGACTTCAACTCCCCAGGCTGGCTGGGGAATTCTTGGGGTTGAAGTCCACACATTTGAGACTTGCCAAGTTTGAAAAACACTGGTCTCTCCCATGGGCAACTTGGTAAAATTAGCTGGAAATCCTTAACTTTAACAAGCTATTTCCCATTGGGGCATTATTCCATCAGAGTATCCCTTGCCAAGCTTTGGAGTGTCCATCTTAATTAAGACAGTAATGAAGTGATCAGAAAACATTTGCATGCTCTGGAGATTTTGTTCTACTTTGTAAAAGTCCCTCCTTCTGATTAACCAGATTAGAAATTAGCATATGCCAATTGCATATTCCTTCTCCTAGTTGAACTCAGAATTTGCTTGGTCAAATAAGGGAAAAAATAAAAATGTAAAACAAGATACTAGGGCAAAACAACTCAAACACGGGCTAATTTCCTTGGTAACCCATCAATAGCTCTAGCTTTCCCTATAGCTGGTATAGAAGATATTCTATTTTCTATACCTGCAGGCTAACATGGAATAGAAATTCTATTTCAAACCCCAGTTTCTCAATCATTGCATCTTATGATAGAATGGCCAAGAAGACAAAAATGATTTCTATCCTTTATTTTCTCATTGTCTTCATCCTACTGCAGATGAGGTGAGACACAGGCAGGAGGGATGTTGCTAGGTACTTAACACATTTGGCTGCTCCCATACAAATTTTATAAAGTCTCTACATGTTACTATGCATGTCTATGTACAAATTGACAAATTGATGAGATTTTATAAAAAGGCAAAGCAAACTATGATTCCTGTTAGTTCTTCCTTTGAGCTATGGGAACCAACATGATCTCGATGGAGCCACAACACTATATGGATAATACCCTCTATCCCATTTACAATCTGTTAACAAAAATGGGTTTCTCATGTACCCATTCTAACTAAAACAAGTCTTGCCGGTATTTAATAAGACATATCTCTCTCCACACACATAGATATTATTCAGCATATACAGATAGTCCTTGTTTAGTGATCACAATTGGGACCAGCAACTTGGATGTTAAACAAAGCAGTCACTAAGTGAAACCGCAACTGTGCTTATGATCTTACTTCAGCTTTCTTTTGCCTTACAGACCTGCGAAAGTCATAAATGTGAGGAGTAGTTACAAAGTTACCTTTTCATCACTGTTGTAACTGTGAATGGTCACTAAATGCGGCAGTTACTAAACAAGGACTCCCTGTATTTACAGGGGGGAGATAGATGGTTGGGGGGAGTTCAATAGGAGGCAGAGCAGGCAGTCCCTTAACTTGCTGAGGCTTGGGGCTGGGAGAAACCAAGCTGGGAATGGCTTGGATCAGGGTGTGTCCTTGCCTAACAACTGGTGGGATTTGGTTAATGACAGCAGTGGGGACTGCTGGGATTGCCATTGCCAAGTGATGCAGTCACATGATGTTTCACTTAACGACCGCATTGTTTAGTGATGGAAATTATGATCCCAATTACTGTTGTAACTGAAGGACTACCTGTAAGCAGGACATTGGAACTATTCTATAACTGTTCTTATCCCTAAGAATGACAATAGTACAAATCCTCCACACTACTGCCCTTTTAGGTGTACCTAGCAAACCATAAGCCAGGTTTCTGTATTATACAGTAAATTATTGGATTGGCTGGACCAGGAAAAACTCGCTAATGAGCAAGTAGGATTTAGGGAGGGCAGATCCACAATCGGTCAGTGTGCATCTTATAATTCTTAATAGAAAAATATACAGAAGTGCAATATCACCCTTTACATGTGAGCTTTATGGATTTAAAATTGGCCTTCAACTCTGTTCCAAGGACAGAATCTGGTGGAAATCTCACACATCTAAGTAGAGAAAGTTGTTATTTTTTCTACTCAGGATGCTGTTACCCAAGTTAGTTGGGATATTGCTGACTGCATTATTGCAGCTATTCCAATATGTCAAGGGATGAAACAGTTGTATTCTAGCTCCTCTCTCCTTCAATACCTATGTGAACTCCTTGGTAGTGCATTTTTTCTGACATACTTTATTTTCACTGTGACAAAGAAGCCCGTTCTTATATACAGATTCGCTTCTTTCAATATTCATTCCTTACAACCATACCCACTGCCTATCCACTAGCTTTAAATTGCTTCATCTGTCTTATCATTTTAGCAAACATTCTACTGCTCTAATTTCTCAACATTTAGGTACAATTTGCAGTTGATCACTGTTCCGAGTCATACAAACTTGGTCTTGATACATCTGTTTTCAACTATATGCATCTTGTGGTATCGTACAATCTGCCTAACATTTGCTACGAATCATTTGGGTTCTCAAACGACAAAACAGCATCATCTGCTTGCAAAAATGCAATCACATTGACATCTCCAACCAATATTTTTTTAATAATTGTTTGATTAAACAAGCAAGGAAGAGTATATTAGTAAGAGTAATAATAATTTTGTTTAGTGTACATGTATAACTAAGTGTGGTACAGGTAAATTAAAAAAATATTATACATATAAACCATTATCAGCAATAAAACAATGTAATTTTCACTGTAAGACTTTTCTTAATACAGTATAACAATCAATATAAAACATTCCTAATCCTGGTGTATCATATATAATATAATGAAGAATGACAAGAAGATTCTTCCACCTTCATGAAAAGCATTTTAAGGGTTTTTTAAAATTTAAGAGATGGCAAAATTCCACAGAAAGACAGTTCCAGAAAGATGAGCTAAATGAAAAAAGCTTAATGGTTTTTTTATATGAGGTAGCCATTTTAAGGAAAGGAGAAACTAATTGACCTTGATTGTATGATTGAGCTGAATGCACAGGAACATGAGTTGAAATCAAGTTATTCAAATAATTTAACTACCTATTTGTTAAAAATAAATTAATAAATCTTTTTCTAAGCAGCTTTTCACCAAGGAATCACCTTTCTCATTCAAGCTTAGGTTTACAAATGGCTAAATCACTTTTCCTGTACTTTCTGCCCGATTACCAGCTATCAATTCTTGCTACATACCTAGCAACATATAATTTCCCTGGATCTTATCTCTGGTCCCTCCATTATTATCATCCATTGAAATGTAGCATGCAACTATTCTCAATCTATGAATTCCTACTTTCAAATGCATCCAAAACAACCTAGGCGACATCAATTGGTGTTTTCTAAGTTACTATTTTATTTATTTATTTAGATTTTATATTGCTGTCCATCTTGCCATAGCACCTCTGGGCAGCTGACAACTGATAAAAACACTATACCAAGTAACAACTCCCCAAAACAACCAACATATAAAACCTAGAACGACCAGCAAGGTCACAAACAAATCTAATAAACTAAGAATGCCCCACAGGATCCAGTTATCCTCCCAACCCCTATGCACACTAATAATTTAATCTGCATCTTCAATTCTATGCATGTATTCATCATCTTCACTCCATAGTATTTGATCCCTCATTCAGATGTATTAAATCCTTCATCCTTCTCTTAAGACTCAGCAAAACTTTCTTTCTTACATTACATTACTTCATTCATAGTCTGCCATTTATTCTTCTTCTTTTCCAAGTCATAATCTTTCAATTGTCACATTCATTGCCGGATGGGCCCATCAATAATTATCTTTAATCTATCATAGCTTTTGTAAATCATAGATTTTATATGACACCTTTTAGTAAGATAGAGGAGATGTAGACAAAGGTACTAGCCTTAGACACATCTTCCCTTGCTTCCCCTACTAATGGTAAGGTCAACACCAATCAGTTCTCACATATTTTGGCCAGTATACCACAAATGCAATCAAGGCCTAGTTTTATACCAAAACTGCTCATGATGTTCTATGCAAGCTACACGTTAGGACCTGTAATCTAAAGGCTCCTTTGCAAGCCAACATACTGTCACCTACATCCTACCAGTTATGAAACACACTCAGAACCATTAAAAAACACAAACTATTTTACCTGTAGGGGTTCATTTATTATCTCCTGCACTTTTTTTCCTAAAATGAAATGTAGTTATATTTGTGTGTCATGCACATAGCCATTGGTATCTAGATACAAGTTGAGAGAGCAAAAAAATACATACAGGTTGGGATTTTAATTAGTATTGAAAAATCAATGATTTAAAAATAAAAGAAGGTTCCCCATCTCTTGTTTGCCCTTACTTCCTTCCCTCTTATATTCTGTTAAGTATTTAGTTGTTTTATAATGACATTTCTCATTTGTTTTTATTTTGAGGAACAAGTCCTTGTCAGCAAGATTTAAAATTTATTCTCACTGAAATTACAGCAAATAGTTTATCTACGGTAATTCAGGGGAACAAAATATTTCACTGAGTATTGGCATATCCATAAATTCAGTGGGTTATATTACAAAAAATGAATTAGTCTGAGAACAAGAGATCAAACCTTGGCAGGAAAAAATAATCTTCTTGCCAAAATCAAAAAAAGATGGTCACAACTCTGAGATTCTAGATAAACTTTTAATTTAGTAGGGCGTTGTCTGATTAGTTTTATTCTGGCTATAATGATGTGGTTGCTCAGAATAATATTTCTTTCCCTCTGTTGGAAAAAAGCCTTTTTTCAGAAGCTCCTTTAAGCATCCAAATTGGGGTTGGGAGGTGGTGGGGGGGGGGGGGAGGCAGCTGTTTTGCCTTCTGGCTTTGAAGGGCAGCATCACTTCAATTAGTCACTTCCTTTCAAAGGGGAAGCTTTACCCCCACTGAAGGTCTCTGTCAAAATGTTGGAGAAAGCATTTTGTTTTCCTCAACAATGAGAGCTAACCCAAGCAAGGACTAAAACTCTTTGTATCTTAAGCAGTATGGTGGGAGGACAGATAGGCAAAGCCCAGGTAGCTACATCATTTTAGGCAGTCAGAGAGTAGGAGGGCTGGAAAGACAAAGGCAGGAAGGAAGGGCCTTGGGGAGTTAGGATACTTACAAATTTAGATAATAGATAGATAGATAGATAGATAGATAGATAGATAGATAGATAGATAACAATAAATAAATAAATCAACTCAGAAATCTCAGAGATAGAGAGAATACAGAGAACCTCCCTAACCATCTACAGACACCCACCCCTTAGCAGTCAGTGAATTTTGAGCTGTTGAAGACGAGTGCAACGGAAGTCACATTTTCAACACAAAAATCCTCATTATGTTACATTTCAATGTTTTATAATTTTGTAATCCACTTGCACAGAATTACCCCCAGAGGTGGTAGGCATATTAGGATTGTGCAGTGATCCAGTCTTGAAGGGTAAAAGGTGATTCAAAACTCATGAGACACTCCGATGGTATCTGTCATCAATTCCTTAAAAGTGTGTTTGATTAACAGAGGTGCCAACAGTGCTAAGGTGATTTCACATGTGTATATGCACAGACATGCACATGACAAATCATCTTTTCCTCTTCAAATACAGATAATTGCATGGGTCTAATGTGTGAGGGTGTGTGTACACATACACACAAAGACACACACCATATATTCTGTCTATACTGAATAGTAATTTCTTCGATTCATTTTTTAAAAAAACTCTTATTTCTTAATCTACTCTTGACAGCAGTGGCATATAATACACAGTGATCTCATGCAGAGAGAACAGATTGGTGTGTGCCAATAACAGAAAGAGTTAAATTTAGTAAAAAGCTGTAGTCTTGCGTTTCCCTGCTGATCTACTGGATTTCACCTTGAAAGTCCCAGCATGAAGCTTATTTCTTTTTTACCTACTGTTGTTCTTTAAATGACTTAAAGCCATAGTCATCAGGAGTGCCTTAGAAGAATTCAACATACTGAATTTTCACATATTTATTGAAACATGAAGCAATAGCCAGCTTCACAACAATACACTTGATTATTGAATTAACCTGTTACAGTTCACTCAATATATTAAATTATAAAATAACCAAGTAGGCTGCTTTATATTGTTCATTAAGCAAGAAAAACTGCCACAATTTATCCAGGCTTAGCATGCTGTTTCAGTGTAGCTACAAGGCCTTTAACTAGTTCTTTGTGCGTTGTGTGAAATCAACTAGTGTACAGTTAATTGATATTGTGTTATTTGAAATATTATATATTTATCTAAACTATATTGAATTTTTAAAATTTATATGCAATTCAATGTGCAGAATTACATAATCAGTATAAAAGGACCTATATTTTAAAGATACTTTAACTCTTATTTAACTGGGATTATCCGCTATACTCTTTGTTTTACATTATTTTAAATTGCTTTCTTTGTTCTGATAGACAAGTCTGTGTTTTAGGTTGCTATGTAATTTTTGCAATCTGAATTAATTTATTTTAATATAGTTATCTCTTAGCTGTGACTGGATTTTGGTAGCTGAAAGATCGTATAGCAATACTGGTTATAAACAATTATGTAATCATTGCAGGTTGTTGTTAACAGTTTAAAGTTAAGTATCACTAATGAACTATTTTTTTCCATAGTGCTAAATTAATTACATACTAATTCTGATGATTCATAAATAAATTCATTGCTGTTGTTATTTTGAATAACAATAATGAAATATTATTCTTACTATTGAAGTATTATTTGCCTAAATCTGAAATAATTTCATAGGGTTTCAGTCTGAATATATCTATGCTATGCTATGCTATGCTATGCTATGCTATGCTATGCTATGCTATGCTATGCTATGCTATGCTATGCTATGCTATGCTATGGTGTCTGGTGGAATTATATAAAGTCATATAAAAACATAAGCCCGTGCTACTACTTGTACTAGTAAAGACAATAAACAAGTGCCACTAGACTTGAAATAGGCAAAGTTTCAGTTCTAGTGAGGGGTGTGTGTGTGTGTATGTATTTGTTTGTTTGTTTGTTTATTTATTTATTTATTCCAGGTATTTTAACATTCTAACGTACAGTTACAGACCTAGTTTTAATGTTTTATATTTTCGTGTTTTAATATTATTGTTGCTGCTGTTTTATAGCATTTTTGCACTTGCCCTGTTGTTAACAGAGATGGTAGCATCTAATTTTTCTAAACAAACAAACAAACAAATAAATAAATATCTAACAGTTTCTCATGGCCAAAGCACAGGATTATTTACATTACATTAAGGTTTATTAAGTAGTCTATCAACAAAATTAAAATAGACAAAAGAAGGTTATTGAGAAGTATTGCATGAATTAGGATTTCCTTTAGCAGTTGGCTAATTATTTTCCCACCACTGTTTCCATTGAAAAAGGTCCTAATGTGATCCCCTTTCACAGATTCAGTTTCTTCTAAGCAACTCACCTATGACTAGGAAAGGACTGTAAAAATGATTTGAGAATATATATCATGGGGTAGGCACTACTTAAGCTAACTTGGGGAAAATCTATTTATTTTTCAATGGATTTATACAAAGCTAATGATACCATTAGGTCAAGTCACATTGTTTTCCTAGCAACAGTACTT
This sequence comes from Python bivittatus, assembly GCF_059951505.1. Lineage (NCBI taxonomy): Eukaryota > Metazoa > Chordata > Lepidosauria > Squamata > Pythonidae > Python > Python bivittatus. The sequence goes on along the minus strand of NW_028277125.1, from coordinate 26,776,689 downwards.
ACCACTGTTAGCTGTAGCATTAGAAATAGTTTACTATTACCATGTTCTGGGTCCTGGAATTCCCTACTGGTTTTCCTTCTGATTGTGCTATAAGAGGAGAGCAGAAGATGTCATGCAACTTTATATTTGGCATTCATTTGCCTTTCATGGAGGAATGCTATTTGAGTGAGACATCTAACTATTTTCTAGGCATTTGAGAGTGTGAGGTAGGGCACCCAAACACCTTCTAAAAGTCCCTTCCTGTCTTAGGAATTAAATAAATCCAAAAACAATGCTGTATCCAGTATTTAAAAAGTACACACATACAAGTTACTTCCTTCACTATGGAAGTGGCTAATCTCATATGTTGTAGAGCTAAAGACCTTAATTCATCATGCTTTTCCATTATTATTTCTTGCTGTGTCTACATAAGAATCCCAAAAACAAATAGTTAATTAGGTTAGATAGGGCAGGTGCACACTAGGTCCCCTCCCTTAAATGTTGCCATCTGATGGGACCTTGGAGGCACACCTTCTCAGTGGCCACACCAGCCCTTTGGAACAGCCTCCCACCTGAGATCTGAGGGATCCCTACTGTTTTAGCCTTCCAGAGGGCCATGAAGACCCGAACGTTCCCCCAGGTATTGAGCTAGGCTGGGGGTTGAGCTGCAGGGATGTCTGGTCTGGCACCTGGGGGTGAAGAGTACTTCTGTTTTTAACCATGTTTTTATGAATTGTTGTGAACTGCCTAGAGTCATTATATGAAAAAGGCAGCCATATAAGTCCTGTAGATAGATAGATAGATAGATAGATAGATAGATAGATAGATAGATAGATAGATAGATAGATAGATAGATAGACAGACAGACAGACAGACAGACAGACAGACAGACAGACAGACGAGCCAGGTATCTGAAAATGGATATCTGGAACTGGGCCATAGTTCAGTAATAGAGAATATGTTTGCATGTAGCAGGTTCATGGAGAAAATCTATCTATGTGGTCACTAGAAGTAAAAAATGACTTGATGGCCCATAATCATTCAATCAGTCAGGTTCCAACTCTGACAAGTCCCATTTTCAATTCCCTGCCTGTCCACTTAAGAGTACTGAACAGCAGTTAATGTGAGAGACATCTGCTTAAAGAGCTACTGCTGATCATGATCTGTGTAAGGATTCTTGATCTGCTAATGGGAGCTTTCTATAAGAAGTAACATATTACTCTAAGGAATTTTTTTGTAAAAAGTAATGACCCAATTAATTTTTTTAAAAAATCTGTATCTTTTATACATTTGAAAAGCCAAACTATTTTGGAAAGCTGCAGCACATAAAAGGACTCCACAGATAAACCTAGCTACACCTAAACAGTAAGAGTAAACTCTATTCCTGCTTAAGCCAAACAAAAAGCATGTGAAGCAACCTGAGCTCTATTTATCATTTTGTCTCAAAAGAGACTACTATATCAGTCTCAAAGAAGCAAGCTACTGAACTTTAATTAAGAATTAATAGATTCTCAAAGAGAAGATTAAAAGGAATCATGGCTAGACAATAGATTATAAAAAAGCACAAGGCAATAAACAGCCAATAGAAGCACTGCAGAGCCTCTGTGTAATGTCTTTAGAGGCCATAAAAATCAACCTGTGATCATGCCTTGTTCTTTTGTATGTGTGTCTGTACTTTATCATTATTAATATATTTATTCATATATTATTAAGGAGATATAAGAGGAGAATAAGGGCTGATGACTATATATACTCCGAGTCACATAAAATGAACTGCTGTCACCACATGGTCATTTGGGTCCCAAAACAGGTGTTGCCATAGAAGTGCAATGTAAGGGGAGTAGAAAAAAGTGGGCTTTTCTCTTATAAACTGGACTTGTGATAGAATTGGCAGGGTCTTTGGCAGAACATGTACAGAAATGTTTGCAGATGGATCTTTCTACATGAGGTTTTCTAGCCAATAAGACTGCTAGTCTAGGAAAGAGGGACCATCTTTGTTCAGACGTTGCTGACCTCCAATTCACATCAGTCTGGACAACACGTCCTACAGCCATCTATATCTGTTTCCAAAGTTTTAAGTGTCACTTTATTTTTAGTGTCACAAAAGGGAGAAATCATTAAATACTGTTGGACAAATGTTGAAGTTCCTCGTTCATTCGCTGAGATCCCTAATGAAGTATACATATGTGAATAGAACTAAACTCATTAAGAGGACCTGGAGAAAGTAGTTTAAGCCTTGAAAGGACAAGTTTATTAATGAAGTTATATGCTCCATAGAAGACTTGCATCTCCAAGCCTTTTATTTTCATGGTAGGGAAAAAGAGAAGGAAATATTCTGTTCTTCTTGTAGGAAGCAGCCCCCAAAATGCAAGTCTACCAATCTTCCAACTGGGGAAAAACAGAATATAAAAAACAGGAGGAACAGTCAGTCAGTTCCTTGTACATCTATTCCTAACTCCACTACTGATCAATAAGGTAAAAGGTGCAAAGAATTAATGTTATCTGGATTGTATCTCCAGCAAATACGCAGAAAAAGGTTAATCTTAACTATCATTTAAACTAGTTCTAAATTAAATCAAATTTAATTTTTGATTGAACTTTGCCAATTTTTTTGTCCTGACCAAAGCATGTGCTTGAAACATGACCCTTGGCATGCCACTCAAAACCTAAGTTTGACCCTTTGTCCTACAAAGTTGTCCATCTCTGATACATGTTCAGGGAAGATGTAACTTCACTACAAAACATGCCTGGAGAATCACTGGTTCTCTGCTTGTGCTATAGTGCTTTTTTTTTTTTTGTCCTTTGTCCAATTCTCCATGGTGACAACTTCATCACTCGAAGGTTTTACTGACTGACTACAATTTTGGAGAAGGGATTTATTAGTTATCAAGTGATGGCTTGGGACACTGAAGGAAGAACTGATTTTTATATGCTACTAAACAGCAATAAGTGACTAGAAATGCCTTTTTTGTTATATAAGCTTTGAGCTACTGGATGATGACATAATCAGCTTGTTATATAAAAATATTTGGTTCTATACATATTAAGTACAATGTAATTCATTCTACTGCAGAATGATACTACTGCAGAATAAGTATTTCCCATTTAAAATCCAGATCTCAAACCAAACAAACTGCTGTGTAATTAATATTGAGCAGATTATTTTATGCTTTTCTGGTGTTTAAATGTTTTTTTCTTATCTACCTTCTTCTTTGTTTTCTTGTTTTTGGTTTCAATATTCCTCTGAAATAATTAAAAGTTAAATAATGCTAATATTATATTTGACAATAGCGCTCCTGCAAGAACTGTTAAGTATTCCAAGAGAATGGCATTTTGACTACTGAGTGTTATAATTCTAAAACAAGAAAGGGAAACTGACTCTCAGAAAACTGTTGAACACTATTACTGTTAAGTGATTTCAATATTTTCTATGTGGGGCTGCCCTGAAGAATCTCCAGACTCTCCAGAAGCTTCATAATACAGGAGCATGCTATACCCTTGTTGCCAATTGTATTCCAGGCAAAATGGTTTCCTGAGCAAAAATAGACTGGGATTCTAACCTTGAAAACAAGCTGGATGTTCACAGGAGAACAGTGGAAGCATGGTGTTGTGAGCAACCACAGAAAGGCTCTAATCATGACAGCCATAGGTGAAAGTGAAATGCAGCCATGCACAGGCTGGCTGTGTTTGCCCAGGTTCCACCACTGTTGTGAGAAACAGCTTTTTCAGGGTTGGGGACCCACCTGCCTCTCCAGGGCATTACAAACAAGTGCACGCACACATAACTCTTGGGTCACTTCATAATCACCTAACAGAAATAAAAAAGAATGTCCACTAAAAGCAAAGGTTGTATACCCACATCACCTGAAACCATGGTTCATTTAGGCATGACTTATCGTGCAAGCTCTGCTTGGCTGGCATTGTATAGTGTGTTAAACCATAAACCATAACTCATGGTTTATTCAGTGCTGATGCAGAATAGCACACATTTGTTCTGTAGAATTGAATAATAACAAACTTATAACCAAGGAGAGCAGAAAGTAATTTCTACAGTTAAAGAACCATATGACATAATACTTGTGGTAGCAAAATTCCCGTTTCTTTTTTTAAAAAAGCACAATTTATTCCAATACTAAGTCATTATCAGTGTGATTACTTTAAAATGTGCTACCATCAATTGCCCATTAAACAACATTCATCTTATTCTTTCTAATATATCCATTTCTTTCTGTCCAGCAAAAGTTGCATTCCTAAGCACACTAACTTGGGTATAGACCACTGAATGTGCATCTCAGTAGAAATCTCTAGAACTGCAGTGTCACTGTGACTATATCTGCAATACTTTTTACTGTTTTGAGGGCAACGATATGACTTCTGATTATACTTTTAAACATACCATATTCTTCCGACTATAAGACAATACTTTTTTCTAAAATCCTTATGCTAAAAATTGAAGGGCGTCTTATTCAAGGAAGTAAGCTGAGGAGAGAACCACGCAGTTGCAAAACTGCCCATACTTTGTCTCTGCAAACAGGCTTCCTCCAATCACGAGCCTCCAATCACAAGTGAAACTGCCCATACTGTCTCTGCAAACAGACTTCCTCCAATCCTGAGCCTTATGTATCTGACATCAGCTGATGCTGAACAAACCAATTAAAGGAAGTCTGTTTGCAGAGACAAGCTATTGGCAGTTTCACTCGTGATTGAATGTAATCAGTTATGCAAAAGAGCATGGAAATAGAGCTGCAGAGAGACAGTTTGGACCTCCTCCCACCGAGTGTATCAGGTCAATGTTACCTAATTACTAAATAAAAATGTGTTCTGCACTATCTTTAAAATATTGATTTCTTAATTTTGGGTTGGAAAAGTGGGGGTCGTCTTGTACATGGGAGCGTCTTATTGATGGAAAAAAAGGTATTTTGTGGGTGCCAATGTTTTAAAATGTACCACAAAACATCCTTTACTGTCCACTCTATTGGCTATAAATGTTTACTTCTACTCTTCTTGATTTGTTTTATAATTGTTTTGGCTTTGATCTTTCTCTCTGAAATCGTCTTGTATTTGTGTCTCTCCAGGAAATATTTTACCAATTTATTAAAACTTTGTATGAAACTGCACTACATGTGTAACTCAGCTTTCTCCTTACAGTTTTCTTTTTTTATATAAGTCTAGGTGGTAACTAAGATGTTAGCCAGGATTTAACATCAATATATTTACTAAAAATATCCACGTTGCTCTTTTCTATTAACTCGGTGTCAGAGAAAGAGGATCTTCTTTCTATAATAGTGTATTTATGTGCATATATGCGTGTGTGTGTATGTATGTATGTATGTATGTATATATATACACACATGTATGTATACACACACACACACACACACACACACAAATTAATGAACTGGGGTGGTCATAGCTCTCTCTCTCTCTCTCTCTCTCTCTCTCTCTCTGTATATGGCTATGACCACCCCAGTTCATTAGTTTTACTGATTGATCATTTATATAATGATTAATCAAGTATAATAAATTATTTTGACTTAAAGACTAGATTTTAGTTTTAATAATCTACTTTTAAAACAGCTCTATGAAATCCACTGCCATCTGAATTTCTAGATTTTTAAACTACTTTTTAAATTATTCCCCCTCTATTTTGGATTATTTGTGTGCTTTGACCTAAGTATATATCTGTGTGTCTAGCTGGTATTTTGCAATTTGTTTTGCAAAATGTCACATACCACAAGATGAATAAGAAGCTCAGTATACCGTAGTATCTAGTTTCTGCAAAATGGCAGTGAGGTCACTGTATTTACTATTGGTGGCAGAGTACATAGATGACATGCAATGTATTTGTGGTTCAGCTTAGAAATGACTCATAGAAATGATTGTTGTAGAATTAAAGAAAGCTAAATAAAGCAAATCAAAATATTTCAGCATTTGCAACATTTCCACTATGATAATGCATGGTCTCTTGATATTGGAAAAAAAAAGAAAAGAATGAATCTTGTTGGAGGACAAGAAAGTTGAATAGATCCCATTGGGGATAAGACTGGCTGTTAATTCAGTCTATCCAGTTGTTTGACCAAATGAGATGTGTATTTCAGAGATAAGCAGATGGGGGAAAAAAAACCTGCTGAATGTTTAAGCTTTTTATGCCCTTTTTTCCTTTCTTTTGATGTTTCCTGCAGCTTCTGAATCTTCTGAGACCCACGTTGTTGATAAAGATTATGTATCAACCTACCTTCAATTTTTCATATGCTTCCATTATCTTTGCACATAGTGGATCAACAATCTAAGCAATCAAAACCTTTTGTAGACCATGAAACAAAGATCTTTTTGAAAAGTTTAGTTTGGACCAAACACACAGAAGTTAAAAAATATATATTATACAGCATCCAATAAATGTCTATTCATGCCTGCACTAGATACACTTTGGGAAGCAATCAGGTCCAAAAACTTCTTATTGTCATAGCAATAGTAAAAAAATTGTTTCCAGTTCTAGAGACTTCTTGATCCTGATCATTTAGGAGGGAGAACACAATTGCCCTATGAGAGCACCCTGAAGAGTTTGCAATTAGAAGGAAGATCTGCCTTCCAAAAATGGTTGGACTTGCACTACTTTTTCAGTTTCAGAGTCTGAGCAAATGCTTGAACACTCTTGGTAATTGACCCTCAACTGAGCTACAGCTGGAGAAGTGTCTTAGCAAAGGAACCTTTGAAGAGATGTTCTAATTTTATCTGCACTTGATTTGCAGTCTTTAAAAATATGTGTTTTAAAACCAGTAGCCTCTTATCTGGGCTGTTACCAGAAATTCAGGAAATGAATCTACAGTAGATGAATGGAATTTTTCATAAATGAATACAGTAACAAATTGACTTTAAAATTTATATCATTGTATAAATTATCAAATATTAATACCATGTTATCATGTTCCTGTATAGTCTCTGAATCAAGGTTTGTCTGGATGATAACCACTGATATTTTGGCATGTACAATGGTAAAATATAACCAGAGAGTCCTAACTCACTTTTGACCTTTCAGCTAAGTTGCTAACTGCTGTAATATAGGTTAATTAATGGATGTCATTGTTCTATTGTACAGATGTGATTGTGATAATGTTTTGGTTAAAAATTGTACTCATGTTGTATTTTACTATTGTTCATTCACTTTGATATCTGCTGCTGAATTAATAGGGCTTATTTCTGGTATATAGCAGAATGGAACCATAACTAACATCTTCAGATGGCATAAATTTTTCACATAAGGGGAATGATGCTGTTCTATGTTGCATGCAATATTTTCTTTAGTAAGTTATGATTCAAATTTTGATATGATAACAAAAATATTTGTTATAAATTCATGCTGTAGTATTCTGATAAGTAAAAGAAAAAGTCAAGGCAAAATATCATAGAGCTTTGAGAATCATGATTCATATACTACACACTGTATACTAGTCTACCTGTATCTGCAGCAGTCACTGTTTATCTCAATATGCATGCCAAAATAGAATATTAAGTCTAGGATAGCAATATTAGCCCTAAGGCAAGATCAATCCATCACTGTTACTTCAGACTACATGAGATCAAGTATGGTTCAAATATATTTTCCTCTAAAAAAAAAAAAAAAAGGAAATACTATCCACTAGGTATATGTATCAGCAGTGAGAGAGAGAGGGGGGGGGGGGAATCCTTCAATAGCCCTTAAAATAGGCAGTGAGAATGAGGTCCCTTAAAGGTTTTGTTTTGTTTTCATAAGAGCCTGTAGTGGACCTCAAGAAGAGAAAAGCAAAAAGAAGGAAATGTTTCAATTTAATGGACATTTAGGTTTAACCAATATCTCTTCTATTCTGAACAGCCTATTAAATCAAGGTTTTACTGTATATTTATAGCATCCCTACTATGTACTAACTGAGTTAATTAAACAGTGTCATCAAGTTAACATGGCAAGAGTGGTTAATGACTAACCTAGTGCAACTTGTGATAATCATTTTGTAGGTGTTTCCAGATCCTGTGCTTTATGATTTGCTTTGGAATCTTCCTAGATATTAAATTGACTGTAAGTACCCAGAGCCTCATTCCTCCCTTATTGAAGGCAGGAGAATGTTTGCCTCCCTCCAAGTTATTGGACACGTAAAGTGTTCTCCAGGATTTCTCAATAGGTTCAGCTTGGCCATCATTTTCTTCAATATCAGAGGATGTAAATTCCTTCAGCCTTGGAGCTTTAAACTTACTAAAAATAAGGCATACCTGATCATGTTTCTGTTAATCTCAAGTTTTAGTATTGCCCTTCATCCTATTTTTTTACAAGTACCTGGTGGTATTCATTTTCCCTTATTGAAGAAGAATGAGCCAAAATAAGAGGTAAAGCGTTCTCATAATTTTTAGATTAAGAATCTTCTCAGGATTTTTACCTAAGTTAACCAAGTTTACATGAGTTTACCAAGAGACTTATTTCTGTCTTTATGGTGATGATGTAGGGATCCTCTCTGTCACCCTAGTTGTATGAGGTGAACATTTCATGTATTTGTTGCTTTTCTGTGTCTGTTTCAAGGATTAAAAATTAATTAAAAGGAGAGAGCTGATTAGTGGAAGCAGATGAAAATGTTTAAATAACTGGACATTTTGTTTAATCCTTCTGGATCCTGGAGAACATACAAGAAATGCATGGGAGAGGGCGGAGCTGGCGTCGCGGCGATACGGCGGGCGATCCTGGGCTCCCAGGATCGCAGCTGATATCTCCTCCCCCGGACGGTCCCGATGGACCTAAGCCGTCCCGTAGAGATGGCGAACGCAAAGGGCGCGTCCCGCGGATCTCAGGGACGCCGCAAGTCCCAGATCGATCCCAGGAGAAGCTCTTGAAGCCGGCGGAGGAGAGGCAGCCAAAAATGGCTGCGAAAGCCGGGACAGCTCCAAAGGAAGATGGAAGAGAGGGGTGTCAACTGGGTGAGATGGACTTTTACTATTCAACTATTCTTAGAGAACACCTTAAGTAACTTAAAGAGATTTTTAAAAGTGAAGAAAAGTGGATTAAGCGGCGAGATTGAACCCTATTAAAAAAAAAAGAAGGGGGAGAAAATTTTTCTTTTCAACTTTCCCTTTTTAGTGGAATTGATAAGATGTTTTTCTTTTAAAAAAATATATATTTTTAACTGGATTGGCTTTCTTTTTTTAATATTCAATAACTCTTTATTTTAAGCCTTTTTTTTTTTTTTTACTAAGATTTCTTTATTGTTATAAGAAATTTATATTTTTTTTGACTTTGAAATGGGGAAAGTGGAGTTAAGAGAAAGTAAATGAAAGAAAGTTGCACTGCCATCTAGAGGCTCGATTTAGTGCTTTCTTTTTTTATTGTGACGCACGCTCAAGGACTCTGTGCTTTCTAAAAAGATAGTGGGATGTGCATGTTTATACAGGTGCCATCCGTAACTATAAACAAGAAAGTGGAGTTGAAAGCGATTATGAAAATATTAAGATGGAAAGTTTGAGCTAGTCACAAGAGCCTTGATTAGTGGCAGTAGCTCTTTTTCTGCTAGAAGCTCTGCTTTGCTCTCTATTCCCCCAGATGGATTTTTTTTTTTAAAGAGGCTTAGCCTTTCCCTTCTTTTCCTTTTCTTTTTATTTTTCCTTTTTTTTTTTTCTCCTTTTGTTTCTTTTTTTCTCTTATTTTTGGCAAGAACAAAGATAAAGAATCCTTTGACTCAATGAAGGTTTATCAAGATAATAGACTATACGAGAAACACAATGCAGAAAAAGATCTTTAAACTATTGAGGATGACTATAAAAAATTGGAAGAAGAGCTGCAGAAATTCTCAAAAAAAGAAAAAAAAAGAAAAAAAGATATTAAAGCTAAAATGGACTTAATTAAATATAAACCGGGATCATTGGAAAAGGAAGAAATAGTACAAGAAATCAGAAACATTAAACAGAATTATTGTGAGGCCTATAAACTGAGAATTAAAAGGGTTAATCAACTGATAAATGAAGAGACAGATTTGTTCTTGGCACTGAGGGTGAGAAAAAGATTATACAAGATCATAATGGAAAATTGTACTAAGAGAATGCATAAAAAGAAGAAGTAAAACAATATTGAAAGAAACTACTGGAGATGTTTAAAGAAAAAATCAGGGGAATACAACAATGATGGAACTGACAGAAGCTTCCAAAAGCAGAATGTTCAAAAGGACATTTATTATTGCTTTCTCTTATCCAATAATATAGAAAAAGGGATGAACAGTTAGATATCTTGGGATATTGAATGAAAAGGGTGAACTCAAAATTATGCAAGCGCTGGAATAAAGTATAAATCTGAGATATATAGTTAAAAATTGTATAACATGTAGTGAAGAATCTGGTTAGAACTGTAACTTGGTTAGAACTGTAATTGATATTGTAACTGATATTGGTTAGAACTGTAACTCTTAAGAATTGGAAAAATTAAAAAGTACTTATGCAGGAGGAAGTTATTGAAAATTATGGAATGTGCAGAGATGAGTTAAACTGAGATTTGAAACTAGAGTAAGAAGATAAGTAATTCTGTATGACACGGGATTTGCTTTTATTAATGATTAGATGAGAAAATATAGTAATGTAATAGATTAGGAAATTTTATAATAGAAATTTGATATTAATTATTATATATATACACATATAATAGATAGATGGAAATGTATTACTAATCCTATTGAAAGTTAAAATTTTTTGTAATATATGATTTTATAGATTAGCTATGAATGATTAATGATTGTTAATTGATAAGTATACAAGTATATTTTGAATAGATGATATGAGAATTTAAGATTATGAAAGGGGCACCAACGAGTTTAACTGGTTGACACACGGTATAAAATGGAAGATACTTTTTTATGCCTTTTTATGTTTTTGTTTGTTCATGTTTGTTTTGTGTTTGTTGTAAAAATAAAAAAAAACATTAAAAAAAAAAAAAAGAAATGCATGGAAGAATTCTAATGCTATTTTGAGAATTTTCCATGGGGGGGGGGATAATTTATTCCAATGTCAGTCAAGACATTTTGTTTCACAGCTATAAAGCAGCTTTTGTACAGTCCATGAGCATATGTCCCAGTTCAGCCACTTCAAGAGAAGCTTTCTGCAATAATGGGTTTTCTCAGCTAAGAGATTGGCAGTTGCCTTCTGCAACAGACACAGCTTCCAATTTATCTGCAAGGGAAGATCCAAATAGAGCATGTTGCAATCATTCAGGGTGGGAATTACAAAGTCTGCCTGGTCTGGGAGGGTTATAACTGGTGCATCAGCCAAAGCTGTCCATGGTCTGAATCTCTGCTTAAGCAGGAGCCATGATTCCAGAAGGATGCCAAACTCATGAACCAGCTTTTTAAGGGGAGGATACTCCATCAACAGGAACCACCAAGGGCAATACTAATAGGTAGCCAAGATGGCCCTTGTCAAGCTGCAAATTCTGGACACTCCAGAGTTCTTTGAGGGTGGAGGAACTATTAAGGTAGTTCACCCCAGGAGCCTGACTAACCCTGAAAGTTTCCAAAGAAAGCATGGGATTATTTCTGATAATTTTTTGGGAAGTTCTATTTCACACCTGGTTGATTTCTGGAATACCGAGATGACTGTAACACTAGATAAAATTACTCTTGCAAAGCCTTTTTTTAGTTGCCAATCCAGGGTAGCTCCCAGATTTTATGGACCCCTGCAAGAGATGAAATGACAGCAAAGACACTTGGAGTGACTATGTCTTAAAACCAAAAGTAAATATAGACAAGCACTGGTACAGACTCACATTCAAGCCTCTTGAGTAGCAATAATATTGCTAAAGCATATTATGTTCTCCGTGCTTACTGAGTCATATATTCCTAGTCAGTATTCCAGTTAAAGCTGACATATTCTATTGGGGAAGGATGGTTAGGATAAGATACCCATAGGCAATTCTAGATGAGGAAGATGAGTTTTCCCTGCAGGTAAAACACTCATCTTTGCTCTACTTTGGATACCAGTTTGGTAGAGACAAGTGGAATGAAAGTGCCAGCAACTTGCTCTGTAATCTGAAGAAGCAGATAGAGTCGTCTTATGAACTCTACCACCTCAGAGTTAGACCCCCAGCTTCTTCAGATGGTCAAGTGATGTGTGTATAGTTGGACTCATGATGGAATCAAGGCCACTTGGTGTCATGCTACTAGCCTTGGAAATGATGATATGTGCTCTCTGTTAAAGAGGCTAACTCTCAATACAGAAAATTTGACAAAATTCACCCTGTGTCTTTTGGGGGGGGAGGTTATTAAGAATGTGATGGGCAGTCAGCTACAGAGAATCCTAGAGAAAGTGGATTATTTGGATCTCTTTCAGTCAGTGTTCAGGCTCAGAAAAAAAACATTAGTTGCTGTGGTACATGACCTTCATTAGGATCTGAATAATACACCATTCTGATCCTATTAGACCTCTCTGGTATTCATTGTTATTGATCATGGTATCCTTCTGAACTGTCTCCAAAGACTTGGTAATAGGAGACACCTTTTTTTTTTTTATGAGTCTGATCCTGAGTGAGCAGATCTAGTCAGTCATTGTGCGGGAAAAGAGTTGAGCTCTTGGTTGCTTCAATGTGAAGTGCCACAAGGCCCATTCTTCTCCCCTACACTATTCAACAATTATATGAAAACATTGGGAGAGGTCATCCATCAGTTTAGAGTGCAGTGTTAACAATATGCTACGACATACAATTGTAACTTAGCTTCCCAGGCTGAACTGGAGATGCTGTGAAAGTCCTGAACAGCTGTCTGAAAGTTGTGGCAGACTGGATGGGGAGAAGCATGCTCTGTCTAAACAGCAAGAAAGAAAATCTATTTGTCTGCAAGTTTAACACTCTTGGTTTTTAAGATTGATCTAACTGTAAAGGACAGTAGAGGGAACACTTTGTGAATTTGGACTTACTCTTCAATTTATCCCTACCATGAGACTCTTAAGATTCACATGACAGTAAGACAAAGAATAATTGGTATTGATTATCAAAGAAAGTAGAGTAAAGTGCCATTCCAGCAACCTGGGAAAATCTAATCTGTCTTCAGTAAATGTCCTGAAGAGGATTTTCATGCTCTTTTCCCCTATAGCCAAGGAGACCCTTTCAGATTCTATTCTCAGATCCCATTTCCCAACTAAATTGAGGGAGGTTGACACAGCAGCACAATATTTTTATGCTGCTTACATAAATCAGATGAATCTGTGTTTACGCTTTCTTTTAACTGATCAGCCTTCCATAGCATATCAGATATGTTACCTAAGATTCAAAACATAAGATTAAACATTCTGATTTTATTTATTCAGCCTACAATAGCTATTTCTTCATCACTTATGTCAAAATAAAAGAGGGATTTTTGGCTCATTGCTAGGAATACTTTGAAGTATGTGAGTACATAATATGACAGTAATGCAGCAGAGTTTTAGTATACTTTTTTTTTTTTTTGGTAAATGAAATAAATGATTTTCTGATCCTGGACATAAAAAGACATCTATCAAGTCATGACAAGAATATCGTATGGAAATCAGCTCCCCTCTTTATACAAAACAGGTTGGAGTTGTATACATTCAGTATGAAGGGAGGCAAAATGAATGTGAGTGCACAGATTCATGTTTCATTTATATAGAAACTAATAATTTATGGATCTGGAGAAGATTATGTAAGCCCAGGCCAGACCTTTTGGCTAAATCTATCAATAATCCACTGACCTACCAAATAAAGGCACACTGAAGAAGTATCTCAAGACAGTGTAGGAATTTTTGGCCTATCATCCTTTTGTTTATTGGAAATAGATTACTAATAGAACAGAATGTACATATGGAAATAGATTGTATTGTTAGTCTTCATCAACTCTATGGCAATGTTCATGAATCAACAAGTATTGGCACTATGTACATAAGAGGGCCATGTGTGAGGGAGTGAAGTTGGGAAAAGTAGCTGTAGCCAGGCAGAAATGTTTCTCACCCATTTCCCTCATGCATTCATTCAATAACTCAAACTTTACTCACAAGCATCCAAGCCAGCATTCCAGCTGCCTTATAATTGTGCCATACCTTGGTATTTTCAAGGGCTTGCCAACAACCAGAGGCAGCCTCACCCCACCCAGGCTCTTAGCTTACAAAAGTAAATACTAAGACAAAGTGGGGAGAGGTGTATGTGTAGGAGGAAAGGTGATAAGCAAATGGCATACAAATGGTGAAGGAGAGGTGATGTCTGAAGATTGGCAGCTCTTACAAGCAGGCAAGAGGACTATCATTCAACTGCCAGGACCACAATTTATGATGAGCAGCATATGCTGGTGAGAGTCCTGCCTGGAGCTTGGAGGTTTGCTGGGAGCTCAGTAGCAACTAGAAGAAGCACAACCACACTGAACCAACACTTCATCTCAACTAGAGTAAAAACATTTGGAAAACAGCAAAGGTTGTATGCCACTTTACAGACTTTTGCTTGAACTAAGTATTAAAGGACTGAGTATTAAAGACATATTTACATGGCAACATCACCTTGCACATCCTAGACGGGTGGACAGCAGTAGTCTGTTGTTGGGGAACATGTGTGCATTTTGTACAGATTTGCTACACTGTGGTGTATCCAGTCCTTGGAAAACAAAAACCCTCACACCATGAAGCAGGATAATACAGACCAATAGGTTTTAAATAGAGTCTTTGGTGAACAACCTGAAATACAGTGATAATTAAAGATGACCCACTGTATCCTCATTCAGGGCTTTTTAGACCAGCTTGGGAAAGCTTGCCTGGAGTTGGGAACTTGGAAAGTTATTTAGAAGGACATCCCTAAAATTGTAGCCAGGTGATAGGAAGTAGGAAGTACACTGCTTCTGACTCTGAGAAAATTAGGTTGGTCTATAATGAAGTTGCTGGATGAGGCAAAGCTATTTCATATCAGTTGAATTGTAGAATTTCTTTGTAATTTTAATAAACTTAATCATCTGAATTGATCCACAGGATGTGGCTTATATCCTTATCCTAAGCATGAGATCTCACCTAGTGGCTTGTGAGCTTCCACAAACATTTCTATACTCTTTAGAATATTCTTACATAAGCTAGAATTTTTTCCCCCCCTTTATAATTGCTTTCTGCCTTCAAAACAATTATGGGTACTGCTTACAAGCATATAGTACTGTATATGAAAAAAAAATCAACTTTGGTAACTATAAGTAACACAGATGAGATTGGCCTGACTGAGCATTGAACCTTTTGCCTTCTGAGTGCAATGGGCAAGGCATATTAATGTGCTAGAGATGACAGCTGAGATCCTCTGGGTATATGAATTTGCAGATACCTTTTAATGCAATTTAGATAAGTGATATGCAGGGAAGACTGGCGAGGGCTTCCAAGAGGATAGTTTATCTTGGTTGCAGTACCTTAGTCCTCAGATTTACCATCCAAGCATAGCAAAAATTTGTTCAGGAAGCTTTGGGTATTGGGAACTTGAGTCCTTTACATTATCTAATATTATTGGAGACATTGCATTTATTCTTTGTCATTTCAAGCCCTTTTAAACAACAAGAACAACAGCAACAGTAGCAAAAACAATAACAAAATTCTCACCTTCAGATAATCCTTACTGCAGTTTGAAATGTGATTTGCTTAATCTAATAGCAGCCTTTTTGGTTTTAAATCTCTTTTCCTAGCACAGCTGACTGGGTTATAATATGTAACTTTAATAAGTCACATTTTGTGACTAACTGGAATGGAATTATAATAATAATTCCAAAGTCTATTAAAGTAAAAGGCTATGCAATTATTACTTAAAGGTCATGGAAGTTCTCTTCACTGACTTATGCATTATTCTAATGTGTTTTCAACCTCTGGATGCAGACGCCAATGTATTATGCATAGAAATTCATAATAAACAATGGGGAAAGGAAGCATTGAAAATAACTCATTTTTAAGGCTTCTGTCATGTAACTTTCACATATTGTTTGAGCAAAGTAAAACCCATGAGGTCTGATTGCTCTGCCTAGTTCACTTTTGTCAGAGGAAAAAAAAAAAAGGTAGCAAATTATGTGGAAATAACTTGTCAGTCATCCATTTTTTTTTCTATCTGAAGTGGAAAAGCTGTACCTAAAGGCATCTACTTTGACTTAAGTAAAAAGCATACAATTACTGTAGTTTGTATATAACTACATTATTTGTCATTTGAAAGGTGGGTTGGCAGAAAGTACCTACATATGTCTAGCTTAGTCACAGATGGTTCATCTGGTTTCCTCAGGATAAAAAATAGGGGAAAAAAAATCAACTCACTCTCTTTATATAATTATTTATTTTCAAGAAGGATGAATTGTCCTAAGTCAAGACAAAGGAAATTTTCCATGCATTCTTCCAGGGAATAGTAATGGAAGAGGTTTGCTACCCTCTTTTTTTTCAACTGCCATGTAGCTTATTGTCTTATTATTCCTTGATGGTGATGCTGTCACCTGTTGCATATACCTTACTCAAGAACTCGGATGTTAGTAACAGTTGCAAAGGAATCTAGGGAGTCTTGGGGACATGAACAGAAAGGGTAAGGATTTTTTTTCTCTCTCTCAGTGCCAGCCCTGATGAAAATGGCCTCCTGAAGCTGCCATATGCTACAAGTTAAGCTCTCATTGGTACTATATATATTTCAAGCTAAACTCTCACTGGAATGATTTGGGGTAGGTTTATGAGGCAGGTTAGTAAAAAAGATGCCAACTGCCTAGCATGTGAACTGACTCAGGTTTTTATATTGCCACCATTCTATGTTGGCTTTTCCTTGACATCTGGTGAAATATGACCTGTTATCCACAGTGCTTA
Source organism: Python bivittatus (assembly GCF_059951505.1). Taxonomy (NCBI): domain Eukaryota; kingdom Metazoa; phylum Chordata; class Lepidosauria; order Squamata; family Pythonidae; genus Python; species Python bivittatus. Next base: position 26,759,922 of record NW_028277125.1, on the reverse strand, counting down.
TATATCTGAAATAAATTCAATAGTCCTGATCCCTGTAGGAAAACAAAGAGTTAATGAACAGAGCAACTTAATAACAGTGAATTACAGAGTTTACTTTATTATTTTTGAGCATTAATACGGAGCCAGTTATGATTTCAAATTCACAGCAAACTACAGCTGTTCATAGACTGTGTTGTGTTCACTTCAGAATACAATAATAATATAAAATAGGACTTTCAGAAAGGAGGAGGCAATAAAACAGAATAAAGTATATTGTGTGGATGATAGTGGGCTGCAGATAGTGATTCATTTGGAAATATGGACAAATGCAATAAATAGATAAATGACAATCAACACTAGTTCATAAAATAAATGGGGGAGTAAAAGACTACCCATTTAGATAATGAAAGGCAATCAGAATAAAATGGCAGAATAGGAGGAAAAATTTTGCATAACAAATGGCAATCGATTATAAAAACTTAGATGATGATATATGAGCTGAATAAACCTCCACATAAGAACTGCAAGTTGCAGAGCTAAGAGAAATGGTATGAGCATCAAATAAAATGTTAGCATATAACTTAATGTGAAAAATGGTTGAATGTTGCCATTAATACTATAACTAATGAACTGGAGTAACTTAGTAATTAAGAAATAAACCACAAATCAAGAAATCCCTACTTAAAATCCTGTTTCTGGCATGAACTCACTAGACAGTGGTACACTTAGATTCCCTCCTTTCTGCAATATGGGGATTATAATAACAGTTACCTACATTACAGTGTTATAAATATGGCAACAGATATATATGTGCAGAATGTTATAAACACCATGCAGTAGTCAGCATTCTTGTTAATTTGGCACACTCCAAACATAGCACTGGAATACAGTAACCCACTATTTTATGTTCATACTTACAGCCTATGTAGAACCCCAGAACATAAAATGTTGTTTCAGTCTAGCACTTCATTAGTTTGCCATTCTTTTAATTATCATTATCATTATTAATATGAATCTAAAAGGCACCAAAGTTGGTGCCCACACACTTTGGTCCCTGTAGTCATCACATTGCCAACCTCTTCTCTATCCCCAGGGAAATAAAGAAGTAGCCATAAAAATGCTTTGCTGTTGCGATTAAAAACTGGAGAAGAAATACTGTATTTCAAGTTCCATGGATAGAACCAAATATCAGTAAAGAAGAAATTTAACCAATTATAGTTGAATTGCTTATATCTTTGTGGTCTATTGATGTCTAACTGTAATGGTATGTGGGAATGACCTTGGGAGACAGGAGAAAGAGCTGCAGACTAGACAACCATCATGTAAGAGATATCTCAGTCCACCAAAGCAGTGGGGATGTGGGAAGCATTTCAGAGGGGACCCTCCATAGTTTTCCAAAGACTAAAAGAAAAGGAGGGGAGAAATACTTTCAAGCTTGCAAGATTCTGTTAAGGTAACCTTACAATAAAGATAGAGCTAGTATTTATTGATGTGCTTCTTGTCTGGACTGCCTCAAAGGGCTAACACTAACATAATGTTTTTTACATTAACTTTTGTGCATAATCTGTTTTATTTATTTATTTAGCTTATATACAGAATTGTCTTTCTTTTGGGAAAATAGGATTGTAGCTAATTTCCTCAAGAAATGGGATTCATAAATATTAGTGATTAGGAATAAGACTGCTGGAGGAGATTTTAGGAAGAAGCACATTAAAAGTGTATTTGGCAACAAGGATTAAAATAAATTATTGCACAAAAGTATACTTAAAGGTTAGCCTGTTCTGAGGATAAATTGCTCCTAGAGGGAAGACCCTCTAACAGCAAATCAGCAAACAGTTTTGGACAGCTAAATTCATTAGATTCAGACTATGGAGACCTGCAATTATTTATAGAACTCTAATATAAATACAGAATATGGCATTAGTAAAATTAAGTCCATTATTATACCTAATGATAATACTTTAGATTTGGTAAAGAGTACTAAGCCGTGATTAAAAATTAGCTATATCTGAAGCACCCATTTGGTGCAGGTTTGCCATATTTAAATGCATATGGTACTTTAAAGAATTTTCTGCATAATTCTGGTCCCTTGTGTTCACAATACAGGCCACAGATTGGCAATTTTATCATGCCTTTGGATCTTAATCAGGGCTAAGGTAACAATTCATGGTTAGCATTAAGCAGATTTTCATTGCTCTGAGAAAGAGAAAGCAATGGGAATCAGAACTACTCCTTTCTCCCCCCAGCCTGCTAGTTGATGAATTCTGGGACTTGAAGTCCACATATCTTAAAATTGCTAAGACTGGGAAACACTGTTCTAGAAGAAGACATTGGAAGACATATTTCATCAGTTTTGCTGAGAGAGTAGCTCTTTTGAGCTCCTTAGATATCATCTAGCAGCAAGTGACCCATTTTCTTAGGCTGTAGCAAAGAAAGAAGTAGGGAAGGCATGTGTATGTGTATAATCTCTCTCTTTGTTTTAATGGCATAGCTTGAATGCATGAGAAGAATATAATTCTCTATCTGCAGCACAGAACCTTTCCCATTCAGGAAGGCTAAATATGAGAGACCTGAACTTGATTAGGATCATGTTGTGGAAGATAGAAAGTTCTGATTCAGTTTTACCATGGTTGTCAGTTCCTGCAATTTGTGTGGCAAGAAACCTCCCATAAAGCAAATCCCACTAAAGCAGATGTGTATATGTGGGAAGTGGGTGGAGGCATGAATTGGGACAACAGATCAAATTCCCTTTACTTGCTATTGACTTAAGGAGAAATGAAAGCTATCTGGTCCTAAGTAATGCGTATTTTCTACTAATATAGTTTAAATACCTTTTGTGTCACCTCTTTTGGGCTGTAATCTTAAAAGTAGAGACTATCTTCTTATGAAAAACACACTGAGTCCCTGTTCTGGTTAGACAGAAAAAGAAAAACAGACAACATACAAACGTAGACACATACTGGTATAAATAAATAAGCAAGCACTGAGGAATGATCAAAAGAGTGCTGATTCAATGTGTGGATTATGTATCAGAGAAATCATTTCATATTCCAGAACAGGTGTAGACAACGTTCCTGGTGGACACCTCTCTTGATGCCCATTAGATTCCTGCCCATCTGATTTTATTTTTCAATGGAAAGCAGGTATAGTGCAGAGCAAAGCTCCAGCTTCTAGAATGATTTTTTAAAATTATATACAAGAGTAAAAGTATGGAAATTGTGTTCAAGAGAACTCTTTAGTGGAGGGAGTAACAGAAGAAGAAGAAGAAGAAGAAGAAGAAGAAGAAGAAGAAGAAGAAGAAGAAGAAGAAGAAGAAGAAGAAGAAGAAGAAGAAGAAGAAGAAGAAGAAGAAGAAGAAGAAGAGGAGGAGGAGGAGGAGCAGGAGAAGGAGGAGCAGGAGAAGGAGGAGCAGGAGAAGGAGAAGGAGGAGCAGGAGAAGGAGGAGCAGGAGAAGGAGAAGGAGACTATCTCAGTAGGAGTAGATAGTGGTTCTTGGCATTGTTAGTTTAGTCAGGCTTTCTAAAATGTATAAGATGACTACATTTTTTTAAGAGTCAAAGATAGAAATCTGAACCAAAACAGTGGGATGATAAGAAAGGGGATCAGTGCTTGACTTCCAATTATTACTGCTAAATAGGTGCTTTATGACCTTCATGGCTAGAGCCATCTCATAATGAAGCAAGCACTTCCATGCCATCCATTTAAATCCATGAAAAATCCTAATGTTGCCCCCAAAACTTAATGAACTCTGTTCTGCATGTATCTATATTAAAACTGAACTGCATATGTGCAATTCTTCATTTCAGGGTTTTTTGGTTTGTTTTTTGCAAATATTTACATTTTCCTCATCCAATTTTGTTCTAATATTCCCCCTAACGAATTTTACCAGAACACAGGATAGACCTTCATTTAAAATACATCTGAAAAAAGCTAGCAAATATTTTATTATTTGTTAAACAATTTTCCTTATTGACCCTTGAAGCAAACAGCAGTGACTCAAAGAACTGACTGATTTTAATGGAACAAAAAGAATGAAAGCTAATAAAGCCAGCATTGGTTGGTACTTTTCAGGTGTTGTTGGTGTGTGTGTGTGTGTGTGTCTTTCTCTCTCTCTCTCTCTCTCCAGTAGGTCCTTTCAATCTTTTTCAGTGGACTTCTCCATAACTTTTCATATTCATCTGGCTGTAATATTAAGGCATTTAGACCTTCCATTATTTGCTGGTCTCCTGGCATCAGAGCTTTAGTATAGTGTGATGTGCAGTCCATATGGAATATTATAAGTGTTTGAAAATGAACATGTGAATAAGAATAACAGGACTGTAACAAAATCACTAATGACAAAGTAGCAGAATATCAGAAAATAATCCAGGATATTTTGTGTTTGAGGCTGGTTTCCAACAAGGTGTTGTAAGGGTTCCAAAAACATGAGACTTCTAAAGAACAAAGTTTTTTTTAAAGATGTATATTTCTTTCAAAAATGAAAGGCATCCTAAGTCCATCAGTCTACTAGTTTGATTTTTGTGTGTGTGTATGTGCTAGAATATGCTTATTTTCACAAGTCTGCTCTGTTTTTAAAAAGTGTGAATTTATTTTTGTATGCAATTTCCTAATATAGTCATCTTTGTGCACAGTTTTTGAACTAATTACTGCATTACAAAAACTGGAGAAAGGCTGTTAAAAGGAGGACTTTGCTCCAATGCATAGTATTTCAGGACATTCTAAGGCAAATTAGGTCTTTTTTTTTTTTTTTAAGTAAAGCCAAGCAACATTCTCCCCACAGAGGATAGATTTTCAGAGTAGATTTTCATAGCTGCTGGTTATTGGTGAAAGATAATATGTGAGAACATGAACATGTTGGAGTCATGACATACAGTTGGGTCACACCAACATACACTACATCTCACAGGACAAGCTTATCTTAGCATCCTGGCTACAATATCAGAGCGAACAGCCAGCTCTTCAAACCTTCCTGAAGGCTAGCAGTGTATGGCCCATTCGAATCCCCGGGGGAAAGATCATTCTACAGAGCAGGCACCATCACAGGAAAGGCACACCACCCAGGTCCCATCAGATGATATTGTTTCAGGGAAGGGACCTGGTACTACTCCCTCTGTTGGAGCACATGGGATGGGCGGCAACCACTGGAGAATGGCAGTCCCGCAAATAATCTGGTCCTGCACAACATAGGGTTTTAGTTATAGATCTCTTCTGAAGAAAATTGAAGCATCAGTAGTGAAATACCAGTGCATATTCATTGTCTCATGCACCATTTCCTGGAAATCATTTTCCTGGAAATCACTCTCCCTCATTTATCATATCAGATGTATTGCTGTGTTTTGTTGCAACATTACACAGTGCCGTTACGAAGATGATCGTTTGTGTTTTTGACTGAGCAGAGATGAAGACATTCTGGAATTTAACTTCTCAGATTCCCATAAGGCATCTCCAAATACATGAAACAAAGTTGGTTCAGGAATGCTTACTATCTAGCCAGAGTCTACCATCTATCTGTTTGTTTGTTTAAAGGATTTGTCTGGCCACCCATCGTATAATACAGTGTGTTCTGTTTACCTGCAACCTTCAAACCAGCCCCTTCCACTTCACATCATCAAATTCACCCCACAAGTTGCTGAACATTGGGAAGAAGCACACGGTACACCCACACACTGAATAGCCTTAATGCATTTTAAATGGCCAACTCCCCCATAGCAAAACAAATCCCATCTGTTTATGAGATATCACAATTTCATCATTTCACTGCCTGTGCCTCCCTTCCACAATTTTTTTTCCTATTCCTGACTGCTTGTAGCATGCTATGCAGACTATATATATATATATATATATATATATATATATATATATATATATATATAGTTCAGATTTTGGTGGATGAGTAAATAATGAAATAATGTATCATCTCTTCCCCCACCCCCACTTCAGCTTTGTGAAAGTGTAAAGATTTCTTTTCATGTGGAACTCTACTGCAGCTTGCTCTGTCTTGTCCTTTATCATCTGTAAGTTGCGAAGCAGGGTTTGCTTTAGGCAAGAGAGAAGTATCAGATACTTCAGAGCTGTCACTCTGGCCACGCTGACAATAAGTAACTAACTGCAGAACTGTGAAGCTATGTTAGAGCCTTCCTTGGAAAACCCTAGAAATTCAGACAGTGGTGCTCCTCTCGTCCTGTCCTTTGATGTGTTGCCAAACAACTGAAGAAGAAAGGAGCCATTCAGAGCATCCTGTTGAATCAAGAACCTTGGAACACAGCAGCTCATTTCCTTCCTCTAGTCTTCACAGTATTTACACTGCTCAAGGGAAGTGGGATGATAGAAGTGGAATGTTTAAGCATAATAGGGAGGGACATCAAATAGAAGGCATATCTACAGAAACTGATTTGCTTAATAAAGAAGCAAAATATATATTGAAAAAAAACTCATAACATTCCATGGAAGAAGGCTTTGAAATGATAACCATAAATGCACATTTTCAATGGCAGATTTCAGAATGGCAATGGCTCTCATGAAAATATGGACTGCTGACATCCATAGCAATGATTGCTGAAATATAAAATGTGTCTTTTATCATGTTGGCTCTGGGGTAAATAACCTTTTAATTCATGTCACTCCTAATAAGAACATTGCATTCTAACATGGACTTACGACTGTAAGGGTATAAAACAAATTCATGATAGATTTTCTTAAGGTGAAATGGGCTTGTAATTCATGGAGCCAGCTCAAAAACTGTGTAAAGATGTGTGTATTAAGGAAAGATGCATATTAAATGTGTTGCTGTGAGGAGAAATGATACATCATGGCAATTTCAGGGAGTGGTGCAAGTTTCATTTGTACAATGTAAATAATTTGAATTGAATGCATACTATATGACATGGACTACCTTTTGTACATCTTTCATTACTTGCAGGCACAGATGCCAGTTTGTTTCATTACAGGTTTATGCTGCAGATTCAAAGCAGGCATTCAAATATTATTAAAAAAATATATGTAATAATTTCTTAACCATTCATTTTATGCATTCATATACATCAGGTTTTTTCCTGACCTAATTATCCTCATCCCCAATTTCTTTTGCTACAGCTGGATTTAGGAAGGTTGATATTCACACTTAGCAGGAAAGATAAATTACATAACCTAACAAATCTCTCTCTAGAAATCTAAATTATATCAGAAAAGGGAAGAGAGGGAGAAGAAGCAAGCAAGCTGGTTTGTTATATGAAAACAAAACATTCTAGAGGAGGTTTTGTGAAAATGTCAATAAAATACTTGTATAAATTATCTAGAAATCTTATGCTGCACAGATAATCTGACCACAGAAGTCTAAATCTAGATTACTTTAAAAAACAAAAAAGGAAAAAAGAAAGAGAAAAAATGGAGCATCCAATAGCATCTATAAGTCTGCATATTAAAGCTATCAGCTATTACAGCACTGATCACCAGTGTTGATAGAGAACTGAATATCCACCCCAAAGTTCTGTTATCCTTCCCAGCAGATATCTGTGTGCTCATGAATAGCATTGCTGGAATATTTGTATGTATCATGGAATATAAAGCCTTCTGCTTTTGCCAAGTATTGTGGGTGGAAATCATGAAAAAAATAGAAGGGAACCTGTACAACGGGTACAAAATATTTTGCCTTCTGAGATAAAAGACAGCACTAATTCATTCCATTTATAGATGATTATTGGTCTGATCGATGAATCTTATGATGGAATAGTATTGCTACCTTATCTGAGGGCATCAGATAAACTTAGAGGTATAGGCAGTTAGAATAAAATACACAATTATATACTATAATGCAGGAGACTAGAGGAAGAAGCTAGTGCGTGCTACCACAAACTTGTCTTTATAGGCAACTTTATTACCATGCCTAATAGTACAGCTGGCCTTGGGAGTAGGGTCCCCCAGTCATGTATAGGGCTTCAAACCCAATGAAGAGACTTTGGGGAAAAAATGAACTTTTGGAGTGATGACTTAAACACATTGGAGCTATACAGGAGCTGCTAACCGAAAAGTGGCTAGTTCATTAATTGCACAAAAGCTGGTGGTCAGACTAAATTTATTCTGTCTTTGATGATGTGATGGGCAACAAATAATAAGCACAAAACACAGTCTTTGGCACAGAGAGCAAATTTAATCAGGAAATGAAATAAAAAGTTTTATCTTGCTTTTGCAGCAAAATATGTTCAGTTTCAAATTGGCAGCAAATCTATATGAATACACATTTTAGAAACATGAAAATCAAACGTATTAAGGACAGGCATTTTACATATTTATAATACAGTTTGTGACCTTAATAGGTAAAATATACTTGACAAGGTCCAAAGGAAAACATGTTTCTCAAGATGCAATGCTTCAACTGAACTGTACTTCCTGTGAACAAGAAGTATGGTTACTTTGTGCCTTATCACTAAGCAGGATGAAAAGTAGCTGTCAAAATCTCATAAAAAATTAATAGTTTGGCCAAAGTAGCAGTGTTACATTTCAGTAAAATTCAGTGAAAAGAATAATAATGAGAAAAAATTAATCATTGATGTCATAATCCAGCCAAAGATAAGTTCTTTTAAACAGCATTGATTTCATTGGTGGAGAATTAAGTTATCTGCTCAAATTTCCTGTTGAAATTAATACGATGTAAAATGTGTTTAATAATAGCAGATCTTGTCCTGGGTGATTTATATCCAACAAGTATAGTGCAAATGTATGCATGTTATTCTGAATCCCATACAGGATTTGTTTTATGAGAACTTAGCACAGCTTGCACATTTCTTTATAAACATGATATAAAGATGATGATGATGATGATGATGATGATGATGATGATTGAATATGGGAAAAAGAAAGATTTATCCATTTTGTGCTTAACTCTTTAGAAGTCTGGATTTGAATTCATATGCACTTATCATGTTCATAGCACTGAACAAAATTTATTACTTTTTTTTTCTCCCTGACAATCACCTCATCATTAGCAGCTGCATGGGAGACAGGTAAAATATCGTCTGCATTAGGAATATCTGTCCCTAATGGATTTTTCTGGTGCAGAAAAGTGAGAAATCACTCTTATAAATGGGAAGAAATTGATATAGGAGACACTGAATGCAGGAAAGGATGAATGCATTCCTAATCAGAAATAATCCAATAAGGCTTACTCAAGGGAAAATGATGGGAACCTTCAATGGAAGAACCAAGTGTTACTAAAATGTAATTTACTAAAAAAAATTCTTGCTCAAGCATTATTGAAATGGATGAAATTATAAATTAAAATAAAAGGCTAATTAATAGTTGATAGTAAATAGAAACCTGCCAGCTAAGTATTATTGTGTTTTGCAATATAATGTATCCTGTCAATGCCCCATGCTTTATCTAGAATTTCTACTACATGCAGACATGCACCTTTCCAAGCTTTGCCAGATGTATCTATATACTACTAAAACTCTCATGTCTGTAACCTTCAACTGGGTGAAATGGTGCATCATAGGGCAACAATTTTTGAATTAAGATACTTCTTAAGATACTTCAAATGGACTAGCTTACAGAATGCATCCAAAATCTGAGACCCATGACTCCCATGGGATTGAAAATTGTGGCTGCTTCAGCAATGCTCTGCTGCTGCACCACTGTGGTCAGCCCAGGTCACGTGATTGTCATGGGCATATCCCTGATCTCTTTCCCACCTCCCTCTATCCCCTGTGGCCAGTCAGCTGGTGGTGAGGCCCTGCGGGGGAGTGGAGATTGGCTGCACTGGAAATGAGGCAGAAATTTGAAATCTCTTAATGGCTGTGGGTGTTGAGGGAAGGATGAGAGAGTGACTTGGATGCCTGCTGGTGAGGTAGGGCTGGCTGGGGGGTGCTGGGGGTTGATGTTGAGCCCTCTTCCTCCCTTGAGGGAGGAGTCCCTTGGGGACATGTCAGAATGGGGAGCAGGAGTACAGTTTTCCTTACAGTCTGTGGCTTCCTTTGTTCCATCTTCCCCCAGCAAAGTGGCAGGCAGTTCTGTTGGTCAGATGATGAGGAGGAGGAGGCTTCACCAGGGCTCTCCTGAGGATTGTGAGGGGAGGGCAAATGGTGCAAGCCTATATTATATGTGGAAATGAAAGGAGGGAGAAAGGGAAGGGGAGGGATGGAGGGTGGGAGGAAGGAAGGAAGGAAGGAAGGAAGGAAGGAAGGAAGGAAGGAAGGAAGGAAGGAAGGAAGGAAGGAAGGAAGGAAAAAAAGAAGGGAGGGAGGGAGGGAGGGAGGGAGGGAAGGAAGGAAGGAAGGAAGGAAGGAAGGAAGGAAGGAAGGAAGGAAGGAAGGAAGGAAGGAAGGAAGGATTTCTGATTCTCCCTGCCAGCTTCCCACAAGCAAAGTCAGTGGGGAAGCTGGCAGCAAGTCATAAGCTGCTCATACTCCCATTGCTTTTTTGCCCTTGGTCATTCTGTTTCTCTGTTTAGGTAAGGAAATATCTCTGAAATGATGACCTAATGGATCATGGGTTTTCTAGTGTAGGAGTAAAACTAGGAGTGTTCACCACATTCAGGGAATCCTAAACTCACTAGTGTTGATTTAGACAGATGTGGAGAATATCCAACTCCTCAAAAGTGAACAGGATCTAAACCTTTTTTTCAGTGATTTGAAGATTTGACAGAATACAGTGTGGGTATTTCTACACAAACACTGCTTTCACCCCTTATCTCTTAAAAGCAGTTTGAAATTGATTTACCATTTTTTCCCATTTCTAGGAATGGGCAGAAAACACCATAAGGAAATCAGTGTCCTTTTATCTGATCAATAAGAAGGTGCCCCCCCCCCCGAAAAGGCATTCAACTAGTCCCCTGCCCTCTGAGCAGCTTTATCTCCTGGTATAACAGCAGCAACAACAACAACAACAACAGAATCCTTATCCACACGTGACAGAAAAGGGAAAAATAATATATGCTAATGTAACACCTATTTTTTATGAAAAAGAAACATCTGAACTTGTCTATATAGTGTGTGAAAAAGGGGTTCCCAAACAGGAGATGCAATTACCTCTAAGTCCAAAGTACCTGAAAAAGATTACTTCAGGAAGACTGTAGAAAGGAGTACAGATTAAAGCCTTCTTATAAATATTATAATTCTTATTATTAACATAGTGTACTAATGCACCATCTATCCTACATCTGCATACATATATGTATGCATGCTGTTCGGTCACCTGAAAAAAAAATCTGAGTAGTTGCTATAAGGAATTCACTTGACTACAAAGGCATCGTTGTTTTGGTTTCTATTTTAAAAACCAAATAGAGTTTTTAAGAAAGTTTTGGACCCAGCATGTAATATATCAGCATATTTGCAACCAGGTGCTTTCCACGGTAGCTCTGACCATGGCTGTTTGTTGCTGAGCTGGTAGGGAGAAGCTGTCAGGCTTGATCTGAGCTCTTTTGACTCTTTTTTCCCAGGCACACAGTAGATCAAACAAAGCAAGCAGCGTGAAGCTGATGAGGATTCTGTACTCCCCTTCTCTTTGGCAGAACCAAAGCATCTGGTGTAAGACAGAAATTCCCTTGAGATACTGAACTGAACTTCTATGAGATGTGTGTGTGTGCAGAGAAAATAATAGTTGCCCTGAGTCTCCACAAGCTCTGGATTTCAAAATATTGCTAAAAGAAAGATTACCAATAGAAGAGAATATATGTAGCTCAGGGTTGAACTGTGGAGTCCTTGGTGCACTGAAGATGTTACCAAATCGGGTAACGAAATGACTGCAAGAAAACAACCAAGCTCAGAGAACACCAAAGACTCTACAGAAACATTACCATGGATGGAGTTTACATTCACTGCAAGTGAGCCAGAAATAGACATTGTCAACACTGTGGGATCATAGATGTCTGGAGCAGCTTTTCAACTGGACCAGAATCCTTGTGTGGTGGTACTCTGTATTTGCAAAAAACGAATATGTGTCTTCCAAAGTTCTTTATAAAGAAAAACACCATGGTGATAAAAAGCAGGAGAAAGATGCATAGCTTTCTGATGGAATGTTCTAGCCTCTGGTTACATTAAATGAGCCTTTCCAGTGCTTTGGGAGAGGGCTGTTGAAATATCACACTGCATGTCATAGCCCTTAGTAGCTTCTTATTGGGTGGATTATTATGGCAGGAAGTTAACATGTAAATATGTCAATGTGCTGCCAAATCATATTCCAAATATTTTGGACTGTTGCCAAAGAGATCATCTTGGAAAGATGATTCGGTATCATATAACAAATACATTTCAAATTGATGAGATATATCAACCCTCAGTCTTGGAAGTGACTATCATTGTAAAAGAAAGACTAGACAATGTGATTCTTTGATGTCACAGTTCAATTTTGTTTCAAAACTGAGTTGTATTATTTATGCAGATGTCATTAGTTTTATGCCATTAGTTTAATATCATATTATAATATTTTATTTAGTTTAAATTTAGTTTTATTTGTACCCACATTTTGTTATGTTTTTCTTTCTGCAAAGGACCACTCATTCTAATCTAAATAGCTGGACAAGTTCATAGCTGGAGAGGCAGTTTCACAGGCAGTTAGGCAACTAGATGTTATAGGTTTTAAAAGTCAGTATGAACACCATGAAGGGTAGCAAGCTGTTTTAACCTGTGCTTAATTTTCAGTACAGGCATTATATGTTCCCTTGCCAGCCACCTGTGGCCTGGATCTGTGCCCTCCTGGCTCTTCATGCAGGGGATGTGATTATCAGTGAGGTGGTTAATGCCTCATTGCAGGTCAGGGTAATGCCATCAGCTTTGAAGGAAGTTGTGATTTTCCCTCCTCTCAAGAGGACCTCCCTGGATCCTGCTATACTTAACAACTATAATTCAATTTCCAGTCTCTCCTTTTGGGGACATTTGTTGAGGGAGTGATAATAAGTCATCTGCAGAGTATCTTAGAAGGAGTACATTATCTGGACATGGAAGAGGAGACAGTCAATTTTGCGAATGACCTTTGTCAGGTTCTAGATGGAGGTAGCATGGCCCTTCTGGTCCTATTAGATGTTTCTGTATAATTAATTTTATGCCATTAATTATAGTAAGCTTCAGGACTGCCTGTGAGAGTTGGGGACTGGAGCTACTGAATTAGAATGTTTCCATGCCTTCCTTAGCAGTCACCAGTCAGTGTTTGTGGGGGAATAGAAATCAGCTTTATGATCACAGCAGTGTAGGATGCACAAAGCTCACTTCTCTCTTCCCTTCTTTTTAATATTTATATGAATCCATTTAGGAGGTCATTCATTAGGTTCAGGGTGTGGTGTTATCAATATGCAGATGATACTCAGTTGTTCATGCCACCCTGGGCTGGGCTAGAGTTGCTACCAAAGTCTTAGCTTGATGTCTTTAGATGGTTGGGTCTGGATATGACGAAACAGGATAAAGCTGAACATAAGCAAGATGAATTATTCTTTGTTCACTGTGGTTCTTTGGTGTTGTATCTTTTGGGAAAGATGCTGTCCCTGAGGGAACAGATCTCCAACTTGGAGGTCTTCCTGGAATCATGGCTGCTGCAGGATAGGAAAATGGAGGGAGTGGCCAGGTGCAATGGTATGTAGGAATGACCTTGGGAGAAGGGCAAAGAAATGCAGCCAAGGGAATGGTCAGATAAAAGGCAGCTGAGCCCACAGGAGGAATGTGAGAAGGGCAAGAGGCTCAGAAGAGACTTTCCCTAGTTTGTGGGCTGTAAAGGGGATGGGGGGGAAAGAAGTACTTTCAGACTTGCAAGATTGATGTCAGCCTTACTAGGAAGACCAGACAAGAAACATGACCAGATCAGCTAATTCTACTTAACTGTAAGTTTACATTAACAGAAACTTGTCAAACAGCCTCACACAGCCGCTTTCTTGATAGCCTTCTAGAGCTCATGAAGATGGATGTCTTCCAGAGGCATTTCGTAACTAAATTGGGATGATGTATCCATAGTTATTATTTAGATGTATTGTCCATTGCTTCATTATGAATTGGGTTGAATTGTTTAACTATGTCTTATGTTAGTAGTAATGTGGCCTTGTTCATTTTGGGAATTATTACTTGCTACTGTTGTATATTCTTGTTGAAAACTGTTGGGAGTCTACTTGCTTAAAGATTACAGTGGTATACCAATTTGAAGGATAAATTTTAAAAAATCATATGTGTTAAAGAACATCAAGTAAAAGATCACTGAAGTCCTAAAATGAGGTTATTACTTCATTAATTCCTTATCTCTATCTGAATTTAAAATGTGAGAAGCATGGCTATCACTGATATTTTAATTTGTTCTTCTATCTCATAACATTTTAGTGAATTGCCAATATTAGTAATAAATGCCTTTTGTTTTATGATTTGGAGGACACTTTTAAAATACGTTAATACTGTCAACAAAAGAAAATATGATTGTGCTATAGAAAGCATGCTAAACTTAAGGGCCTTTGATTTTTGTGCACCGAAAACATAAAAATCCTTAATGTTGTGTTAATGAAGTTCAAATATTTTGTCGGAGGTTTAAGAGAATTGACTGTAAAGTGTAACTTGCTGGTATGAAGTTGACATAAACAAAACCCTAGAAGCGAAATGCTACCTACTGTTTGGCAATTATTTTTAAACAATAAACTCATTGGCCATCTACATGCTTTTCAAAATCTTAATGTTATCCATTAGTACACAGATGCTCCTGCTCTTGATTCAAAAGCTCTGGGAGGCAGCATGGATCATTAGTTTGCCAATTAGCTTGTTTTTATTAAACATCTATTTCACAAATACTTTTTTTAAAGAGCTCTGCAGCTAACATTATATTGTACACTCCAGTTATATCCAGGCTCTGAAAATTCCTAAAATTGGATATATCTGGATAAGGATATTCTCCCACACAATGTGAAAGATGAGAGGTCATTTTGCTTTAATTAAGCAAACAATGCTGTGCACATTGGAGAGTGGTAGAAAGTTGATCTGCATGATGTAATATCAAGAAATGGTCTAGCTTTATGACCTATAGTAGACTGAAAGACAATAAAAAAATATTTCCACTATAAGGAAAGGCAGAAACTAAGGTCTGCGTTGTGGGAAATGGAACCAGGTGCCCCAGAGTCCCAGTCATATCTGCCAGTGAAACTTACTGAATGTTTATATCATTTTCCAAAGATTTATGCAAGGAAGGTTGGCAAATCATTCATGCTAGATTTACTGACTGAATAGGAAGAACTCTATGCTAGGAGTAAGTAAGCATTGTTCTGTTTAATGATCTGATTGCACACTGCTCTTTCATTCCACAGAGGTCAATGGAGTCAATGATACACTTGATGAGCTGTATGTGAACAAAGTAGATGATTGCCTTTCTGTATGTTAATGAATGGTGTGTATATGTGAGTGAATAGAGCACATAAGCAGTGAGTGAATGATTAGAGTAAGTAACTGAAAAGGATGTCTGAGAGGCCAGGTCTTGTCAGTTGTGTTTCTTGGTATTAATCTGTGTAAAAATGACAGAGGAAGGAAGGGAGGGAGGGAGGGTGTTCTGTACCAGTAATTGCTAATCCACTACAGTATTCTAAAACTCCCCATTGCCAGATTGCTTTTTAAAAAATAAACATCTAAGGTTGACTTTCTAGAGAAAAACAGTCAACACATTTGTTCTTCCATCTTGTAGAAAAGTCTTTACTTGACTTTGCAGAAACTTGGTTCCCTTTGGCAGCAGTGAGGCAATTGAAATATTAATACATTTTGTATTTGTCTAACTTCTGAGGATAATCAAATAAAAGGTTGCTGCTGAGCTATGAAAGAGCTCTTACTTCCTTTTTTACCCAAGCAGAAGATTCTTCTAACTTTCATTGCTGAACTACAATATTATTGATTGGTATCTCAGAAGAAGGATAAAGCATGTTTCATCTTACATACTGAATTTCATGTACACAACATTTCTTGGAAGCAGGGTATAAAAAAGGAGAAAGCTGATGAACTATTTTTCTTGAGGTGCATTTCCTGAAGCACACTGTCACTTGGGAATGGCCCCAGGCACACCCTTTTCATGTTATAGATTGGCATGAAAGCAAAAAAGGTTAAGAATAAAAAGATTTGCCATGAAGAAAAACAAAATAATGTCTGGACTAAGGCTTTTGTCCATGTGACTTTTAGATCAAGAATCTATACTTTTCTAAATCTGAAAAAAAAATGTTATAGAAGGCATGAAATGCCATGACATTTTAAAAGGGGGGGGGGAGTAACTATTATATAAACAGAAGAAATCATAGCACTGATAATGGGATTAGATTAAACAATAAGAAAAACACATTCAGTGGTACTAAAGAAGAACAAGATGGACCTGCAACAAAAAGTTCTGGTGTAGAGTATTGTGTTGACTCTTCCAGTCTGTTACCTATGTCCTCTTTCTTCTTCTCCTTGCCTCTACAATCAGTTAGTATCCATACAGAGAGCTTTTCCATTCTGCAGCCTGAAACTACTTTTCTCCTATTCTCAAACCAGTTGCTCCAGAGAAGTAAAACATGCACACATACACGCACACCCAAGCCCCCCCCCCCAAAAAACTTTAAGAAGTAAGGCAAGAAAGTGTGAGTGTACAGCACATTCATGGTGGGATGGAGATGAGCTGAAGACAATGTCATCCACTCATGTTCTCCAAATTCATTTCCTGAAGCATTGCCAGTCTGGATTTAGCAGGTACCCAGAAGAATCCAAAGTATACCCAATCCTCATTACACTATTTTAGAGCTAAAATCACCCTTTTGTTCCAGCATACCTCAGTTCCTATTACTACTTCTCCAGTATTACAGCTGAGGCCCAAATACCATATTACTTTATGTACTACCATTAATACTGGACTTTGAGAGTGAAGATGAGAGTCTCCAGAGCCTAGCAGAATAGGACAGGACCTCACTTTCTGGTTTGAGGAAAAAGCCATGTGCTGTGCCTCCTGCTGCCTTTGATCTATAGCAAATTATTTGTACAATCCCTGTCCCCTGTAGTTATTTGTCTGAAATATGGCAAAGCTTTTTTCCTACAGGAATAACAATCTGACATTTCTAAATTCCATCTAATAATGTCTAGTATATTGGGCAGATACATTCACTTATAATATTTTTTTCTACCAGTTCTCATTCAAATTGATAAGAAAGAATTTGCTTTAGAAATTTGTTCAGAGAAGAGAATTTTAATGAAATCAAAATAACAATGTGTTATTCCTGAACTTATTTGATTACAAGTTACAAATAGAAATGTAGAAGTGTCCTTCATTGTGCAATCAGCAGCCTCCCAGCTTTCTACAGTTTAATTAAATGCCAAGGAGAAACATCATGAGGGAACTCTTTCCATTGGGATTTTTCAGTAGTCATCCTTGTTGTTGTTGTTGTTGTTCAGTCGTTAAGTCGTGTCCGACTCTTTGTGACCCCATGAACCATATTGCGCCTGTCCTTCCTGTCCTTCACTGCCTCCCTGAGTTTGCTCAGTTTCATGCTCATTGCTTCAGTGATGCTATCTAACCATCTCATCCTCTGCCGTCCTCTTCTCCTTTTGCCTTCAACCTTTCCCAGCATCAGGGTCTTTTCCAAAGACTCCTCTCTTCGCATTAGGTGACCAAAGTATCTGAGCTTCAGCTTCATTATCAGTCCTTCCAATGAGCAATCAGGGTTGATTTCCTTTAAGATTGACTGGTTTGACCTCCTAGCAGTCCAGGGGACTCTTAAGAGTCTTCTCCAGCACCACAGTTCAAAGGCATCAATTCTTCGGCGCTCAGCCTTCTTTATGGTCCAGCTTTCACAGCCATACATTACTACTGGAAAAACCATAGCTTTGACTATACGGATCTTTGTCGGCAAGGTGACGTCTCTGCTTTTTAATATGCTATCTAGGTTTGCCATAGCTTTCCTCCCAAGGAGCAAGCGTCTTTTAATTTCATGGCTGCAGTCTCCGTCTGCAGTGATCTTGGAGCCCAAATAAATGAAGTCTGTTACTGCTTCCATTTCTACCCCTTCTATTTGCCAGGAATTGATGGGTCCAGATGCCATGATCTTAGTTTTTTTAATGTTGAGTTTAAAGCCAGCTTTCGCACTCTCCTCTTTCACCCTCATCAAGAGGCTCTTTAGTTCTTCTTCACTTTCTGCCATTAGGGTGGTATCGTCTGCATATCTGAGGTTATTGATGATTCTCCCTGCAATCTTAATTCCGGCTTGTGATTCTTCCAGCCTGGCATTTCTCATGATGTACTCTGCATATAGGTTAAATAAGCAGGGTGACAGTATACAGCCTTGTCGTACCCTTTCCCTATTTTGAACCAAAGTCATCCTTCCCAAAAGGAAATCCTGTCCTTGGGAAATGTTTGAGGACTTTCTCCTTTCCTTGGAGAAATCAGGAGAAATTGTCCATCCAGTTTCTCAGCCCACAAATGTGGTAGATTTTGCAAAACCACTTGTACCTGGCAAATGGCAGCACCTAACTAATCTTGACTGATTTTGAAAAATTGGTTTGGATGGAAGACTATAAAAAATTCTAGGGCTATAGGATAGACTGAGGGGAATTAAATAAATAAATAATATATCTTGGAAGAGGAAGATGGCAAATCTCTTTTGCATTGTTGTCCAGCAGATTACATGAACATAGCCATGTGAAGTCAAACTCAAGACAAAAAAATATTTTGCTTTAACACCAGTTGGAACTCCCTTAAGACTCTCATTCATACCTGGGGCATAATTTTCTGGGATGGGAGACTTTGTTTTTAATTTGTAGCTATCAAAGACTCTAGCGCAGTTAGTTGCATTATTTTTTTTTAAATAACACTTTACTTTCTCGCTTTCAATCCTTTTTTGGCCCAGTTTATTAAGTTACATGTTTATGGCTGCAAGGACAAATTTTGCACAACACTGAAAAAAAGAGATAGTACTGATGATATCTGATGGGAACTTAGTCTCGGAGAATTTACAGCAGTGGCAAAACTAACAGTATATATAGATAGATGCTTAATTAAATTCAAGCAAGAATGACTTCTGTATGTATTATATATTATGCAGCAATGTAAATACACACCCTTAGAGTATGGTTTTTAAAGTTTATGCCAATAGGTACTGCAAATCAGTTGGAGGAACAAAGAAGGTTGAAGTCAGAAATTAAATATTTATCTGTATTATTTTTAGGGATTTTTTTCTTTTCTTTTCTTTTCTTTTCTTTTCTTTTCTTTCTCTTTTCCCTTTTTTCTTTTTTTAAACATTTATAAATACATATAAACCTGACTTTGGCATTAAGCTCAACAAATTTTACTTCTTGCTGGCAACTCTTGAAGGGTCTCTGCTCTAAATTAATAGCAGAAATAAGCAGAGGTATGTGCAGAAGTTGATGGTTTCATCCAAAAGACAAAAAGAGTGTAGCAATGTTGCAGTGGATATTGTGGCATCACACACTTGTACATAAAAAGTGGAGTTGCTCTTGTGAGATCACAATGTGCATACAAAAGGGAGAGATCTTATGTCATGACATTGTAACATTTGTGTCGTTCCACCCCCACCCCCAGGCAGCCCTGCAGGCAGCCATAGAAGGAAGCTAAGGGAGCCGTTCTGTTTCATGGAATTGGGAACATCTCCAACTAAGGCCAGGAACCTCTAGAATGCTGTTACCATTCATGATACTAAGTAAATGAATCAATAGTTTAACTTAGTGTTAAGTTATATTCCTAAAAAATATTGCATAAAGATTTTTTTGCGCTACCCTCTTAACAGGATGCTAATTTATTAAAGGCTAGCCTATAGAATCAAGGAAACCATCGATTACAAGAGGTAAAGAGAAGCAAACTTAAATGGTTTGAACACATCTAACTACAGTTGCAGAACAAAAGGGAAGATAGATGAATGCTGATAAACCTTTGGGATTAATTTTTAAAAGCAAAATGATAAAACATTACATGCTCCAAGGATATGAGGAACATAAGTGAGATTTAGGACACAGTTTAGATAAGATTCATTTCTTGATTGATCAGTGGAAGCCAATGGCATCATCACTTTTTAATTAGATGGCTGCAGATACAAGTCTTTGAGAAAGGCAATAAACCTTGGGGTTTAATTGATTCTTGAGTCATATAAAACTAACTTTATATAAGTAAGGACATAATGAATATTATATATTCTTGGAATTTCATGTGATTCTCCTGATTATAAAATGTGGACTGCAGTAGGTGCTAACTTTCCAGTGAATTGGAAATACAAATGGATGTAAATATAGAATTGGCCCATATTTTTATGAAACGACATGTGTGTATGTATATGTGTGCGTAGGGAGGTGTGTATGTAACTGCCTATTCATGCACAAGCTAACATTTTAAGCAGCTGGATAAAGGGAGCACCTTTCATTCTGAAACCAATTTGCCTCATGATTTTAGCACAAAAGCTGCTAGAAGCGCCAAAAAGGAGACAATTCCCCTATGAAATTATTTATTAATATCATTATGTGTTTTCACATAGCCAGTAATCCATTCTACTTCCATAAAGAGAATATTCATATGGAGCTCAAGAGAAAGAGCATACATTTCCAGGAAATATGAATTTTTAAAAAGAAAACATCTGTATGTGTTGAAAGACACAAAAAGCTTTCCTTTCCTTTCCTTTCCTTTCCTTTCCTTTCCTTTCCTTTCCTTTCCTTTCCTTTCCTTTCCTTTCCTTTCCTTTCCTTTCCTTTCCTTTCCTTTCCTTTCCTTTCTTTATCAAGGAAATGGCAGGCTGCCTTGCAGTAGTCAGTATCAGTATTAAAGGAAACTCAAAAGTGCACAAAAGTGAATCCTGTAAGCTGTTAATTAGAAGTCAAGCCACACCATTTCTGCGAGGGTCTCTGAAAATCAAATTCTATGAAACAAGGAGAGAGAGCTCTCACATTAGGAAATGGGATATAAGAGACTTTTCCCAGGGAAGCTTTTGAACTGGAGACTTGGATTCAATTATATTGAGACACAAATTATTATTGTTGTTTTGACAGCACTGGAGACAAAGATAACCCTAAAGAGTAACTTATGCAAATTACAGTATACATGTCATTGGGTACAGCAACAAGGAATTTGATTGGGTATAAATAACAGCAAAGCATTTGATTGGATATAGCACATCAGGTACCCAGTGAAACAATTACGGCATAACTACAACTGCATAACTACATTAGTCATACCCGAGTGAGGTAATGAAGCAGGACTACAACGATGGGGTGGGGGTGGGGGTTGAAAAAAAAAAGATGGAGCATTTCATAAACAAAGTTTTTTCTAGACAGTGACTGTTATGGGTTTAACAATCTGTCCCTGGTTCCCCAAGTCTACATTAGTCTCCTACCATCTTTTCCCACCCTTTCATCATTCTTTGGCCTTCTAAAAGTTTTATGGCTGAGCAAAATGTTTATTTTCCCTGGGATGTTTCTTTCGTCTATAGCGCTTTAATTCAACTTTTAGTACAATGTTTAAAATTTCTGTGTTCTTTCTTTTCTAGACTTACACTTTGTTTTGCTTCTGGTCCCCATAAAATGATCATACATCAATTTGTTTTATGTTATTTAATATTGTATAATGTACATTTTTAAACTGTTTCTCTATGTATGTATGCATGTGTGTGCGTATACACACACATACACACACACACATCTTTGAGTTGATTTGAAGACCTTATTGTTGATAAGTGTGAGATTTTTGTACTTCAGTTAAAAAAAGACTGTGTTCAGATCAAAAATGAACATTGAATTCGTTTAGTAAGTGATAGCAGACAGGCTAGCTAGTGGTTCATGACAATTTTTATTTCATTTACTGATCAGATGGATATCCCACCTTTCTTCCAGAGCTCAAGGCAGCACCCATAGTACTCCCACCTTCTATTTTATACCCACAAGAACCCTGTGAGAGTGGCTGGGCTGAGAGATTGTAAATGGCCCAAACTTATACGTTGAGCTTCCAAACCTGGAGAGTAGGCAGGTCAAAGAAAAAGAAAAAGCCTGGCCTATTTTATTCGCATCACACACTGCCTTGATACTCTGCTGTCTTGGAAGCTTTTTTCTTGCACCATTATTCCCTTAAGAACCTTCTATAACACTTTGATAAAGCATTCTTTTCCTTCTTAATATAGCATTCAGAAATAAATGGGAACATTTACTTTTTTTTTTTCTTTTAATCATCTCAGGCATATGCTGAATTTGGCAGTCTACAAATATACAGCCACTAGACCATACCATGTTATATTTTCAATATTTAGTTTAATCCTGCTATGCTTGAGGCAACATTTAAAGCTTTTGGACACACAAATGTTATGTTTAATTTGCATTGGAGCCTGGAAATGTTATAATGAAATGTAATGAATTAATGTTGAGTCAATAAGTTCTTGTAATCAAAATAGGAGCTATGAGCTTTTTCAAAAGTAATTCTGTGTAGGTAGAGATTCACATTATTTCTCATTTATTCCTGCTACAGTTAGACACTATAGGCACCCATTTCTCCAGAAGTTAATGCTAATGAATTAAAACTCCACTGTGAGCTTTTTTAAATGAATGGATGTTGGGATACCAACCCCATAGGTATCTTTGTAAATCACAGATACAAGCAATAGCATAATGTTGCTAAGGATTTTTTTAAAAAAAAACCAAGAGAAAAAAACAGCAGGGCTTCTTGCATAATTTTTCAGCCACTGCATTTAAACAGCTTTGGTTGGAACTTTTCAATCCTGTCAAGCAAGAGTGATTTATTTGGATATTATAAAAATAACATTTAGTTGTGTTCATAAAACTGTTGCCCAGTCTAAGAAAGAAGCAGCATTATCCTATTCAGGATTACTTAGGTCTCATTTGGAGTTTTGTTCTTCATTTGCCATGTTTCAATTTAGTATTTGCACCTTTGACAATGCACATGCAATCTGAGCAGATGATGCCGCTATGCACTTGTTTCTCTTTTTTTTCCAGATCTCCTTGCTTATTCATGTTTGTTGTAAAAAAACAATTAGTTACATATTTCACATGATTGTGCAAATGCATTCCATGCAACCACCATCATCACCTGGCAGTCCAGTGACTGTAAAAGAACTTGATTTTTCATGGGAAATGTAACATCTTCCAACTCCCTTCTTCCTTAAGCTGGATTTCCTTTTTACCAATCATACTGATTTGGTTGAAGATCCTGAAGAGTTAACTAGGGATGGGTTACTCATCTAATGACACACAAATAGGTCTGAGTTGTGAAAGTTACAAGGCCCTGGAGAATTCATTGCAAGAGATTAAAGCCTGTATTAATGTCAAAAAGAATGCAGTGCTTACTTATCAATGTACTTTTGAGACTTTAAGTAGGTTAACAGATATGGGTGATGCAGCTTCACCCTTGCTTGTGGCCGTGGCGATTTCTGGAATCTCAGGCTTCTATTTGGCTGAAATTAATTCTGTGAGTCTGAATTTTCCTGTTTTCTAAAGCTAGGAAGACACAAAAGAGGAGGCTGAGGACTGTCCTGAATTAGATGAGCTGGTATTCATCATATTCTGACTGTTCTCCAGGGTCTTGTGTGTCTGATATAACACACACTTTTATTTTGTTTGGATTTCATTTCAGCTTCTTGACTGTCACCCAACACATTTTATTAAGTTCAGGGAACTGATCACTTTTCTGCCACTGGGTGACAAGGATCAATACAGCTACATGTCTTACAACAGCTTCATGCAAATGTTAAGTAACTCAGAAGAAAGAATAGATCCATGTGGAATACCAAAGCCAGTGATCTTGATCTTGAGTATGATCCAATAGGAATTACCTGAATAAGTAGAATACGATAACCCCATGGCTAGAAATATACTGTGCTGAATAGAATCTGAAGCTACTAAGTGGCTCAAGAATCCAGATCCCAGGATGGATCACCCTCCAGAATGAGAAAAATATTCTTCAGTTTGTTATCTGAAAATTGGGAATTGGAAGTTATCTACTGTATTAAGTTATATTCTTATATTTGAGTTTGCCTTGTTTTGAAATTGACTAGAGCTAAATTTAAAGTGTAATTTCTGGTTTGAGGACAGACAAGCTGAGAGTCTGGCAAAGTGAAAATGAATTCTGAATTGCTCCTTCTTCCAGCCACACAGGATAGAGAAGGGTAGTGTGCAAATGTGATGCTTCACACTTTCTACTCAGGTATGCAGCAATAAACCATAATTTAATGTTATCTGAATGAATCAACTCTCTTTGGGGAAACCCTTTCCCAGTAATGAGTTGTTAACCACTATATGTTGGGTAATATACAAACCGATGCCTTAATTGCTTTTTCATCATCTCATCCAGCTCGCCATCTGGATTTTTTGAGACATTTTATCAATACTTATTACAAAATGTTGTAAACGCACATCTATTTTATTACCAAGGTAATGACCTCTCTGGGGTTAGAGTTTACTAGGGTATTTGCTAAAATCTTATAGCATCAAAAAGAGCCAGAGAGCAAAACAAGTGCAATTTGGTGGTTGTTACAATAAAGAAAGAAAAGAAAACATTTGTCAGCCTCCACAGATAAAATAAACAACAGTATTTTCAGATATGTTTTCTCTCTCAGCCTCTAGAAGGGTGCCAGGCAGACTGAATTTGGAAGAAAAAAACTCCCGGCAGGCTGATAAAACAGAGCAGATGGTTATTTTAAAAGGAAAACACAGTACTGTCAATCCACACACCTTAATGCAGTAGTAGCAAGATTCAGAATTAAATCTAAGGGGGAAACTCTGGCATTTATGAGCAATCTGATATTACTGCAATTGCTATTAATTAAAAATGAAAAGAAAATGTGAACAGAAGGCTTATATTTATAGGCCTATTAGTAACCTTGTGTATAATTCAATTACATGAGAGTAAAACCAAAATAGGAAGCAACCATGCAGAAGACTTATCTCGCAAAATCAACTTTTATTGTAGGGTTTTTATTTTTCTGTGTACATCCAAATGAGATCCCTTCTGTACCACTTTACTGCAGTTAGTTTCTTTAAAAAAAAAAAAAAAGCAGATCTACAGAATCATTCAGTCTGATTTTTATTTATTTGCTTGTTTGTTCAATTTGTATAGTGTGTACAGGGGTGTTTTGGATTTTCATTTCTTGAACAGGGATTCACAGACACACAAATGTGCACACATAAACATCACCATTTACCTGGAAATTATTAAATGTAAAGGAGCTCCAAAAACAATTTATGTCGTAGCATAAAGAGGACAGAGACCTGTTCAGTGATGAAATGACTTTCAGGTTATGCCATGTAAATATGCACTAACGTATCACTAGCTGTGGTGCTCATTTCTTCAGATCAGACTTCAAACTGATCTCATCCACAGAAGTCATGACAATGTTTAATGGAATAGGAGGCCCACAACTAGTCACTAACCGTCAGAGGCATCCACAGGATAACCTTTCTCCTTTTTAAATTATTTGAATGCTTATATTTCTTTCTTATTTCTTTCTTTTGGGGAAATAACTGTTACAGTGCACAAGGATGCTGATGTTTTCCAGGTATATTTTGTGATTTCACCTAAGTACTTGTTTTTTAGCCAAGCCTGAATGACCTTTTTTTAGCCTGATATTCTTTTCATATTCTTTCATTCTGCATTCTATGGAGCATTCAATTTGTCTGATGTACCTGTCCTGACACTGGCAATTTATTGTGTACACCCCCAGTGTATAAAAGCTTTGGCTAGTGAAAAGTCAGAGCATTGAGTTTAACTGTCATGGCATTAAAATAATTTCATAGGTGAATAGTGGCATATCTATGTATGTATGTGTGTGTGTGTGTGTGTTTGTGTTTGTGTGTGTATTTAAATATATCCTTCCTGTTTGTTAAATATATCCTCCCTGTTTAATAACACAGTTCTCACTTTTTATTCCATCTAGTTTTGAAATTGGAGATGTTTTGAAGATCCACTGATTCTACAACTTTATATCTATCTATCTATCTATCTATCTATCTATCTATCTATCTATCTATCTATCTATCTATCTATCTATCTATCTAGCTAGCTAGCTAGCTAGCTAGCTTAAAGGGGCTAACTTATTGATGAAATAATATCATCAGTGTCTGTATCAAGCAGTAGTTCCTTTTTGTCTTACTGTTTCATCCTCACGACTCCTTTGGAATGTCTTGATTCATCTTTATATAAATACACTTGAAGATTGGTTTAAAGAAATATGGAATATTGCTATTAATGATAAATTGACATGTGAACTAAAATATAAAAAGGGTCTGGTGAAAAGGAATGATTTTGATGTTATATGGGGTGAATTTCTGGAATATGTTTTTGTTAAAGGGAAAGGAGTAAAACTAGATCAATATATATCATCCTTTTGGAGAGGAGGGCTTATTAAAAATTATTAAGAATAAAAATCCATAATAACAAAAAGTAAAGAGATAAGGAGGGTTATAAGTCCCATGGGTAATGGGTGTACATAGAGATTAAGTTATATGTATTTTATTTTGGTTGTTTGATTGAATTATTTTATGTTTTTGTTATTACTGGTTTTGGATTTTGTAGTTTGTATTTTAAAATAATAAAAAAAATCTTTATATAAATACACATTGCCTTCCCCATGTTCACATTCTACTATACAAGTATAGAGTAGCACATGCACACACAAACACACACACACACAAATAATCTCATCCTTAAGTCAAGGATATTATTTCAATCATTTTGACCTCACTCTCAATGCCCAAAGCTGATGATAACCTGTCCTTGAGTCTCATATGTTGATGGCTAAATAAAAATGATTTGAAAACCAATCTTAGATCTGTCATGTCTGATACCTCTTTCAATCCATAACTCAGATTTTTGAATTCTATCAGCTATTTTAAAAGCATAACTTCTACTCTTCAGATGTGTTGTGTAGTTGCTTTTTTCCCCCTCTACTCTTGATGATGTGACAAATATTTGTTCAAAATCAAGGGACAAATATTTGTTCAAAATCAAAACATTGGGTACATTATAAAGCTAGATGTTCTACATTTCTGCTTTCTAAAACATACAAATTAAGGAAAAGCATATTTGGTTCACATTTTATTTGGAAGAATCAATTTGATTTGTATTTTCTGAACTAACATACAAAATGGAGCACAAAAATAATTCGGTCTGAGTATTGCCCCACAGGTTATAGTGGAATGCTCTGATAGAAAGAAATGTGTACCACAATGTATATGCTAAAAAAAAGTACAAATTAAAAATCTATAGACAGAGGAAACAACTTATACAGAAACAAATATTAGGGTAAACTACTGCCAAAGATATGAATATTAGAAAAAAAATGCATCCAATTGATATGCAATTGTAATATGAATTTACATGTATGTGTACAAGTAGATTTTAAAAAATAACATCACCAGACTATATGGAAATGAGGGGAGTGAAGTTATGCTTTAAAATATCTGAATGCAATATTCAAAAAGGAACAGAGAATGGCCATGAGAATGAGACTTTGGGAGGGGGGATTGTTCAGACTTTAGGGGGGGGGTGTGTGCGCGTGTGTGTAGGTTTATGTGTACACTGTTGTGTCTCTGTGAATAAAACAGTGCACATCAGCAATAATAGTTTCTTCTTCCCTTCTGTGCACCTTCCAAATCTCCTCTGAGGATTAGGAAAACCTCTGGAGCAGATCTGAGATATTCAGTATGATGAGGAGAAGGTGAGGAGCCTTGCATAAATCTAGACTGATAAGTGGAATTCCACATCATTAATATTGGATGTAAATCTACATTTTATTTATTTATTTAAATGTATCATTTTACTTAAGTGTTGTGGATAAGTATGAACCATATGTGATCATCAGTACTATTATGTTTGCCCGAATAAAGTTTAAACTGACACATATTGATTTTTTTTCTGTTTTTGAAGAAACAGATGTTTCAAAGGATTATGAAGCTATTTCCATAAGACTAAGGAGGTAAACTTGCCTCATTATGTTAAACAGATGTTTCCTACCTTAACCAGAGGGATTCATGGGGAGAGCAAGGAGGGAAATTATAAAAAGGATATTATGACATCACACAATGTGTTACATCATTTTACTATCATCATGGTTATGAATGGATGCCTATGAACTTAATCTCCACATACTACGGGGAAAACAGCTGAGAATGACTTTGTGGGGGAGACAGCAGATTAGCACAAGTCCTTTGGGTCTAAAGGGTCTAAGAACTACTTTGAATCACCACCATAGGAACCAGAGAGCATAGAGGATGCACCTGACTAAGGTATTAGTAATTTCTTGTCTGATGAAAAAGTCCGAAGATCTCAAATGCTTCTCCATGTTTGTGACTCTTAGATTGGCCTAATAAACAGATTGACTTAATTTGTATAGCTCTGGATCCTGCTGTATCCAACCATGTACATGTGGAAAGAGACAGGATGCATATACTGTGAGTAGAGGTCCTGTAAGTCATGATGCTTCAGAAGACATAATCCAAGTTTTGGAATGGTTTAGAACTATTTCTTATTTCCTTTACTTGAAATATAAAGCTTCTCTGTGCTGCCCAGTAAGAAAGTGTTCTTAAAGAAAGTTCTTATTATATCTGCACACCAGTGCATTTTGATGCTTCAAATGTGTATGCATAAAATTCACATGTACATAGGTATAAAGCATGCAGTGTATCTTCAGGGAGATCTACCTACAGCAGTGTTGCCCAAACTTGGCCACTTTAAGATGAGTGGACTTCAACTCCCAGAATTCCCCTGCCAGTATGGCTGGCTGGGGAATTCTGGGAGTTGAAGTCCACTCATCTTAAAGTGGCCAAGTTTGGACAACACTGACCTACAGGAAGGAAAATGACTAGCAATTGCTTTCCCAAAATACATAAGTGGAAGGCCTGAGCAGCAGGGAAAGTGTCCAGTGGGCGGACACAATTGCCTGCTATTTGGATTGAATGTCTCATAAGTTGTTGCCAAAGTATCTCAGTCTAAATGGGATTCTCCTAAACTGGCTTAGAGTCAAAGTGGCATAAGCACAGGACAGTAGCAGCTCAAGTGCTTAGTGGGGATATGGAGAGAGAAAGAGAAGGGGGGGGGGGCGTTAAGTGTCAGAAACGTGGATTTTCTGGAAAAAAAAACCCTCTCATTGATTTAAATTGCATTTAATTTTTTTTTCTCAGATCAAATCCTTTCTTTATTCTTTATTACATGTCAATGACCTAGACTAAATAAAACTTCCTAAATAAACCCTACAAAGTAGAGCTATAAGAGAGAGCATAAAAAATAAAATAAACTATAAAAGATTAAAATAATAATAATAATAATAAATCCTGCTTTCTCCTGTTCTCCAGGAGCTCAAGGCAGCAAAACATAGTACTCCTTCTTCCAATATTTTTCCAACAACAACAACTCTGTGAGATGGGGGTTGGGGGGGTAAAAGAGCATGACTGGCCCAAAATCACCCCATTGACTTCTATGGCTGAGATAACAGAGTGTCCCTAGTCCACACTAGTTCTCACAATGTACATATTATTCAAACATACATGGCAGTCAGCTCTGATTAATCATTCAGATTTACTTGTGGGTGCCCTATAAAGGGACTGCACTGCATATAAACATACCCTCAGTCTTTCTTGTTACACATACATCCTGATAAAAGGACACATACCCAGATAAATAAAATACCCAAATAAAACGACACATACCCAGAAATTGATGGATAGTTCACTTTTGTAATTGGTACTTCATTTAATTAAATTAAACATAAAGACCACTTTATATCACCAGTTAAGTGGTCTTTATGTTTAATTTAATTAAGTACTGATAGATATAGATGATAGATAGATAGATAGATAGATAGATAGATAGATAGATAGATAGATAGATAGATAGCCCGCCTTTATATTGATCAAGTCAATATGCTCAGTTCAGTGCCAACCTTATCTCAGCATCCAGAATGAATGTCCTGCTTTCCCCTCCCTGAAGCCGACTAGAGTGTATTGGCTGTTTGTTATTTTTTTTGTTTTCCTCTCTCTCCTGCCATCTCTTGTCAAAATGCATTCATGAGTGAGGCTTGCTGGGCTTCACCTAACTGCATCTGTGCTCTGTGATAAATTGCCCTCAGGGCCAAGTGTCCCTTATGCTGGGCAGGAACCAATATCATCACCTCCTATTATACACAGCTGTTTGATAGTTCCTCTCTAGGAAATTATTCCTCCTCAATTACAGAGCAATTTACTTGGAAGGATAGCTACATTGCTTTAGGTCAACTTCACATATTTTATTTTTCTAAAGGAAAAAAAAAAAAACTAGGAGGCACAACTGTGGTAGAATTGTTTGCACTAAGCATGATGAGTATTTGAAGCTATTTGTCTCTGGAAATTATGGCTAAACATTTCTGGACTTTTAAAAGAGCCACCTTTAACTTAATAGCTCAGAGTAGCTTTAATCTGACAGCTTCCATTCATGATAAAACTCATGAGCAAAGTTCCTCTGGTATAAATGGACCATTTCAGTGATAATGAATGAACTGCCAAGGAATGTTTCAGAACTGAATATTGGTCAGTCTTTTTAGGTTTGAGGTCAATAAAGTATCTGCAGAATGACAAACCTATTACATTACTTAATTTTTCTCTATGTAAAGCAAGGAACAAGCACTCCCAAAACAAAGGAATAAAATTATTTTCCCATATCTCTAGAATTATATATATATACATACATCCAATACTGCTTTATTCTTTTGCACTTTGTTAGACTTTTTCAGACTTTTTCTGTAATTTTGAGCTTATTGATATAAATCTTTCAGAACCTCCACTTGAACACTCTATGATGCTGCAACAACATATCACTCCCATTAATTCTACATTCACTGCGGTTTTTCCACATTGTTCAATTAGAAATGATATATAGATTGTTGAAGGGTTTGTTTGTTTCTTTTTTAACAACTTGAGAAATCAGAGTGAATCTAATTCACTATGTGAATCGAATCTGAAAAGCTGGGCAAGAAGACTTTGCAATCTGTTGCCATTCTGCCTGTAGCATTCACTCCACTGGAGTCAGTAGGACGTAACCTGTGAACAGACACATATTGGATTGCAGTACTTCCTGTAAATGTCAACACTGAAAAGAACAGTTGAACCTCAGATCAAATTTATTCCTGTCCAACCATTTTTATCCTTTTTCTCTCAATTGGCATATATTATTTATCCTCATACTTGTAAAGATTTTGAACACCAACATTAAACAGTAGCTGAGGCCTACACTAGTTGTGCTAAATGATGGTAAACATGTCTGCATCTTAGATGTCATGCTTTCACTAATGTATCTCCCAATGGCTCTTCCCCATTTTTGCAACATCCTTGTTTTGCTGACTCTGACATTTTGCTTGTTGTTGACTATAATTATAAATCAATAGTCATTAATCTGAGTTGCAAGTGACCCTGTGTCAGTAATGGGAGGAAATTTCTCTTGCTGTAATAAAGAAAAAAAAGTTACTAGCAATTGCCCTCAGAGGTTTTCATCTACACAAAAGTCTGGAACAACAATGAGAACAAAACAGAGTGAAAGTAAAACAAAGAACAAAATGATCGAGGGGAGCAACTTTACAGGAACTAATGCTCAGTTTGCTGTGCTAAGACCAGTGTGTTGTATTTAAGGCTGAGAGAATACAAAATATTTTATTTTTCATCTCTTCTTCAAGCTCAGTCTGCTTCCCATTCCATAGCTTGTGTTTATGACCATGTGTGTGACTCTAATTTTTCATATGAGTAAACGGAGCTCATTATGACTTTGCTCTATTCTTTTAAGGGATATTAGATTCCCAATTAAGGCAGATCCATCTAGACGATAAACGCTATAATTAAAAACATCAGAGAACAGCTTGAAATAAATGGCTGCTTTTTCTATTGTACAAAGTAACCTTTAAACTTGAATTTATTTTGTATATTTCAGAAAATAAATTAATTAAAAATATTATGGGTACAAGAACTTTCTGCTACTTTAAAATCTAATCTTTATTAGCATTTACATTTTTATTAGCTTTTCAATTGTTAGCCTTTATTGTCTTTTTCTTTTTTAATTATGTAAGCTGTCCACAATCAATTGAAAGTTGGGCAGCCTCCAAATCTAATTAAACAAACAAACAAATAAATAAATAAATAATAAGATTCTTGTGATTTTCACTACATCAGAACACAGCTAGCTTGGCCTAATAGGAAAGTGAACCAAACATAAAATATGGTTCAGATCCATATTCTATTAAACCTGAAGTCAGTTTTGGTAACTAGTAAGAGTAATCCTTGTGTTGACTTTGTAATTTTTAGCAAATCTAATCTAAAGGCATATCAAATCTTGCTAACAGAGCAACACCTAAAATTCCCAGTCTCAAGTAATATGAAATTCCAATATCTGGAAAGAAAACTGGTTAAGAAGAATTTGAAAATCACTATTTTTCAACAGACTGCTAAGACTGTTGCAGTGCTTAACAATGGTTATCTTTTGGAAATTTATCTTAAAATTCAATCTGAATCTCTGTTTCCCTCTTTTAATTCAGCTTATTGATCCTTGTCATTCACTGACTTTCAACAAATACAAGCAGCAAGTCTATTTAGATACACATATTTCTAAATATTTGGAAATACCGATTTATTGAGTATGTTCTTAGAGAGGAGCCTTAGAATACTGTTAACAAAAGCCTGTCTGAAAGGAGACACTTGAATTAATCTCTAAAATGAAGGATACCCAATTTACAGTGGGGCAAAAAAGTATTTAGTCAGCCACCAATTGTGCAAGTTCTCCCACTTAAAAAGATGAGAGAGGCCTGTAATCATAGGTATACCTCAACTATGAGAGACAAAAAGGGGGAAAAAATCCAGAAAATCACATTGTCTGATTTTTAAAGAATTTATTTGCAAATCATGGTGGAAAATAAGTATTTGGTCAATATCAAAAGTTCATCTCAATACTTTGTTATATGTTGGCAATGACAGAGGTCAAATGTTTTCTGTAAGTCTTCACAAGGTTTTCACACACTGTTGCTGGTATTTTGGCCCATTCCTCCATGCAGATCTCCTCTAGAGCAGTGATGTTTTGGGGCTGTCGCTGGGCAACACGGACTTTCAACTCCCTCCAAAGGTTTTCCATGGGGTTGAGATCTGGAGACTGGCTAGGCCACTCCAGGACCTTGAAATGCTTCTTACGAAGCCACTCCTTCGTTGCCCGGGCAGTGTGTTTGGGATCATTGTCAAGCTGAAAGACCCAGCTACGTTTCATCTTCAATGCCCTTGCTGATGGAAGGAGGTGTTCACTCAAAATCTCACGATACATGGCCCCATTCATTCTTTCCTTTACATGGATCAGTCGTCCTGGTCCCTTTGCAGAAAAACAGCCCCAAAGCATGATGTTTCCACCCCCATGCTTCACAGTAGGTATGGTGTCTTTGGATGCAACTCAGCATTCTCTCTCCTCCAAACACAACGAGTTGAGTTTAGACCAAAATGTTCTACTTTGGTTTCATCTGACCATATGACATTCTCCTCTTCTGGATCATCCAAATGCTCTCTAGCAAACTTCAGACAGGCCCGGACATGTACTGGCTTAAGCAGGGGGACACATCTGGCACTGCAGGATTTGAGTCTCTGGCAGCGTAGTGTGTTACTGATGGTAGCCTTTGTTACTTTGGTCCCAGCTCTCTGCAGGTCATTCACTAGGTCCCCCCATGTGGTTCTGGGATTTTTGCTCACCGTTCTTGTGATCATTTTGACCCCACAGGGTGAGATCTTACGTGGAGCCCCAGATCAAGGGAGATTATCAGTGGTCTTGTATGTCTTCCATTTTCTAATTATTGCTCCCACAGTTGATTTCTTCACACCAAGCTGCTTGCCTATTGCAGATTCAGTCTTCCCAGCCTGGTGCAGGTCTACAATTTTGTTTCTGGTGTCCTTCAACAGCTCTTTGGTCTTGGCCATAGTGGAATTTGGAGTGTGACTGTTTGAGGTTGTGGACAGGTGTCTTTTATACTGATAATAAGGTCAAACAGGTGCCATTACTACAGGTAACGAGTGGAGGACAGAGGAGCCTCTTAAAGAAGTAGTTACAGGTCTGTGAGAGCCAGACATCTTGCTTGTTTGTAGGTGACCAAATACTTATTTTCCACCATGATTTGCAAATAAATTCTTTAAAAATCAGAGAATGTGATTTTCTGGATTTTTTCCCCCATTTTGTCTCTCATAGTTGAGGTATACCTATGATGAAAATTACAGGCCTCTCTCATCTTTTTAAGTGGGAGAATTTGCACAATTGGTGGCTGACTAAATACTTTTTTGCCCCACTGTATATCATGCAAGCCTTCATTATACAAAATGTCTCCCTAGCCTTCACTCACTGTGCCAAAACTATTTTCTTATTAAGGGGGTAATAGCATTTCAGAGGACAGAGCAACTATCTGGTGGCTTTGGGCCAGTCACTCTCTCTTAGACCAATATGCAAGTTGCTGCCCATGAGGAAAAATGGAAAGTAGGCAGTGTTATGTATGCTGCTTTTTGTTCTTGGAGAAAAGAAAGGAGATAAACCTAACAAACAAGATTAATGCGCTATGCCATTTTGGTCACCAATCCCTTTACATAAAAAGTTCTAACATTGTTGAGACAATGCCAAGTGCAGGTTCTGAATACAGAGTTAGAAGTCAAATGAGTGACTCATTTAGAGAAATTTGAACTTAGAAATCAGCACCATGGATAGTTGTGAATGGAAGATGAGCTTACCTGTACATTGCTCCAAATACCAACAAATTCAGAGTAAACCTTAGGCAGAGTATGAATTTGTTCAGGATATTAACTGACTGAGGCCCTTGCACTTAAAAGGCTCTGGTTCGCTGCAATACTGAAGCTTCAACAATGCCAGTGACAGTGCCAGAGATCAGAATCAGAAGATGGTAATAGAGCATTCTTGGATGCAGGGAAGGCTAGTCCCATAGGTTTTCAGAGATATGGAATCTTCAAGCCATACCTCTGGATTAAACTCTTCTTAATCACATTGATCACTATTATTATTATTATTATTATTATTATTATTATTATTATTATTATTTGCTGTCCAGTTGGTTTTGACTCTTAGGGAGGATCTGTTCTCATCCTGGCCTTTTAGATCTCTCAATGGTGCATTCATAGCTGTTGTAATTGAGTCCAGCCACCTAGATGCCAATCATCATCTTCTTCTTTTTCCTTCTATTTTTTCTCAGCATTATCGACACATGCATAATGTGTCCAAATAATGTCTAAAGTATAATACTTTGAGCCTGATTATTTGTGTCTCAAGTGAGAGCTCTAGATTGGTTGGTTCTATGTTCCATGTGTTTTCCAGCTATATGTGGTGTTCCTAAGAGTCTTCTCTAAGACCAGAGTTCAAAAGGATCAATACTGTTTCTATCAAAATCAAACTTTTGCATCCATACAGTATCACGGGGAAAATTATTGCCAGTACAATTCTAATCATTTTAAGTATAAACACATCACAGCATCAGACCTTCATTGCTACTCAGTCAAGCCCTAGTCTGTATTTCTTCACTGATTGTTCCTTTGCCTTTTCCTGGGCAGTATGAATTGATGCCTTTGTGATTGTCACTAAAGTGATAATCCACTCTAGCACCTTTACATATCTGGCAATAAGTCACACAAAAGAATGTCAAAAATTATTCACTTCCATTTTCTATCAATATTCTTAAATTTCATGAAGGCAGATTTTAGCTGAATGTGGGGGGGGGAATCTAATGATAATTGGTTGAAAGAAATGAATTGTCCAGAGAACTAGAAGACTTCCTGTCACTATATGTCCTCAAGCAGAGATTGGACAGCCACCTTTCAGGGGTGCTTTAATCTGAATTGCAGTTGCAGGAGTTGGATTCTATAACCAAACTGGCCATTCCATCTCTATGATTATGTGATTTCCCCCCCCCCCCGCCCAAAAGTAGAGACGAGCAAATGCAATTCTCAGAACAGTATATTCAACATATATAGTTTATGAGTATCACAAAAACAAAAACAAACAAAAAACTTTTCTACCAGGCCAACAAATGGGCCTCTACAAGTGAACCTCTCCTAGAGATGAAAAAAGGGCTTCAAAATGCTAAATAATATAATTATTCAATAAGATAGACTACTATACAATAATTGGAAATCCAGGGGGGTTTGTGTGTCTCTGTGTGTGTGTGTTTAAGTAAGACATGCAGGAAGATGAGAAACTAGATGCAAATATATTAAAAGGAAATAAAGAGTAAGAATTCAGAGATGGGGTGAGCCCCATACTGAATTCCCCATGTAACTATATTTATGCACATCAAAATTGCATCTATTGTTAAAATCAACAACAGTTCTATTTTTCTGCTTTACAATAGCTGTACTGTATACGTATGCTTTTACTACAATCTAAATAGATGTATGGCACCTCACAGTATTGTTTAAACATCACATCCAAATATGTATTATAGAAAGTAATTGTCAGCAAAATATTCTCGAGTCCCCCCAGTCTTCTTTACACATGAAAGAGCAGATGCTCATTTTGTTTGATGATCTGAGAAATACCACAGGCTGAGTCTAAAGTGAAATAACCTTGGAGCAAAGAGTCGAAAGCTTTCATAACTATAAGATGGAGGCACTGCACTGGTTCCCAGTCCACTCATCAACCATTAATGCAGATTTTGCAAACATGTAAAAGCACTACCAATCAAAACAGCTACAACTAGCTATTGATTTGCTGTATTCTGCAATGAGTTATAGGCTGAACTCTATTTTCCTCTGACTGGAGGCTTTTTCTCAAAGAAAAGGAAAAAGGGGGGGGGGAGAGAAAAGGGAATGAAGAGAAAAAGTGCCTGCCAAAAAATTACCAATTGATTTTCTGTAATGTATTGTACTTTAGATGAGGATGGAAGTATACAAAAAATTAATTAGCATGGAAATTCTTTATGTGTGAAAATGAGGTGAAGTAGTTAAAAAGTGTGGCTTCAGATTTAATTGATATCAAGGACAGCTGAAGCTGGTGAGGTTCTTGGAATTCTTGTAGAGTGCTGCTTCACCTTGTAGTGGTTCAAACAATAAAAAAGAGACATGGAAGAAAGTATTGATTAAGTCAGAGAACCATCAACTCACCCAAAACTACTATGTAGGCCAGGCTAGGCAATCTTTCAGAACCAAGGATGACATTTAAGATTTTGGGGAGAGTCTCAGTGGGAAAGGTGAGGATACAAAGTGGATGGAGCTTGTCTTCCCATTCTTTTCTGGGTTTGGAAGCACATTTTGAGAGTTCTCTTTGGGTTTCTGTTTCTGTTTGAAATGCAATCATATTATGCCTGTGTTATGCTTTATACTACATTTGTTGGTGATTCTTGCATCAGAATAGTTGGAAAATAACATAAGATGAAGGAGCCACAAAAATATTTCCCAACGTGTTCTAGCCCCTGCAATTACAGTTCAGGAATAGCTAGGTACTTTATATTGATATGGTGACATAAACACATAGTACTTTCTGTTTGAAATAGCAAAGATAGGATTGAGGTGATGATCCTTATTAGGGTCCATCTCAAATCAGGCTGACTATAGAGTGTTACTCTGTATGAGGCCTACAAGGTAGACCAGATCAAGAAACAGACACCATATAGGCCTAAAACTACTTTGATTAAAATGGCTACCGTAACAGAATCTTGCAAGCCTGAATGTATTTCCTCTCTTCCCTCTTATCTTTTTGTGAATTAGGGAGATACCTGTCTGCGATGTTTTCATAAACTGTCTTCATATGGACTTAAGCCATGTTTATCTGTTTGTTGCCTTGATAATGTATCTTCTTTATACGCTCGACACTGTGGCACTGCTCATACTATGGCATCTCTCTAACACAACTTCCAGAAAAACAGATGGCTTGAAATGAACCTGTTTTATTTCTAAAATATGAGAACATTACATGTTCAAAACTTTCATAGGACCAGCAACTACTTGGTTCATGCCCAGGAAAGAATGTAAGAAAAGCAATAAAATGCCACCAAAAAGAAGGGAAAGAAATGTCAGGCACATTTGGAAAACACAATTACATAAGTAGAATCAGAATATAAAGAATCTGCTACTGGAAGCGAGGTTAAAATAGAACTCTGTATGATGTCTCCTAACATATATGTGTTCCTACATATATATACCCCTAATGAAGTCCCTAATCAAGGAGCAATGCTACTCCCACCTTCAAGTATTTTAAGGCCTGCCGCATATATGATGGAGTAAATGTGTATTCTTTTACTAGGGGTGGCAATACAAAACCAACAGGGAAGTAGGCTTGGACTAAATAATAAGAGATTCCTAGTTGTACGATCCTATCCTCAAAAGCTAAAAAAAAAAAAAAATCAGCAATGGCTAGATAGCTAATGATGATATAGTCATGTCCAATGTTCAATGATAGGTGATTGAATTAGATGCACGTTCTTCAACTAGATACCTTCCACACATGTTAGGTTACAACTCTTATAATTTATGGTTAGGATGGACAACATCCTAACTGGTTTAGAAATTTCAGGACATGCAGCCCTGTTCATCTGAAGAAGTTCAAGTTGAGGAAGGCTTGGCTAGATGATCATTCAGGTCATTTCCCACATAGTTCTTTGCTATTATGATCTATTTTGGGGCTAAACTAGTAGAAAAGATTTTAATCTCAAAATAAAGTTCTTCAGACTTAGTTTACCCAGACTATTGAAGAACAAAGCTGATTGTTGCCCAAGTAACATGTGATATTTGA
This sequence comes from Python bivittatus, assembly GCF_059951505.1. NCBI lineage: Eukaryota > Metazoa > Chordata > Lepidosauria > Squamata > Pythonidae > Python > Python bivittatus. Next base: position 26,721,282 of record NW_028277125.1, on the reverse strand, counting down.
GATCATGGAAAATGAACACTTTCATGCTTGAATAATGTAAGTGCTTTAAAATAAGATTTTGGAACACATTCTTAGTTCTAGGTTTTTGTTTTTGGCTAAAGGAATGCTATAGGAAAATCTTCCTTACATTTTCAGATAAATGGGTTTTTAAACATGTGCAGTCCTTTGCTTATGCTTAATTTTTTAATGGTTTGAAAATTGTTTGGCAAAGAACAACAATCATAAAAAAGGCTCAGTAATAGGAACAAAATCATTACTATGAATATTCCCAGATGTTTCTCAGTGGATGTTTCTGCTAACATTTCTTGACAGGACCCCACTAAACTGTTTCAAGAGGGGGAAAATGTTCTTTACCCTTAAAAATATCCATTTATGTCCTCTTTGGTGTATTTAGAATAATTGTCTTTTTATAATTTCCCAGAAAGTGGTAAACCTAATGCTAACTCCTGTCTGGGTTCAGAAACTAAGCAAGGTCAAAGAGAAATATTGTTCAGATGGGATTCCACTAGATTTCAGAGCTGCAGTCTAGACTGGGAAGGCCAAAAAAAAAAAAAAAAAAAAGTATCAGAAGGCAGTGACAAGTAACACGTCCATGTTGTTAACAATAACACTAATGGATATGTATCAGTGTAATTACCAGGAGCTGAACTCAACAAGAGAACATCTTTAATTTCCTTTTCATTTTATGACATTCCAATAATGTCAGGGTATTGTGAATACATTGCATACACCTCCTAGGTGGCGGGATGCAAACAACATTGTGTTAGTTCTCAAGTATGGCTTTGGATTATATAATTTAACTTAATGGGTGTGAGCATGCTGGGGATAAAACTAGGCTTTGGTTGAACTTATGACATACTCCCCCAAAAGTGATAAAACTGATTGGTACTGTCGTTATAATTAGCAGGGAAAGCTACATGTGGCACAAATATGACTAAACCAATAACCTAGTCTATACTTGCTTTGTTTCACTAAAAAGCATTATGTGAAAGCCTTGATTGACCAAAGACATGGTGATAAAGCAGAGAACAATATCCATGGCCCTGTCTGGTGACAACTGTTATATGGAAGGCTGCAACTTGGAATGTAACAGGAGTAAGTGATAAAGAACATAAATTACACATAAAATGCGGGCAAAAACCCTTCAGGTATGTTGTGTGTCTGTGAAAGAAAGAGAAAGGGAAAAGATGTAATAATCTCAGTGAAGATGATCTGATCTTGCAGAGTGGAGTTGATGAAAACCTGCAGGTAAGTGAAGTGTAAATGTCATAAAGTAAAAACTGGTGTCATCTAGGTTGGTGTGTGCATATGAAAGTAGGAATACGCAGCTTAGAGATAATTGCATGTTTCAGTGAATGATAATGAAAGAACCAGAGATGTGTTCTTGGGGAAAATACACAGCATTTTGAATAAGTATTATTCAGGAGAAAAAAAAAATTATTCTATGCAATGACACAAATGGGTGAGTATACAGAAAAAAAAGTGATTGGACTTTTTGGAGTCTCAAAAATGACTGAGAATTATTAGATGAATATCTGCTTAGAAAAAAAGACTGTTTCATGTACTTAATTTAAAGCATACATCTATTAATGTGTTTATATGGCAAATGAATGAATATAAATATGATTGATTTGCCTGCTTATGATGAAAGATTGGAAGAAACAGTGAAGGATGTTCAGGCAATGAAAGTTTCTAAATGTGGGACAGATAATTTTTGGTCAGATCAAGTGGATCTTGGAAAAAAAACTAACGTGGAAGAAAAAGAAAGAAATGAAATAAGCAAGAGTACAATGATTGAAGGAAGAGAAAGTTAAAGTAGTTTATGAAAAACTATTAATAGTTATATTAACCTCCCAATTGAATTAATGGGCAAAGGATATAGGAAAAGGGAATGTGAAAGATGCTTGGAACAGAGTGAAAAGAATTATCTTACTGACTGTCCCAAAAGTATGTGGATGTCTACTATTGGGAAATACAAAAAGGGATACTTGGTAAAATTAGGAAATGAGAATTTTTTTAAAAAAAATGTAAGAGAATGCTGCAAAAAAAATTAATATGAAAGCTATTATATAAATGTGTAAAGAGAGGAAAAAGACAGGTGCAAAGGAATTGCACTAGAAATGGTTAAAAGGCACCAATGAATGGATAGAATAAGAGCAATGTATAATAGAAGTTAGCCATTCATACAAATAAATTGAGTGGCAAATGGTAAAATGGTAAGTTCAACACTGAGCAAAGTATGGTGATATACCATTGTTGTTTAACATATTTATGGATAGATATATAAGGAAGGTGTGGGGACATTAACGGTATTATGGTTGGGAACATGAATGCATTTATCTATTTATGTATTTATTTATCATATTTATATAGCTGCCCATCTCACACAAGGTGACTCTGAATGGTGTACAACAAGTAAAAAAAAAAAAAATACATAAAAGCAACTACATATAAAAAACTAAAAATACACAAAACAGGAGGTGATAAAATTCATAAGGGAGCCATTGTAAAATCTCCCCGGTTCCCTTACCACATAACCAGGTCTTGAGGGACTTACAGAATGTTAAGAGGGATGGAGCTAATCTCACTTCCAGGAGGAGAAAATTCCACAAGGTGGGTACCACGGCAGAGAAGACCCGCCTCCTGGGACCCGCCAAATGTAATTCTCTAGCAGACAGGATCTGCAGCATGCCTTCTCTGCCAGATCTGATGGGACAGGCAGATGTAATCGGGGAGAGCCAGTCCCTCAGGTAATCCAGCCTCATGCATGAAGAGCTTTAAATTTCAAAACCAGCACTTTGAATTGGACCCGGAAGCAAACTGGCAACCAGTGTAGCTCACGAAGCAGAGGTGTAACATATATCACCCTAGGGGCACACATAACTGCCCATGCCACTGCATTTTGCACCAGTTGAAGCTTCTGGATACTCTTCAAGGGTAGGCCCATGTAGAGCGCATTACAGAAATCCAAATGGGAGGTGACCAGGGCATGAGTGACAGTGATTAGGTCCCTCTGATCTAGGAATGGGTGCAACTGGTGCACAACACGAAGTTGTGTAAAGGCCCTCCTAGCCACGACTGCCACCTGCTCTTTGAGCAGGAGTTGTGAATCCAGGAGGACCCCCAGATTGTGCACAAGGTCTGTCTGGGGCAGTGCAATCCCATTCAGTACCAAAGATGACATAACTCTAGCACCAGAAGGGCCCAGAACAGACAGCCACTCAGTCTTGCCAGGGTTCAGTTGAAGCCTGTTGTTCCCCATCCAGACCCTCACAGCCTCCAGACAACTGGATAAGACATTCACAGCATTGCTTAATTCACCAGGGGCAGAGATGTATAATTGGGTATCATCAGCATACTGATGATACCTCACCCCATGGTGATGGATGAGCTCACTCAGCAGCCTCATGTAGATGAGGAGATGTAGAATAGGAGGGGGGAGAGCACTGAACCCTGTGACACCTCACATAACGGGCTGAGGGTGGGATCCCCAACCACCACTGACTGGAATCCGCCCTGGAGGAAGGAGGTGAACCAGAAAAACACTGTGCTGCCCACCCTCAATCCTCTGAGCTGATCCAGAAGGTTACCATGGTTGATTGTATTGAAAGCCACTGAGAGGTGAAGTAGGGCAAGGATGAATGCACAACCCCCATCCCGCCCTCACCAGAGATCATCCAAAAGTGCAACCAATGCTGTTTCCATTCTATACCCAAGCCTGAATCCTGACTGAAAGGGATCCAGATAATTCGCTTCATCCAAGGTCCTCTGAAGCTGTTGCACAACCACCTTCTCAATCACCTACCCCAAAAAGAGGAGGTTAGATACTGGATGAAAATTGTCCAGTATAGTGGGGTCTAGCAATGGCCTTTTGAGGAGGGGGTGAACCAAAGCCTCCTTAAGAGGTGAGAGAACAACCCCCTCACTCAAAGATGCATTAACCATCGCTAGAAGCCACTCACACAACACCCCCCGGGCTGCTTTCACAAGACAGAAGGGGCATGGATCTAAAGAGCAAGTGGCTGAGCTCACAGCCCCAAGGACCCTGTCCACTTCCTCAGGTCCAACAGGTTCAAACCATTCCCAGATAGCAGGGTGAGACTCCTCCCTAGGCACCTCCACTGGACCTGCAGTAAAGCCAGTGTCCAACTGAGAACAAATCTGAGCGATTTTATCTGACAGATGCTGAGAAAATTCCTCCACACATCTCTGCAGAAGGTTCTCTGAGCCATCCTTACCCAGGAGGGCTTGTGTCACCCGAAACAGGGCTGTGGTGCAGCTATCTGCAGATGCAATAAATACGGGGGAGTAATGACACTTCGCCGCCCTTATCGCCACTAAGTAGGCATGAATAGCTATTCTAACCCATGTTTGGTTGAGTTCGTCCCTCGTTGAGCAGCAGCAATGCTCTAGATGTCTCTTCTCTCGCTTTCTCTCCCTTAGCTCTTCCGTAAACCACGGAGAGTGCCCAGATCCCTGAGAGGAGAGAGGTCGCGTGGGCGTGATCCGATCCAAAGCCTCAGCCACCCCTTTATTCCAAGTGACTACCAAGGCTTCAGATGGACCATACAGCAGACCAACAAGAACAACCCCCAGCTCCCTCGGGAACCCATCCAGGTCCATTAGTTGCTTGGGACAGACTGATCTAATGGGTCTAGCCTGCCTGCAGTGGATAGTGGTGCTAGGGAATCCCATTGTGATCAGAGCGTGATCTGACCATGACAAGGGGGACACCAAAAGCTCCCCCAATTTCAGATCACATAGCCACTGCTCTGACAGGAACACCAGATCTGGTGTATGACCCCTGTTCCATGTCAGGCTCTGGATGATTTGGGATAGGCCCATGGCCATCATGGTAGCCATGAACTCCCATGCCCCCTCAGACCTCATCCCTAGAGAAGGCAAATTGAAGTCCCCCAAGACCATAAGCCTGGGGAATTCCACTGCCAACCCAGAAATGGTGTCAAGGAGCTCAGGCAGGGAAGTTGCTGTGCAGCAGGGAGTCCAGTACAACAGCAACAATCCCAACTGTTCCCTAGAGCCCAACTTGATGAACAGGTCTCACATCCGGTGACCTGTGGTACAGCACCCCTGAAAGCTGAAAGAGATTCCCAGATGACAATTGCCATACCTCCACCCCTGCCCCAGACTCTCGGCTGATGCCACACTCAAAACCCAGCTGGGCATAACTCTGCGAAGGCTATCCCCCACTCCAAATCCAGCCAGGTCTCAGTGATGCATGCCAGGTCAGGCCTCTCATCTGTGATTAAATCACTGATGAGGGATGCCTTATTACAGACTGACCTGGCATTTAGAAGCAGCAGCCGGAGACCAGGGCCTCTGAAGTTCTGCTGACAGGGTACCGGGGCTGAGACTGAGGAGCTGGAACACAAAACTGGCAACAAACAATGGTCCCACGGTCCCTGGGAATGGCCTGCTCTCCATCTCCCTCCATATCTCCCCATACCTGTCACCACCATAATATTTTGGCCCACCCCCATCCCCCCAACAGCAGTCCCATCCCTATATCAACACCCCTCAATTCCCAAAACCGGGGAGCATCCGCTGTCCTTATCAGCCATACCTGGGAGGGGAGCTGGGCACCCCGAGGCTCTTTAGCTTATTAGCTCTCAGAACCATCAGAACCCAGCAACCATCTCCCCCACTTCATTCCCACAGCCTCACACACAAACATACACAGGGATCCCACCCTTGCTGCTCCCACCAGCAGGCAGTGGACATCCTACCCATTCATCCTTCATCTATGTCCTCCTCTGACTCTCACCCAGAGAAAGGATCAACACATTCAAACCCACTCACACTCACACACACCCCACTCAGCATCCAGGAGCTCCTACCCCTTTGCTCCCACCAGCTGGCAGAGGCTCCAACCATTCACCCTCCCTCCAAGCCCATCTCTGGAAGCCCATCTCACCCAGAGAAAGGCAAAAAGGGGGAATAACATTCAATATCAGATGGAAAGCCCACAGTCCAACTCCCAGGCACTTCACCATTAAATGGGAGTAGTGGTGTTTTCTTCTTCTTCTCCTCGAGGCTACCAGAAGGAAGCAGAAAGGCCTCCGCAGGGGAGGGGGGTCTACAGCTTCTGCCACTCCACTGCAACCCCCCCACCCCGCCTAGCCCTGCCCACACCTCCAGAGCCCCAGCGTCCAGAGGCCGAGCCAATGATAGCCAGATGGTAAAAGGCTACAGCACCCCAGAACTCCAGGAGACAGTTGGAGCAGCTCCCCAGTCCACTCCCCAAAGAAATAGCTTGGGCAGTTCTCCAAAGCAGCATGAAGAAGTCCCTCTAGCAGCAGCAGACTCCTCCAGCCAAGCCAGCCCAAGAACACTGCTCCCAAATTCAAAAAAGCCACCGAGGTCACAAATGCGGCAAACGCTTGCAAGCATAGCAACTCCAGCAGCAGTCACATATACTTTTGTACACAGATGCATGTTGTGTTGTTGACTTAGAACCCAAATGATTGTACATGAGTGAACATGTTAGACTGTATGATGCAACAAGATATATGGATCTGAAAATTAATGTAACAAAGGCCAAGGTGGTTGGGTTTGAATGGGAAAATATCAAATGTAACTGCAGTGATGACTTTAAAGCTAAAACTAAAACCTATTTCACTTGCCTAAGCTATCAAAGATAATTGCTGCTTAGTAGTTCAAAGTAACATCCTTTCATCAATTCATTTTCCATCTAATGATGTAGCTTTTTACAATGTCTGTATTCTATAATTCTATTTTTTTAAAAAAAACTATGTTATTAGTCTAATCCATACTATTTAAGTCACACTTGTATCATATTATTGTTTTCCTTCCTTCCTTCCTTCCTTCCTTCCTTCCTTCCTTCCTTCCTTCCTTCCTTCCTTCCTTCCTTCCTTCCTTCCTTCCTTCTTCCTTCCTTCCTCCCATTTAAAACTTAACTAAGGAAATTAATTCAGAGTGAAGGAAATAGCTGGCCAAAGAAAAGAATTATGAGAAGAGGATAGATTTATTTTAGCTCAAGAAACCAGAAAACATAATTACTTGGAAAACAAAGTTTAGAGATCAATACATTCTAAAGGTACACTTCAGTGATAAATCTCTAGGGAATCCCAACATGGCTTGAACTTTCCACCTGGAGACTTGATGGTATTAGCAGAATACAGAGAAGAAAGTTACTTTTTTGCCTTGTAAGAGTTATTCAATTAACTCCTTTACATTCACAATTAACTATGAAAGCAGCAGAAGCACAGCACAATTAGATAAATTTTCAGGCAGTTTGTTTTAATTCTAAATGATTCTGTCACCAAAACATTGGAAGAGAAGTGTATACCTTGCAGCTTTAGGAATAACATGAAATAATTAATCTTATTATTGTTTTATTGAGATTGGAATTTAAATTCAATTAATTAATTAAACTAGTACTGTCTATTCTTTGGAGAGCAGTCCCTACCTCTCGAGTTATTTCCCAATTTAGAGCATCTTCTACAATCATCCAACCATTTTTCTGCCAAGATATGAGAAATGAGTACAGATTTTATATCACTCCAGCAATGGTTGGGTGATGCTCTGAAGACACTGTAACTCTGCAGTATGGAAATGAACTTAATCTTTTTATTTGCCACATCTTGACAGGAATGATCCAGTCATATCTCTGTCAGTCAGCAGATATTCTGCTAGCAACACACAACTGGGATCAGCTGGACCTGTGCTGTGGCCATTTTTACATTCCTTCTAGTCACTGCAAATGAAGCTGAGAAACTATCCCTTCCCTTCCCTTCCCTTCCCTTCCCTTCCCTTCCCTTCCCTTCCCTTCCCTTCCCTTCCCTTCCCTTCCCTTCCCTTCCCTTCCCTTTCCAGCTTTCCCTAAACCAGAGCAAATATTATTAAGAAAAATATATAGTGGTGCGATTGGGATTGGGACCACTATAAAAAGTTGGGGGAAAGTTCTTACCCAGTTTTCAACTTGATACAGCTTTGGGAGTAAAAACCAAGGAAGTATAAAATCACAGTATCAAAGAAGACTTTTATTTCTGGGGCCTCTTCAGGATTTTATATCAAACCTGGGAGAGGTAAGGATTGGCCAACTCCACAGTAAAAAGTTTGCACAAATCAGCTGATGTGCAGCAATTAATTTAATCCTGTGGAACCCTGGGTCTCTTTAAAATTAGCTGACTGGATAAATTAATCCTTTGGGAAGAAGAGTTCCTATAATGCACCAATAGTCCCTTCTACTTCTAAAGTTCAGTGTGCTGTGAGAAGAGGTACAATCCCTGGTGAAGTTGCTTCAGAGAATTTATGGTGGCTTCTTTCCATCCTTTTTGTTTAAATCTGCAATGTCATTTTGAGGACACCTAGTTAGCTTATCTTCTTCCTAAACTGCTTCAATTTTATTTATTTTTTTTACATTTGCACGCATCTAGTTTGATAACTAAAAAGTGAGTTGCCTTTTCAATTCCTTGGAGCCCTTTTATAAAACCTTGTCTCAGGGAAAGACAAGGAAGTCAGTTAATAGATCTCTCAAATATCCATTGATTTTCTAGAAAATACTAATTGAATAACCTGTCACTGAGTGAAGTTTTATCTTTATGTCAAAAAAAAAAAAGGGGGGTACAATAGGAAAAATAATGCTGATAGTAAAGGAATGCTTGGTGTATTTTTGCTATACATTATGCTATGCAATACATTTCACTATTAGATGTTCTTAAATATATTCAAGAGTGGAAAATAAATATTTTCTAGTACATACAAAGGTTGATTAACTATTGTTCCAATCCAATTCATCAGGGTACACAATTAATCCTGGGCCACAGGAAACCCCACTCTAAAACTTTGGGTACAGCTCCAAAATTTCAAAATCTGTAATGAAATTGGCATTAAAAATGACAAAAGGGGGAAAGTATTTAAAACATTTAGGTAAATATATTAACAGTATTTAATTTGATTTTAAATTGAATTTAAATTTATATAAATAAAATAAACTTTAGTCCTGGCTCACCCCTTTCTACCCATTTTGAGTTCAACTTTTGAGTTCAGTTCCTGATGATTTCAGATTGAAAAAGTTGTACAGCCCTGATTGACACAAAAATATGTAAATCATATAACTCCATAACAATGATAGCTATGGCCATAAAATATATCTGTCTAATTCATTTTATTTTTTCATGGCAGTATATACTGTATTCTTAATTCAATTCTCAGAAATAATATTGAATCCAAATTCCAAATGAGTTTTTGAATATTTTGATAAGGTATAAAATTATACAGTTCTTCTTGTTGTTGTTGTTATTAATAATATTCAAATATTCTCATATAAATATCAACTTGTTTTAATTTTCCTTGCTCTGCACTATTCTCTTTTGCTCACAGCGACATCATCACAAAATCTAAATTCATTGAGATCTGATGAGTATAATACTAATATTTTAATGTTGTCCCAATAGAATCTTCCAAGAGAAGCATTATCTGAGGAATTATTGAAATGGATAAGCAAAAGGGTACATCAGTTTTCTCAATGTGATGGCCTCGTGATATGTTCAACTACTCATTGAAATTTCATCTAGCCCTACAGACCATGGGAATTTTAGTCACATCTTAAGCCAGCAGTGAACTAAGACTACACTAGTATCCATACCTGGATCATTATCCAGTAGTCTATCTTGCAGAAGTAAGCCAAATTTTACCTGCTGAATTCTTCTGCAGCCATAAGTGCTGCAACAACATATATGCTGAAACAAATGCAAACAAAACCATACAAATTAAAATTTTGCTGACACTGTAAACCTAGGTTGTTGTTGTTCAGTCGTTAAGTCGTGTCCGACTCTTCGTGACCCCATGAACCATATTGTGCCAGGCCTTCCTGTCCTTCACTGCCTTCCTGAGTTTGCTCAGTTCCATGCTCATTGCTTCAGTGATGCTATCTAACCATCTCATCCTCTGCCGTCCTCTTCTCCTTTTGCCTTCAATCTTTCCCAGCATCAGGGTCTTTTCCAAAGAGTCCTCTCTTTGCATTAGGTGACCAAAGTATCTGAGCTTGAGCTTCATTATCGATCCTTCCAATGAGCAATCAGGGTTGATTTCCTTTAAGATTGACTGGTTTGACCTCCTAGCAGTCCAGGGGACTCTTAAGAGTCTTCTCCAGCACCACAGTTCAAAGGCATCAATTCTTCGGCACTCAGCCTTCTTTATGGTCCAGCTCTCACAGCCATACATTACTACTGGAAAAACCATAGCTTTGACTATACGGATCTTTGTCGGCAAGGTGACGTCTCTGCTTTTTAATATGCTATCTAGGTTTGCCATAGCTTTCCTCCCAAGGAGCAAGTGTCTTTTAATTTCATGGCTGCAGTCTCCGTCTGCTTCCATTTCTACCCCTTCTATTTGCCAGGAGTAAACCTAGGACAAATCCTTATTCCTAAAAAGATCACAGACATGCATATAAGCATGGGGAGGGGGGAATAGGCTCAAGTTCCTCTGAGATTCCTCATTGAGGCCCATCTTACTGAGCCCTCATTCTGGGCTGGGCTGCAAAACCAACGGGTGTCATCAGACTTCTGCATACATCAGTTTAACAAAACTGTTCAGTGTAGTTGAGACACCTTAGCTTCCACATCCCCCAACTCTCCACCTCATTTCAGTTGTTTGGTATTTTCATCTCCTATGTGAAGGGTTTGAAGATACTCATTACTTGATTGCAACCCTCCCCACCCTGGAAAATTGATAAGCCTTTGTCCATGAAAATGTGATCATTACAAAATGACATGCTGTATACCTTTCATTTTCATTCCTAGGTTCTTCTCTTTTGAGAATGCTCTTCATTCTTCTCAGGAGAAAAGCATTTGTCAAACTGTTTAGCTGGAGAAAAGAATTTGTGCCCCTTGATGGTGGTTCATTGCATTCCAACCATGCAGAAAAATTATGATGAATGTTAACAGAAGGACATTTGGTTTTCCTAGCAGATTAGTTCTAGGAACACATGGGACTGACCAGCGAAAAGGGAATGTGCTGGTCCTCTTTAATACTCAATACTAATTTAATTTCATTTTGCTTAATTTAATGACTGTGGCCATAGTTTTATTCCCTGGCTATTCTGGATCTTTCAACAACTGATTATGGCATCAATAATATAAGGTTCTTTGCTTTTCCATGCATTTTAACATAATTCATCATGATGGATCATTTTCTGATGGGATTCTGTTCCATGATCATATGCAAAAAAATGGCAGGGTTTGAATGCTTAGTTATACAGAACATACAGAAAGTGTGCAGAAAGTAGAGTTACTGTACAGAGAGTAGCAGCTAGAGTTGGCAAAATCTCAGTCATGAAGTTCACTGGAAGGGCTAAATGCAGAATCATGTATGCTACCTTCAGGTTAAAGAGGGAAGATGCAGAATACTCTGATTACAAATCTGTTCATTTATACTTAAATCTCAAATTTGTATTATAAAGTCATTAAAATAATTTGGATCAAAGGGACTGTTTGAAAAAACATTTTCTGTGATGATTTCCTTTCATGGAGGAACTGGGGACAAGTGTTACCAATTTTGTATGTCCAGTGTTTATGTCTCTGTATTCTTTTAAATCTCCAGCACAATTTCAGAAGCATTTGTTTTCTATTCAGTTCATGTCAGAGGTCTTTTCCCTGGCTTTCTCCCATTTTTGTCTATATCAGCCAGAATTGGTTTTAATTTAATCTGCTACCTATTATCTCTATTACATACATGATAAGAAATAAACAAAAGCTTACCTAGTGCCAGGCAGAATAATTCTCATGATCTTTTCTTTTAACAGTTTTAATTCAGCTTAATTAAAAAGAATTTATTTTGGAAATTTGTTCAAATGTGAAAATGCTCATGGGTTGAATACGGAATTTCTCTGTTAATTTTGTTACAGAATGGAAGAAGATAATGTGAACATTAACTCTTTCATTCTCAATTAGTCCTTAAGCACTCTGTATTTTTCCTGCACTTTAATTAAATCCCAAGAGAAGACATCATTAAGAAGTCCATGCTGTCCCCTTTAAGGAGAGGTCTGCCCCTGGGAAATTTTTGACAGATCTTCCCTTCCCCTATTGAGATTTGGAGAAATCTAACAAAATTCTCTTCAAACAAATTTGGTGGAGAAATTCTAAAGGCCATTTTAGGAGCATTCAAAGTCATGATGTTTTTCTGGAAGCTTCAAAGGCAGCCTATTGGCAACAGGCTCAAATAGTTTCAAAATATCTCATTTCAGTTGAACATTTAGGATATGGTTCAGATGAATGCATATCTCTCTACTAAGTAAGGATGTATTCTTACCTAGGTGCTTACCCCAAAAATGGTGAAAGAGAAATTTTGCAGCCCTCAGACAGGCATTATTTTGGCCTAATAACTTAGCCTATTCAGATAATGAAACACAAAAAGGGTGAATTGAGTCATGCTCTCCACAATTGCTTTCCCAATCTGTTGCCTGCAAATCCTGTTTTATTAAGTCTAGAAGTTCAGTTCTCTGAAGCATCTTGTTGCCTTGGCTAATTATCCTTTATGAGTTATTCTGAGAGGATCTTCACAGCAATACAATGCAAGGTAGCTCTGTTATCTGCCTGCACAGGCAATTGTTGTAGCCACCTCATCGTTTATCATTCCAAGGGGTCCTTTAGACAAATGCCTAGAGCTGTGTTTCTCAACCTTGGCAACTTTAAGAAGTGTGGACTTCAATTCCCAGAATTCCCCAGCTAGCATACTGGCTGGGGAATTCTGGGAATTGAAGTCCATATATCTTAAAGATGTCAAGGTTGAGAAACACTGGCCTAAAGGATGGGTGGGTGAGTAGCCAACTAAAAGATGAATGCCAGTGGAAGTGGTAGGAAAAATGGTGGATTCCTCTCTCAACTCAAATAGGGGGTTTTCTTTCAACCCGTCTGCCCAAATGTAAAAGAGCACCAGCATGCTTTTCAAGAATATATATTTTCTTTCTATGACTGGGGCTACAAAACCAAGATGACTTTGTGGAATTATGCAAGGTGCAAATAAATCTTGATTGTCAAAGGTTGAAAGTGAGATTATGCTGATTTATCATTAATTATGTTTAATCATCATTATCATTTCATTATCTTATCTGATTTTTGCCAATTTCTGTGAACAACCCAAGGAAGGGACATTTATTTATTAGTCCCCAGTCTAATCTCAGTGGCATTCCTAATCAAACTCCCATAAAAAAAAATATCTATAATTCTATGATTTCAGTTTGTAAGCAGACATTCTTGGTGCACCTGGGAAGAGTCTCAAAACATTTTTTTTTTAATCTTAAAATGCACTTGTAGTAGCAAACTTTTAACTATATCAATTATGATCTGAAGGGGAAGAAATCCATGTGGGCTATTTTTCTTTCCTCCTGAAAAAAAGAAAAAAAAGCTGAGCCCTATCTTTCTTCCTGCATTAGCTGCACTTTTAGAGAGCTGTCAGCCAAGAACATCCTTCTTACTGACTTCAACCTTCTTGCCAGTTCCCTGGGCGCCATTATTTGAATAAAATTGTGTAGTACAAAATTCAGTTTATTTCACGCTATTAACCAGGGTGGAACAAGCTCAGTATTCCCCAAGGCCAGACCCCATGCACATTTTATCACTCTTTGATAGTCATCATTTTCAGTATTTTCTGGGAAATAAGTGTTTTAGAATATAGAAGGATGGTTCCTTGATCATTTAAAAAAAAAAAAGACATAAATGGGTAATTATTGGGGTGACTTCTGTTGTATGTTCATCAGAACACATAATGGTATTGGGTGGACAGAGAGAGAGAAAAGCTGTTGTGCGCAAAACAAAAAGAAGATATTATACTTTATTCTGGAGTTCTTCATATATTCCAATTTTCCAGAGCAAATTTTGAGGATTCACACATGGCTGCAGGGGGATGGAGAGGAACAGATTAGATGAGAAGTCAGCTCAGGCTGAATAGAAGTCATCTTAGACTGTATTGTATTTTAGCCACCATTTCCCTTTTCTTGCTAGACTTATTCTGTAAATTTAAATGAATGTTTTCTTATGAGGAAAGTGAATTATAAGAGAATTCTAGCACTGGGAACACAGGGAAACTGAAAGATTGAAGGTAATACAGTAGTACAATAACCAACAATTAAACAAGTTTCTGAAAGTAAAGGCCACTGCAGCTAATTAAAATAAAATTTGGCCAAATCCTGGCCAAATCCTGAATTAATGAGGTTCTTTACTCTCTGCAAAAGAGACTTGAGGTTTTTTTTCCCCCTGGCTCATTTGCAAGAAGTACTCCTTCTTTCTGTAGGTTTTAATTCCCCCCCCCTCCCCACAAGGAATGATTAACTGAACACTCAAAATAGTATGCTCAGAAAATCATTCCTTGTAAAAAAAAATAAAGAAGCAGGGAGAGCTCCTGAGCCACAGTGACCAAGTCCAGAGGCTTTTATAAACACCTACACATGCACACACACATACACATACACATACACACATCTTTTTAAAAGGCCTCCAGCACTTAGTTGGCAGTGCTGGGTCTCCATTGTGAGCATGCAATGTTATGTGTTGCCTTGTTGGTATGTATGTTTAAATGATCATTCTTTGTAAGAGACTTCAGGACAATCACTCCCCAGTGCTATCAGTGAGCACAGGTCAGATTCTTCTTTATGTTTCAGAGTAAACATAAAGAAGGCAAGTAAAATGAAAGGGTATTTGAATCCCACACTCCCTTCCACCATTTGGTTCATTTCTTTTTAATCTACCTGTTTCTGCCCAAGCTTCAGAAACAGGACAAATCTGCTGGTTTCTGGAGTAGCATGAAACTAAAACAACAATGCAAAATGTCAAATTTAATCACAGAATCATCATAAAGCTCATTTAGTTCAACTTCCTTCTCCATGCATGGCCTGCCTTGAATGATTCTGCCAGAGCATATCAAGAGATGCTTCTCCAGCCTCGATTAATTCACCTCCCCAAAAGAGAGCCATCACTTTCTAAGGGAGTGTGCCTAAAGAACTTGGCAGGAGTTGGTAAAGATGATTCATTAGCTCATGGCACAAGGCTGCCACAGTGATCCTAGTGCACAACCCATGAGTAAAGTCCATGATCCCAGGACAATGAATATTCTTCCGGATTAAGAAAGCTGAAATTGTCCCCTACTCCTGCTTTCAGAATAAGTGCAGGAAAAAGAGGTTTTACAATTTTCATATGCTACTGCCTTTTTTATTAACTGTTTTCATTTTAAAATATTTGTAATTTTAGTGTTTGTAGTCTTTGGTAGTTTTTAATGGAACAACTGTGTCAGACCATGGTACGCATGAAGTCTTGCATGAACAAGATAGATAGATAGATGATAGATAGATAGATAGATAGATAGATAGATAGATAGATAGATAGATAGATAGATAGATAGATAGATAGATTTAATGTGTTGTGCACAGGTAATGTCATCCTGACTTCTTTTTACCATATGCTGTGGATACCCCTAGTGATTTTTAAAATTGCTTTCTTTATCTTGGCTTGATTGAAAAGTCACTGATTTCAAGACAGGATCTGAATCCATATCCTGATTAGGAAATCTGATATTTCCTTTGTATAATTATTATAATTCAACAAATGGCTATAACTTTTTGCTTGATCAATGTAATTGAATAAGGTTTTCAGAGGAGCGTTTATGAGAAGGCCAAAATATATCAAAACTCATAATAAAAATTTAAGATTTTTAAAAAATTAAAATAGTGAATAGGTTCTTTAGACAAACCAGATAAATTTTGCAGACCATGTTGATATTTCTGAAGAGATTAACTAGATGTAGTCGTTTTCCAAAAGGGGGTAATCTTTAAATTTTGAAAGAGAGAATAATATGCTTTCTCTTTTATGGCTTCTGAGGGATTATACTTATTTTGGAGAAGGGTGCTTGTGTGTGTGTGTGTGTGTGTGTGTGTGTTCATATATACAGTATATGAAAACTACGTATTACATAGGCCTTTGATGGGCTGCATTGAAAATACATGCCTTCAGATCAACCCAGGCACTTAAAAAAAAAAAAAAAAGAGGGAAGGGGAATTTCATAAATGTTAAACATTTGATATTGTATTAGAAAGCGTATCCCATAGTATTCATTATTGCAGCAAATGAATGAGAGTGGCCTTCAGTGGTAAAAGAAAATTCAAGTCACTGCTTAAGTGCCATCAATTTGATTTTGACAAACACTCAGTCTTTTGCTGTGTTTTCTACATTTATTTTCTAGAGTATGTTCTGTAATGTCTTCTTAAAGCAAAAACAAACATCTTCTCTCTTTAATTAATAAAAGGAAAAAAAGAAAGAAATTCCATGAATTTCCTGCATATTCAGTGTAATGACAGGGAAACAAATTTATGTTGCTAAAGAGACTCTGACAAAATGAGATAGATCCTGATTTTTAAATTAGGGATGCTGAAACCGTTTGAAATGTCCAAAACAATAAGCCACTATGTACCTGATGTAGATGGAAGACAAGTAATCTACAAAACCATGGTTGTGTCATTATTTATAGAGAGACCTAGTACAGACTATTGCAATCTTGTGATCTTGCCTATGCATTGTATTTGATGATGCAAAACATGATATAAATGAACTCCCACAAGCTCATGAATCTTATGTCTTTTATAGCTAACAATGCTCTTCCTGCTATAATGCAATGCAAGCTCTTATAGTAATAAATGAAAGCCTAAAGAGCTTAGAACCATCTTATCTATAACAGAGCATACCTAGTCCTTCAAGACTAAAGTGCATAGCCATATTTTTTCCTTATGTGGCACCAATTTCTGTATCTTAGAATTCCAGAAATATGAATTCTCCTAAGAGTACTGCAGAAATTACATCAGTGTTGCATACACTTGCATGAACTATACTGGAATAAGGGAGACTCGGCATCTCTTTCAGCCACCATACTGTGGTTCATGAAAGAGCCTGTCATCTGCATGCATAAAAATCCCAAGGCTCTGATCCAGTATTGTTTAGATAGGAGTAGGAAATATATCTACTGAAAACATAGAAAGTCAGTGGAGGTTAACTTTCCCCTACTGAAACACTCTCCAGATATGTGGACTTTAGTTCCCAGAATTCTTCAGCTAACATAGCCATTGCTGAGAACTAGGTAAACCAATGGCCTAATGTCTATGCCAGACAACATCCTATCTAATGAACATTAATTTAGCTTTCTCTGTATGTAGGATCACTAAATTGTCCTGCAACCATTTCTTAACTAAGGACAAATTATGCAGAAGCTGCAATGTTTAAACCTGGTTCAGATGAAAAGAAGAATCTAAGCTCTTTGCATCATATGTATTTAAAGAACAGATGGAAGATGGAGGGACAAGATGAACCTTACAAGCTTGACTGATCAGCATCACAAGATTATTGCTGTTTTCTACAGATGGGTCCACCATATTTCCAAGTATTCACATTCAGATAAACAAAGGAAAGCCCCTGTGGTTTTCTTACATACTAGGATGTTTTTATAATCTTCTCATTATGCTAAATCTATACACTTTCTGTCAAAAACACATAAGGTCAATGAAAAGACTTATTTTTAACTGCAGAAAATTATAATGAGCATATTTTTGAAAAGCAAACAAATGAATTAGTACTGCAGATTAAAAGGGTAGATTATGGATGAAATTATTCAGTGTTTGTGAAAGGTAAGTATAATGGAAATAAATTACAAATATCTTGAACTAAAAGACTGATTAGCTGTTGCTTCCTAAGAATTAAGGATCTTAATTGTATGCAGTGAATAAGGGATAGGAAAATGTATAAACTAAGCAAAATATAAAATCAGGGAGTGAGAAATGTCTTGGTTTCTCCTAGAATTTTTAAAAATAATAATTTTTATCACAAGTAAGCATCAAGAAATAAACCTCTTTCCTGCATATTTCAGTTACAAAAATATCTGCACAACATTATACATTTAACTGTTATTTTAGTTTTCAACATTTCCCATTTATTTATTTATTTATTTATTTATTTATAATTTATATAGCCACCATCTCACATACATAACTCTGGATGGCTTACTTTCCTGAACTCCCCCCGCCCCCCGGCCAAGGTAGGGAATTTAAAGCCTATTTGGATATGTGCTGATACTACACATTTAGAGTTGTGCAAAATTTAATGGGTTTCAATCCGTTTCAATCTGCACATTAACTCAGGAACTTTGGTGTAACTAGTGCATGCTGGAACTCACATTCCTCAAAGTCAGGTACTGGTGTAACACATCTTTTTTTATAGGAACTGTCAAGGATGCTGAATATATGGTTGCTTTTTCAATACAATCAATAAACCATTATTTTACAAATTTCCAAGTAGATTCTTCTGCTCAGCAACTTGAAACTCAGCTTCATGCTGTTCTTTACACTAGCTGGAAAGTAATTATAGACAGATAGGAAGAACACTGCTTTATATTCCATTTCTATGCATTTCTACTCAGCAATAAGCTTCACTAACTTCAGTGGCTCATACTCCAGGGTTAAGTATGAAGAAGCAAGACTGAATGGCTGTGGGTTTTAAGGCATCCCAATACTGGTGATTTTCCATCTTTGACTCTGCTTGGGGGTGCACTTTTTCACACATAGCTGGTGTGCAGTTTGGGGATTCTCTTAGATACATGACTCCTGCTCAAAGAGCAGGTGGCAGCCACGGCTAGCAGGACTTTTGCATAGGTTTCTCTTGTGCACCAGTGGTGCCCATTCCTAACCTGGGAGACTTCCTCATGGTGACTCATTCCTTAGTCACCTCCTGCTTGTCACTTCCTACTGTAACACACTCTACATGCCCCAAGAGTATTTGGAAGCCGCAGATGATCCAGAATGCAGCAACACAGGCAGGTTTTGGCATCTGTTGACACAATCGTATAACACTGCTGCTCCGCAAGCTTCACTAGCTCCCAGTAGGTTTCTAGGTCCAATTCAAGGTGCTAGTTGTTACCTATAAAGCCCTACATGCCCTAGGAACATACTATTCCTGGGACTGCCTGTCCCCTGTTTATGCCCATCCCAGCAGAGAGGGCATGCTCCAAGTCTCCTCCATCAAACAATGCCATTTTGTTGGGCCTCGGAGTTCTGCCTTCTTTGTGGCTATGCCTGCCCTGTGGAACATCCCCCCAGAAATCCTGACCTCCAACCCTGTTAGCCTGTTATAAGGCTCTGAAGACCTGGCTTTTGGGCCAGGCAATTAATGTAGTTCTGTGGGTGATGGGGCTTTTGTTAGAGAGGTTATTGTTTAACCAGGGTGTCACAATATAAATGGGTTTATATTTTTATGATAGTTTTAATATTTGTACCCACCCCAGATTCACTGCTGTGAGATGGACGTTTCTATAAATCATATGAATAATTAAATAGATATTCTGAAAACAAATATTTAACAAATGAGAGCAATTCAGGGTGAGATTACATTTTTATTCCATCTATTTTAGTTCTATGTTTTTACTGAAAGTATCCACAGGAGGTAGATTTTGGATGGGGAAATGGGAACAGCTGTCATTTGTACTTCCCACCCAATTCCATGAAGTAGTATTGCTTCACATCAATGTGGGAATATACTGTAGCTATGACAGTACTCCAACTGCCCTTCACAGCATATTAGTAAATTCAACCAATGAGTTATGAGTAATTGGTTCTTTCAGTACAAGACAAGAATCAAATTACTGAGTCTTGTCATCAAGTCCTAGAACTTGCGTGAAGATGCTGGTTACTACCATTGGACCCAGACAGATATTGATATATGTAGTTGTGGATATGATATGGATGCTGAAATAGCTCTCAAGGTAGATGCAAATGTTGATGTAAATTGATTGAAAAGAAGGAAAAATGGGAGGAAGGAGAGAAAGGGGCATAAATATGTGCAGATATGCAGAATAATTCAACTACTACCCATCTAATATCTGAACATGGTACAATCTAGAAACAGCATTTCCATGTATTTCCTTTAACTAGGCAATATGGTCATTAGTGATGGGATTATCTTCAACAGATTCATGCTATCACCACAAACTATTATGGCTATTGGAAATAAAGGTGCTTGAGTTGTAGAAAAGCACACAGTGTACTGGATTTCAGAGCTCCAAGAGTTGGATTATGCTTTTTATACAATGCCACAATGAATGACTGAAATTAGTGAAGGATGCTGAAGTACTGCATCAAGCTCACAGACTGTAGCTGTCAGTGACAGCTAATTACTATTGACCGTATAAGTGAGATGTAATATATTGCTACACCTGAATGGCATCATTTAAGGTATTGCATTATTACTACATGTATTGGATGCAAGGTTTAAAAAACTTATTACCAGCCAGAATAGTAATTTAGCCACATGGAAAATGGGAATGGTAAGCATTCAGTCTGGCTTTCTTTCCACCCTTGAAAGGCTGCAGATATTTCAACAGTGACAATTTAAAAGCTTATTTGGAATGAGTCGTTAAACTAGCTTCCATACATTCTCAAGAACATTTGCAATGTTTTCATTTATAATTAATTTTCAAACTAGAGGAGACAGTATGAGATTAATCAATATATATTTGTAGCTATCATCACCCCCACCCTCCCAAAAAGAAAAAAAGAGAAAAAAAAGTATTAGATAAGCACTTTAAGATAAACAATGTGGTACAATTATAAAAGCTTCTGAAATATAATCGTTCACCTTAGAATTCAGAACAGTAACTGCATGCTTAATGATAACCCTGCAACAACATTGCAAGGGTACACGTCAGTGAGAAGGATCAATCAGTATCAGTATCAATGTCCCAAATGCTGCAGGTGTATTGTATATAATATGTAGCATTCTGATACTATGAGTGAAGGTACTAGCATTGACTGGCACTCTATCTTCAGGTAGAGATTTGGAATCTCCAGCCTGCAATATCCGTAAGCACATAGTTGCAACCCACCATCAGGTGTGAGATAAGGAAAACTGAAGATGAGAGCTAAGTGGAGAACTATATGGGTCTGGGTTACATGTGATGACCCCCTCACAGGGCATTCAAAGTCTTCTCATTCTTGGCAACACCACTGAGTGGAAAACCACACCAAAACTGTGTCTACTTAAATCAGTTCTTCATCATGTACAGTGCCTTGTAGAACCAAGATTAAATTCTTTATTCATGATGTCTCAGTCCCCCATCTATATAATATTCTGTTTTACAAGAGTCAAAACACTGAAAAAGTTTTCACCTGCATGTCTTTTTCCTTAGTTGAGCAATTAATGCATTTTGTATTGTAAAGGGCAATGAAGACAACAATGATAATATTGTTGATTATTATTATTTCAAGTTTTACTACTAATTACTACAGCTACTTGTCTGGCCATCCAGGAAGTGAGATATTCTCTCTCTGCCTCTAGCTTCATTGCACACACGGTTGCACTGGATAGTACTGCTTTATTATGAGTGCTTGGAGACAGACCACACTGTAACTCATAGTTGCAGGACATTGATTTAGTACCTCTGCATCAAGTGAGGGAGGGTTTAACAATTTTCTGAAGTAAAAGCATAAGAAAAGAGACTTATAGCCTGAGGGAAATAATAATGAGCAGTTCATCAACTAAGACTTTAGGCAATTTGACTTAAAGGCATTGATTCCTACAACAAATCCAATTAATCATCCTAAAAATGAGATGTTAAGGGCATTTGCAGCATAGGCTTTTCTTCTCACAGAGGCATGAGTAACCTGTGTGCTGGGCTCAAGAGAAATTCAACCTGTTGGACAGTGAATAAGAAAGATTTGAGGAGACTTCTTTGGAAGTTTTAGCTAGGTTTACTGGAAAATAAGATGTCATAGCTCAGAAATGCAACATAGTTTTGTATGAGGAAAATCCTTGGTGCATTCCTGGCATAGAATGGGAAAGGTCAGGGAAAAAAAAAAAAGGAACAGGTAAGGGTTCCCCACAGGGAAAGGCAAATTCTGGGACAGTGGTAACTCAACCAATTAGGGCTTTGGATTGCAGAACTAGGTGGCCTGTGTTCAATTTGATTAGAGATTATCTTGGTACATTTAAGAACTTCCATTATGAGAAAGGAGGGAAGGTCTTCTTCTTCTTCCTCCTCCTCTTCTTCTTCCTCTTCTTCTTCCTCTTCTTCTTCTAATATGGGTGTTTATGAGACCACATAATCAGCCTTGATTCATATCCCCAGAGGAATTAGGGTTTCTAGTCAGTCTCTCTGAAAACTATTTGGAAATTCAGTTCCTAACCTTTGCCCATTCTAAAAAAAAATACTCCTCAAGGAGTTTAGATTTAGATCTTAATATGGTAGAACAACTACAAAAAATGTATGCATGAAACAACCAAAAGAAATGATCCACATCCAGAAAACATAGTTGACAGAGAAAAGGCTGCTTGGTTGGGTGATCTAGTCACGTAGTTTATAACAACTGAGAAATGTTTCATCAAGAGAAAGGGGCTAAGATTACTATAGAACTATTTGGTTGGCTAAGCAGTGCTCTGCCTGAGCAGAATCTCATTTTATATTCTGTGACAGACAAGATGTAAGGAACACGATGACGCTCTGTTTGTGCTACAGCTGAGCCTCATTACACACATATCCACACACACACACACACACACATATTAATAGACAATAACTTCTACACAGCAGAAATCCATATCTAGTAAGCAAAATAAAATTATGTAAATATATTACAATCAAGAAAAGCAAAGGAAAAAAATACCCCAACCACATTAATTTTCCTGGGCTACAGTGGCACTCTAATGGCAAGTATTTGGGAGGAAAAAACCCCCATCAATTAATACTGAAAAAAACAGCATGAAAAGAAAGTAGCTGCATCTTGTCTGTAATGGTGACATGGATCTTATACAGAGAATGCCTGTGATATTAATTTAATCATGGGTCTTAATAACAGTACTAGCCATTATTAATCTATAAAGTAATCATATTTTCCTAAAGTCAAGCATTATGTCTAGAGTCTCTTAAAATAATGCTGTTTTCCTAAAGGCAAATATTTCATTGAGAGTGTTGGGTAAAATTGGATATGCCAACAACAGAAATATGATATTGCAGTCATAATCAAATACTGATGGCATGTCAATAACAAATACACATTTTTGGAATTATAAACAAATAATGCAGATATACTAGCTGCATGAATTCACAGTACATGCTGTAACTGTAATTCCTTATATACTTTTCAGTACCAAAATTTTCAGGCTTCTCATAAGAATCATGATGTGAGTAGTAATGACAAGTCACACGATGAACATATGATTCAATCTGTGAATTTAAAAAGCCATACAGATTGTGCTGTATTTGTTATACTACAGATAACCATTGCTTGACTAAAAATATACTGAAATATTGAACACATTTATCATACTATTTCCTATGGTAAGCAATGTTAAGCATAGAACATGAGTAAAGAAACAGTTGCATCAAAGAAATTAAAGGTAGGAGATAAGAGAAAAGGAAAGGAAACTAAGCTAACGTTAAATTATACATTCATTATATTTCTCCATACCCTTCTATCCTTGAAGCCATTTTTGTTTCCACTTTGTCAGTATATTGATTCATAGATTGCCTTTTATTATAAAACCTTCTTACCACAGATGATTCTTAAACCTTCTCACCACTGTCTTTTGAGAATTTCATCAACTCCATCCAACTCTGGCTTTCTTGATCTTTTCTTTCCCCTCAACCTTTTCACTCTTCCTTCATACATTTGTTTTGCAATCTCATTTATTCTTTCTATATAATTCAATGTACTTCTTTCATATTCTCATCAGTTTTGAATCCATCCATATTTATTCATGACCTATTCATTCTTGACCCTATTTCTGCTTGATTTTCACCTCTTTTGGCAAGCATTGATATCTCCCACAACAGATCACATACTACTCACTTCTGCCAAGATTTGCACTTTTTAAACACTTCTCCATAAATTTCCTATCTTTAGGTACACAGACTTATAAACTTGTTCTAGCTGAAACCACTTTTTTATAACTTGATATCGTTCACCCTCTTTTTGCTGTTAAACACAATTACCTTGGTCTTTGATACATTCATTTTCAGTTCCATCCTCCTTATTTTGCATCATACAGTCTATGTAACATTAAATGGATATCTTTATAATATTTTTCTCTCTATACACATTGTACAAAATATTTTTATCTATCTTTTTGATCACTGTACATTTTTTCTCATCCACAACGTATTTCATTTCACCATTCCACTGTGCAACCTTTTTCAAATTTCCATTAACATAACTCCATAGACTTCTTTTCACTCTATTCCAGGCAGTTTCCACAACCTCTTTCTTCATCTCACCATTCATTCTCTTGGGAAATTAATCTATTCCCCCCCCCCCTCCACAAAGGACTACAACTGCATCTTTTTTGGTCTCATTTATATAATTTCTCTCTTTCTTTTTTTTTTCCCCATGTCATTCTTTTCCCCTAAAGGTCTACTCTTGTCAGTACGATAGATAGATAGATAGATAGATAGATAGATAGATAGATAGATAGATAGTATTGACAAGAGTATGGGAAGAGACCATGGGACAGAAAATACACACACACACACACACACACACACACACACACAGTATGTATGGGAAGAATATGTATGGGACAAATTATATATATATATATATAAATTCCCCTCTCACCCCTATGGGTGGTACATGTCTTCCTCAATCTCAGGTCCTCTACCAGAGGCCTGGAAGTTTGAGGGTTCTGCGCAGTATCTTAGCTGTTCCTAGCACTGCACTCTTCTGGACAGAGAACTCTGATGTTGTCCCTGGGATCTGTTGGAGCCAGTCTCCCAGCTTAGGAGTCATGGCCCCAAGTGCTCCTACCACCACTGGGACCACTTTGGCCTTATATATATATGGTCTGTCCCATATTCAGAACCTCCTATCATCTTTGCATATTTTCTGTGCTCTCTCATCTCGTGAATCTACCCACTCATGTCATCTGGAAGAGTAAATATTCCTGCTGGGTCATATTAATTCATAATTTTTCCCCAAATTCACCTCTAGTTCCTTCATTATCACCATTCACTGGACCAAAACATGCATCTATCCCTATTCTGTGGTTCTTCTTTGATATTTACACACAACAGACAAGATGATACCAATTCATATTTTGTGAAATACATTTTGGTCCTTGCATTCACAATAAAACTTATTATGCCTGCATGTAGTCACCAGTTTCAGTCCACAAGAGTAGACCACCTTCATTCAGATAATTACATCATTCCCTTTTCTCTTAGTTTCCCAGAAAAATAACTCTTTCTTTCTTTCTTTCTTTCTTTCTTTCTTTCTTTCTTTCTTTCTTTCTTTCTTTCTTTCTTTCTTTCCTTCCTTCCTTCCTTCCTTCCTTCCTTCCTTCCTTCCTTCCTTCCTTCCTTCCTTTCTTTCTTTCTTTCTTTCTTTCTTTCTTTCTTTCTTTCTTTCTTTCTTTCTTTCTTTCTTTCTTTCTTTCTACCATTTAGTCATCTTATATTAGAAGCTATACTCTTCCATATGAGTCATCACCAGATGGGTCCATAGATATTGACCTCTGCTCCATCAGCCATCATGGTTTTGGTCATTCAAGGCTTTCACAAAATGGTTTTTAGACAGATAAAGAATAGACTCAAATTACCAGCCTTAGTCATAAATGTGCCATATTGTAATGATATGTGGGAATGACCTTGGGAGACTAAGGGAAGACATGCTGCCTAGGGAATGATCAGATAAGAGAGTGTATAGCCGGCAGCTGGATAATGGGCATAGAAAGAAACTCAGAAAGGAACCTCCCTAACTTATCAGGCTGTAAAAGAGACAGCAGGAGATTTGTTATTTCAGGCTTGCAAGATTCTGTTAACATAGCCTTACAATATTGTGAAGTTGATTCAGCTATTCCATGATGGAATGACAGGTCAGGTTCTTTACAACAATGATATATCAGCTGCATTTGCCATTTCCAGTGGGGTAAAACAGGGTTGTGTGCTAGCCCCAGTCCTGTTCAATCTGTTTTTCACTTGCATGTTGTCACATGCTATCCAGAGACTGAAGGAGGGAGTGTACATCAGGTACTGATTGGACGGCTGCCTCTTTGACCTTCACTGCTTGAATGCACAAAGTGCTTCCATACAATCATCCAAGAAACCCTCTTTGCTGATGACTGTGCACTCCTGGCACACAAAGACAATGATCTACAGTTGATGATGAACAAATTCTCAGATGCTGCTATGCTCTTTGGCCAAACTATCAGGCTGAACAAGACTGAAGTACTTTACCAGCCTGTGCCAAACATCAACCCAGGAGAACCAAAAATCACTGCTGACAACAGCCAGCTGGCAAATCTAAACAGCTTCTAATACCTGGGAAGCATCATCTCAAGCAATGAGTCTTTGGACAAAGAAATTAACTCCAAGATCAGCAAGGCCAGCTAGGCACTGGGGTGGCTGCATATTACAGTACTCAATCAACACAATATCTGTATCTCCACAAAGCTGAAAGTCTACAGAACTGTGGTTATCCCTTCTCTCCTATATGGATATGAGTCCTGAACTCTATACTGAAGGCACATCAAGCAACTGGAGAAATTTCAGATGCGCACTCTCAGCTCCATCCTCAGCATTCATTGGCAAGACTGTGTCTCCAGCGTGGAGGTCTTGATTGCACAGTGTCCACCAGCATTGAGTCCCTGATTATCAGAGCCCAGATGCGGTGGCAGGACACATAATCACAATGGATGACCACCATATGCCTTGCGAGTTGCTCTATAATGTACTGGAGTCTGGGAAGAGATCTCAAGGTCAACCACACAAGCACTACCAAGACTGTGAAAGAAACCCCGTGCCACTGAGGCATCCAGCCAAGGGAACTGGAAGTTGCAGCTGCTGAGAGAATCCACTGGCGAGCCCTGTGGTATGGAGCCTCCACTGGCTTTGAAGACAGGCATCACCAAAAACTGAAAGAAAACCATGAGTGGCGTTACAGAATAACACCCCCAGGTACAACAGCAATGGACTTCCATTGCCCCCATTGTGCTAGACTCTGCACTTCCAGACTGGGACTGCAGAGCTGCCTCCATGTCCACAGATGAACTGCACAACAGCGTGTCTTCTTCAAACCTGAAGACTGCTATATACAATAAAGTAGAATTAGCTCATCTAGTCGTGTTTCCTGTCTGGTCTACCAGGGAATATACAGCATTCCCTGCTAATGGTAAGGACAGTACCAATCAGTTTTGTCATTTATATGAGCAAGCAGATTCAAATTATCAAAAAGTATAGATACTGTAGTATACAGTAGTATAGTATAATTTCTGAAAACAACAACAACACTTAATATTACCAAATGTTCATAGCCTCTGAACTGGCTAGATATGTTCTCTGATGATTAGGTATCTTTCACCCAGAGCTGCTAGCTATTTAGGATAATATCTGTTCCCTGATCAATATGACTTAGGTTATTTATAATGTATTATGTAAACTTGTGTATTATCTTAAGAAAAATCTTTTAATCTAATTCCTTTATTTTATTTTTCAAATATGCATAATGGCTTTTAGAGTCCAGAGATAAAAGAGTAAGAATAAAAATCAAGAATGAATGAATGAAAGAATGAAACATAGCAGTTCTTGCATATTGTCTAATATTAGATAGCTATTTAAGGGACAATATAATTGTCAGGTCATGCAGTGATTACAGCCAGTGATAAATAGCATGATTTGAGATGTTAATACATAAAATGTGTCTCACACGAATCTTCTCTCATATGACATCACAGCTCAAAACCTAGTTATCATGTCATAATGTTATACTGGCCATCCCAAAAATCAACTGTTATTTTAAGCTGATCTGGATGATATCCTCTAGACATTTCTTTTGATTATTTGATTTGATTGTTTGATTCTGCTGATTGTAGTGCTGGTAATCTAAATCCATACTTCACATGTTAGATGGCATTACAAAAAAGCTAAGAAAAAATAATTAATACATTAAGAATCCAGATACTTCATAAACCAGGCACTATCTCAGAAGAAATATTAGGGTTTAGAAACAATTTGCTTTTCTCATCAATTACTAGCTCTCATGAATTGTGCCTTTCCTTCTTCTAAACCAGGATGTGCTACTTTTGGGGGGGGGACAGGAATGACAATCACAGTTGACTTTTGTATGGTGCTTCTGCTCCGTTCTTTCCAAAAATGAAAACCAAGAGAAAGAAATAAGTGGAACCAAGGGAAATGTTAAATATACTTTCATTAACATTACATTTAATTAAATACAACAGGTCTGATGATTCCTTGTGTATTTAATATGTTTAACCTTTAATTACATTTGGAGTGCAAAAATAAGCAAGTAAATTCATCTTCACTCATGCTTAGCTTTTGTTAACTCCTCACAATCCCCTAGAAGACTTATAGGCAAACTGTCAAGTGCTCTCCTGAGCTAGTTTACAAAAGTAATACACATAGATCAGTTTTCCAAATAGTTTATGTACCGGGAAGTCAGAGTGGCATTAGGGTGTTACAAGAACCAGATTTTGTTCCACATTTTCCTATGTCACTTGGTAAGATTGGGCATGTGACAAATCTTTCAGCCCAGCAATCCTCACAGAATGGTTGTTATTGCAGAAATAAAATTAGAATTTAAGAACTCTAATTCTTAATCTATCGTTTAAACAAGTGACAGCTCCTAACTGACCTTTACTGATCTTGAATAACAAACTGAGTGGGATCAGACCTGGTCAGTACTTAGAAGGAATTTCAGGGCCCTAGTCTAGACTAGGAAAGCTAGAAAAACATCCTGGAAGAAGACAATGAAAAGCCAGTTCAATCGTATTGCCAAGAAAATATTGGAATGCTGTTTCAGTAGAATCTTTACCTTTTACAATGTATGGCCTCTTTGAGCTCCTGCAAGAAAGGAAAGATACAAATTCAGGAAAGACCATATGAATGCATAGATGCTGGGTCCAAGGCCAATAGGATATATAACTGCAATTGTACCTTTCTTAAGGTTTTTTTTTTTATTACAGAATATTGTTATCCTTTGTTGTCAGGCTTCACAGCAAGCACAGCAATAAATCTTAGTGCTCTGAACACTCCACTCTATATTCAAGAACTTGCTTAGAGCAGAAGCTTGACAAAAATGATGTGACTAAGTTGCTTTACTGCTAGAAAGAACTGATGCAGAAGTGTGGCCAACTGCAGAACACAGAAATCAAGTCTTTATGTATGCCTGCTCCAGAATTTATATTCTAGGACTTCTCTTCCTGCCTTATTGAAACCATGCACTTTTGGAATCTCAGGGCCCTAGTCTAGACTAAGAGAGCTAGAAAAACATCCTGGAAGAAGACAATGAAAAGCACTCCTGCCTTATTGAAGCAATGGACTATTAAGACAATGCACACTCTTTTCCTGGCCTTGAGAGCCGGAGGCGTCTGTTCAAGGTTTTCATAATTATTCTGTCTAGCCTTGCTGGCTTCAGCTCTTAGACCTATGTTGGTAGGAATATTAGTGCTATTCAGACTTTAAAAAAGGAAGCAGAAGTATGTCAGACTGTGGTGAAGGGAAAACACCAGCCTCCTTGTGAGTTAGCCACAGCAGCAGAGTATGAGTGTCTGAAGGTTCAGTGCCTACTGAGCATAAAGGCTGCTGTGAAGAAAAGGCAGATATGGGGGACTGGAGAAGAAGGTTGAAGGAGGTGGCAGATGCCAGAGGATGACAAAGAAGACATTACAGAGAAAGTTCCTGCTGGTTTACCTTTCTCAGGCCCATATAAACTAACTCCCCACCCTTCTGTGTTGCCTGGCTGGGATTCAGTTCATTGCCCAGGAGGAGGAGAAAGCTGGTCCTTCAGGCTGGAAAGCCTTACTCAGAGGGAAGGAAGGGGCCAGAGACTACTCAAGTGAGCTGTTGCTTATAGCTGAGGCTGGAAGGCTTATTGTGCCTGTTGGTGCAAGAGAAGAACAAGCCTCAAACTGTTGCTGCCAGATCAGTTTACTTCCTTGGTTAGACATGTTATTAAATGTTACTTTGAGTTCTTAGTATGACCTGCTAAGGCACTAAGAGTCTGTTTTTGTTTTCAGTCCCTGTCCCTGAATGCTCAAGAGATTAGGGAGAATTAACTTTAGCCAGTTTTCTACATCTTTACAGAGTCCAGTGTTTGCTTTCTGTTGCTCACCAGTCAGCTCCCCAACTCTCTGTCTACAAGGGTCTCTGCCACACAGATCTGGCACAAGGAAGAATATAGCATCTCTCTCCTATTCACTAGGGTAGCCCTATCTGTTTTCAGATTTTTGTATAAGGATACCACTGTTTTAAGAGTCACTTTAATTATGCATTTATTTTTTAGATAATAATAATTTATTATTTTTTTATGCCACCTGACTCCCAGTGACTCTGGGCAGTTTACAAATTGTTAAAAACATTAAAAATGTTTAAAAACAAATAACAATAACATAAATAACAAGAAACAAAAAACAAAAAACAAGATAGTGAAGAAACAAATCCAGATGGAAAAGGGAGAGGAAGAAAAGGAGCATCAATCATCTTCACCAAAGGCCTGGGTGAAGAGCCATGTTTTCAGGGGTCTTCAAACTACCAGTAGGGTGGGAGCTATTCAAATCTTGGGGGTGACCTCATTCCAGAGAACAGGTGCTGCTACAGAAAAGACATGCTTCCAGGGCCCTGAAAGATGATATTGCTTAATTGATGGAACTGGAGCATGCCAACCCTTCCAGATTGAACCGGCCAGGTAGATACTATGGGAGACTGACAGTCCCCCCAAAAATCAGGCCTATGCCATGTAGGGCTTTATAGGTAGCAAATTAGCTGGAACTGGCTGAAAGCAAACTGGCAACCAGGGCAACTTGCGAAGCAGAGATGTTACGGGGGCATAGGCATACCGAGGCATGCCCATTACTGCCTGTGCTGCTGCATTCTGGACCAGTTGAAGCTTCCGGGTGGTCTTCAAGGACAACCCCATGTAGAGGTCATTACAATAGTCATGCTGTGAGATGACCAGAGCATGAATGACTGTCTGAAGGGCACCCCAATCTAGGAAAGGGTGCAACTAGCACACCAGATGAAGCTGGGCAAAGGCCCTTCTGGCCACAACTGCCACCTGCTCATCAAGCAGGAGCTGTGAATCTACGGAGACCCCCAAATTGTGCATCACCCTTGAATGGATGAGTGTTCTAAGGTCAAAGTTAGAAAATCCCCAAATCTGGGCAGTCCAAACACCCATAGCCACTTGGTTTTGGTAGGACTGAGTCAGAGCCAGTTCTTCCTCATCCAATATATAATCAATAGATTATTGTTCCTTCAGGAGATCAAGGCATGGAAAACTCCCTTCATTTTAACCTCACAACAACAACCCAGTGAAGTAAGTTGATCTAAGAGTAACTGGTTTTTTTTCCATTGCTAAGGATGGACTTGAAACCTTCATTAAAATAATAGCATGTTTTTTCAGAGTTACACAGAATCCTGAAAAGGGAATAGCTGTTTTAATTAATAGCAGAGCAGCCCTGTGCTTTTGCTTATGTAAAATTCAAAGCACTTCTTCTAAATCATTTTTTCACAATGTGCACAGCCTTAGTAAATAATAGAAATATAAATAAAGAGTATATCAACAAATAGGCTCAACCTCAGTCTTCTGGGATTACAAAAAAAGAAGATAAATATTTCCTTGAATCAGGTTCCATTCTTGTTGATTTCATGTCATATTCATGAAATTTTACTGAGTCTACGCAGATGGTTTACCAGTGCCTTCTTCTGGGATTTCCCCCCCCCCCCCACTTGGTCCCTGCTTCCAAGTATTAAGCAGATCTAATTTACTAACTTTTTTCAAGATCAACCAGGGCTGGCTTGGTGCTGCCAGGGTCTTATGGAATATATGAATAGACCCTAGCTGAATCAGCAGCCTTTTTATCAAGCCCAGTTATTTTAAAGGGTTGATTACCTTTCTCATTACTTCCCTGGTTGGTTGGTTGGTTGGTTGGTTGGTTGGTTGGTTGGTTGGTTAGTCACCATGGTCAGAAGTTCGGCACACTGTCCTGGAAACATCATTAGGCACAGCTGTAAGTAGGGATTGATACAGAGGTTCTATAAAGGATGGCCAGAAGTAACAACATATCTTGTTTTAACCTTATGTTCCTTCCTTTTACTTCTAACAGTCTTAATCTTTAGTTCATTCAAATATTGTCATAGGATTTGATTTCTCTTAATTTCTTCTTTTTCCCATTACACAGAGTTCTTCAAAGCTTTAACAAGCCTCTTTTGTAAATCCAATAGGAAAAAATTATCCAAGTCACTCTGTGGTTTTGTCATTTGTATTTCCCTTTTAAATTTTAAAATCTCAGCCAGTTTCTTTTGTAGATCCAGTGGACTTTCTGCTGACACCAGGACTGAAAAGATGATGCTTTATGGGTTTGTTTATAGATAAGGGATGGGATATGAGATGAAGAGACAAATGTTGGCAACCTTAGAGGGAGTAAAGTGTCACTAAATTTGTTTATACTTGTGATGAAGGTTGGAAGTCCCTTCTTTATATATTTCTTTTTTCTTCCTTTATTATATTCTTACTTTTCTTTTTCTTTTTTCTTTTTTCTTTTTCCTTGTACTTTTAACTCCTTCTTTCTATTCTCTTTTCTTTCCAAGTTTAGTTTGCATTCGATTTTACTATTATAATCCAAATTCTTAATAAAAGTTATACATGAAATGATACAGAGGTTCTGCAAGCCTGATCTCATTTCTTCTCTCTATCTGTTGTGTTTTCTTGTGTTTTGCACTATGGAAAGGACACTTTTTGTTCATATCTATGAAAATCTTCACTCCTGGTTCCACTACCTTCTCTTATTTTGGCTTCAGATAATTCCAAGTGATTAATTTTTTTAACAAACACATTTATTTATTTATATTTTGCCATACTTTATATGGACTCTTGGAGGGAGTACAAGAGAAAAAAAAATAATCAAACAGAGAAATAGAATAATATAGAAATAATAACCTTTGAAGTGTCAACATATTTCAAACATTATTTTAACAAGAAGTAATAGTCATCCTGCTTTTTTATTATTATTATTGTTGTTGTTGCAGAAGTGGATGATCCCTTTGGAAAAAACCTGTGGGGAACAGATGTCAATATTAGCTCCTACGTGGCTTCCTGGCTTGGCAGAAATCAGCCTGTGGAAGGGCAAAAAGAAAAAGTTCCAGTTCTTCACTCTAATGTTGTCTATTCATGAAAGATAATTTGTGAAAAATAAAGGAGCAATTCAACTGCACATAATTCTAAAGCATCCCAACCAGTTGCCCTCCCTTCTTACAGTTCAAAGAACATTTAACATCCATCAGTGAAGCCACTCTTTAATCATTCATCTTCAGCCTCATTCAGAAGGGAAAAGTTGGCCTACATAGACCAGATTCGTGCTTGCCTAAGACCCACCTTGTATAATCACTAAGGAAAACTTCATGGCACATAAAACTGCTAGAGGGAAGGAAGGTCTTAGCAGAGGAGCTTAAATATGCTTGCTGTTGTTTAGCAAGGCAAAATTAATCACTAAGGAAAACCTCATGGCACATAAAAATGCTAGAGGGAAGGAAGGTCTTAGCAGAGAAGCTTAAATATGCCTGGTGTTGCTTAGCAAGGCAAAATTAACATAAGGAGGAGGGAAAAAAAACAAATAAATAAATCTGCCTTGCTCTAAACACCTAATGAAAGTGTGTGTGTTGATATAGGACCAACATCACTCTGAAGTATGTACTATGCATACAGGAATGGATAAGCACAGGATCATGAACCTCAAGTTCATATTGTTAAGTAGCGTGTCTATGCTTATAATACATACATGCACAGGGCAGCCTTCAGGCATCAGTTGTATATTAGCATTGGTAGCCTGCCTGAAGAGTGCTGACATCTGCGTGATTACTCAGACAGATATGTCTCTGCACAGTTTTAATCATTTCTGATAATAAGCATAATGTTAAATTCATAATGTCAGCAGACAGTAATCTAAGTGCATTGTGGCTTCTATGTTACAGAGACAATCGGGTAGTTCATTATGAAGTCAGATCCTCTTTGGCATTTGAACAGCTTAAAATATCTCTGACATTACCATATTGTTCAGGGCAAACAAATTTCATGTGACTAAATTAAACTGCACAGATCT
Organism: Python bivittatus; assembly: GCF_059951505.1. Lineage (NCBI taxonomy): Eukaryota > Metazoa > Chordata > Lepidosauria > Squamata > Pythonidae > Python > Python bivittatus. Next base: position 26,687,170 of record NW_028277125.1, on the reverse strand, counting down.
TTCTAGAAGATTAGGTCAACCTGAAGATGGTCGTTTCAGTTGATTTGAAATATGAACATAAGGTGAGACCTTCCTTGTCAAATTATGTTTATTGCTGTAATGTGGTTTGTAATTAAGCTTGGTTTATTATTTCTTTTACAAATGCTACTTTTTATTGGTATGGCTCAACTCTTTTCATTTGTCTCAGGGTTTGATTTTTTTCCCCATTCAGCCCAGAATGGGAACTTATTATTATTTTGTTAGAAGTTTTCATTACTGATTACTGTAGGAATGTGAAATGTGTCTGTATGCATGAACATGAATTTGCACAGAGACCTATTTGATCACTGACACCAAAGTAATGGCATTATTTAAGCATAAAAGATGTACCATATTAAGTGTGCTTAAGTACTTGAAAATCTGTAGAAAGCCTAATTCACAAAAACCATATTTTTACAAATCCAATTCATTCTAAAAGACTTGTCCAGAATACTATATATTTTCATTAATATTTTGCTTTAAGGTACTATAACAGAGAAGTTAAATATGATTCCTTGTTCATAAAGTTATCTGGAAATTCAAAAATATAGCAGAAGAGTGATGTAATTCCTCAACTTCAATCATTCAGATGTAACCTGGGACTTCCATGAAAATAGTTCATTCAATTCTTACTTCTTTAAAATATATAATTTATTGTAGATTAGTGCATGATCTGGAGCAGTCTTTCTCTCTCTCTTTTTTTCTTTTCTTTTTTCATATATACACCAGTTTCAATAACTAGGAATGAGGGTTTCTTTTTTTCTTTTTTCCTTTTCCTTTTCTTTTTTCTTTTTTGTCTTAACTTTGCTGATGCTATAGCAGTTCTTCAATGTGCATATTCTTTTCTTCCACTCTTGTTAAAACCCATTGATGGCTGCTTTGATGGAATGGAAGCTTAATTAACAAATCGCACATAGTTTATCTGAGGAAATCAAAGCCCAATAAGCAAGAACAAAACACTCTGATGTTTGCAAATCTGATGTGATCTTGAAATCTTTTATAAGCACAATAAAATGTACTTACGTTGGTTTTGCTTAGTGAACATTTCCTCTGAATATATGTCATGTGGTAAGAATTGAATGCAATTGGTCAATTAAGATCAGACAAGCAATTTTTCTTTTACAGTATCAAGAGCATGCATAAAAGAGTAATCAGAAAGCTTTATGTGACCTAATGTTATCTCAGCATATTTTCTTTTCTCTTCATATACAAAATAACCAAGCAATCTCTCTCTCTCTCTCTCTCTCTCTCTCTCTCTCTCTCTCCCTCTCTCTGAAAGTTTCAGATGTTTTGGGATATGTTTAATTTCTCTTTAAAAAAAAACTGGAAAATTTGTATCACATGCTGTGGGGATGCAGAGATACAACTTGAAAAGAACACCTTCTGAAGATCTTCAAGCACCTCTAATCACAAATTTTATAGCAATATTAGAGATAAAAGGGGAAGCATTAGAAAGAACTTCTGAAATACTATGTTATATTGGAACATTTACAACCATATGTCAAACATTTTCTAGTATAGTATACGGTGTAGATGCTTTAACTGATTTTTAATTCTTTTTATTCTTGTCCTTCTTAGTATTTCTACTGCTTAGTTGCAGGGTCCACTAGTTTTTGTGTTGCTCTTACACAGAAGTTACAGCAAAGCTATCAATCTGTGATACAATGAGGGGTTCTGTTTTTCAGCTAGCTTGTCACAGAACCTTATGCAGATTAGGGCCAAGAGGGCACGGCTGGGCCAAGATCACCCAGATGGCCTCTGTGCCCCCAGAAAGACTAGAACCTGGGTGTCCCTGGTCCTTAACCAGTATACCACACTGGCTCTCATGTTTTTAAATTCTTTTTTAAAAAAACAATTTTTATTAAAATAAGATTTTACAAAGATTTTAAAAACTACGGAAACAAAGAAGAAGAAACAGAACAAGAAAAAGATTATAATAAAGTAAAAAAAAAGTGAAGAATAACAAAAAAGTGAGAAAAAGAAAGATATCAAAAAAGTAACTTCCAATCTTCTTTGCAGCAATTACAAACATAGTTACTACCACCTCCACCCACCCATATTGCATAGCATAGTTCCCTACTTCCCATAAACAAACCTTTTTAATCAATAAATCCTGAAATCAGTTCATTTTTATCCATTTTCATCAAAAGATCTATAAAGGGTGTCAAGTCTTTTATAAAAGTAATTGTAGTTCCCTCCTTGATCAAACAGGTCGATTTAGCCATTTCTGCAAACTCAGCCATCTTCACAATCCATTCCTCCATTATTGGCATTACTGTAGTCTTCCATCTTTGTGCGTATAATAGCTCCACTGTAGTTACCATGTATATAACCAATCGTCCCTGAGCCTTTTCTAGTTGAGCATCTATAAGCTGTAATAAGAAAAGTTCTGGTTTCATCTGAATGTTAAATTTTAAAACTCTCTGTGTCACCATATGTATTTGTATCCAGTATCTTTTTGCTTTCTCACAAGTCCACCATGCATGATAAAATGTCCCTTCATGTTTTTCACATTTCCAACAGTGATTAGAAGTACCTTTATACATCTTAGAAAATTTCTCTGGTGTCATATACCAATAGGACATCATTTTTTAAAAAAGTTTTCTTTTAAATTGTAACACAATATGAATTTCAGACCTTTTAATCACACGATCTCCCATTGATCCATTTGAATATTGTAACCAACACTCTTGGCTCATTTTACTATACATTCTTTAATTTGCTCCTCCTCCATTTCAAATCTCAACAAAAGTTTATACACTTTAGGAATCACATGTTCATCATTTGTACATAATTCATTTTCAAATTCTGTTTTATCACATTCTATTCATGGTACTTTTTTATCTATATTAAATCTTTCTCTTAATTGTGCATATGAAAACCATTGGAAACTAAATCCCTCTGCACTCAGTTGTTCTCTTGATTCATCTTAAGCTCCTCATTTTCCTGCGCTAGCAAGACTTTATATGTTAACTATTTCTCTTGCCACTGTTTCTTTTCTATAAGGAAAAGAACTGTATAACTTTTGTATGAGCTGAGGCCAACAAAGGTACTTTTGGGCATAGCCTGAGTTTGTATCTATTCCATATTTGTAGTATGGCATTCCTAATATAATGATTTTTAAAATCTAAATTTACTTTGACTTTATCATACCATAAGTAACCATGCCACCCAAACCTCAGACCATGATCTTCTAAATCTAAAATTCTCTTATTTCTTAACAACAGCCACTCCTTCATCTAAAACAAAGAGCAGGCAGCAAAATATAAATTAAAATCAGGTAATCCCAATCCTCCTCTTGCATCTTGAAGGATACAAAACACTTTCCCACAAAAGTATGTGCTATTTATTTAATTAATTCCCAGGAACTTAGAATAAACACAATCCAAAAAGCTCCCTTGGGCCCTTTATCCATTTAAAACTTTTGTAACCCAGATTCTTACCTACTGATCTCACTTCAGCCATACCTACCATTTCTTCTTACTCTTTTCAACATATGGATTCCCCTCTTTGTACTGTTTACTACAAACCTGTTAGGGCAACACACTTAATTGGGTCATGGAGGGACAGGTAAGGATTTCCCACAAACTCAATAACTGACTTAATTGACCTGGATAATTAATGCAGAATTTAGATTTAGCACCATCACAATTTTTGGTCTTGCTTGGGACTACACCAAGCCTTTCTAGCCAACTAACTCCTCCCAGGCTATGTAAACTACATACCAGAGAGTTAATTAATTATCTCTTACAAGATCTGTGCTATGACACCAGTTTTAGGTAGTTGAAATGTATTGCCACAGAACAGAATATAGCAGGGCTGTCTTTCTGATACTGACCTTTGAATTGCTAATATATCTATGTTCTAGCAGAACCAGATTGGCTATTTTCTAATAATGTTCCCATACTTTTTCTCCAAATTGCCCTGAAATATCAAACCCCATTTTGATACCATTTCCAACATTCATTTTATTGAAAAAAAAAATCTAATGGATAATTGAGGTCATCACCTCAGTCCCTACCAGCTTACAAAATTTCCTTTTCAATATCTTGCTACTTTTTCCTCCAGCAATAAAAGATTTTGTGTGGGTGCAATATCATTTTAATCTTGTTTTGACCTAAATTACCTTAGAGCTAGGATGCTTGGCCAGTAAAATTACCATTTGATACAAATTTTAGCTATTCATGATACAATATACAAATCTAGTAAATGCAATGGTATTATAATATTGCAATTACTATTTTGCTTAAAAATAAGTTGGGATATTGATACTTAATGAATTTCAGCCATGGACACCTGCAGGGAGAGCAAAGGGGAGCAAAAGATGACCCATGCTCGATGATATAAACATGCAGTTGTAAAAGCTTGCATACTTCATTCAGATGTCCTGACAAAAGTATGTAATCACTGTATTTGTTATTTCATGCACATGCCATTTGGGTATTGTTGCTGTTGCTGCAGACACTCCTGCTTCACTCATACGCACAACCTCCTCTCTTTCAATGGAGATCCAGGTACATAAAAAAGTTATGTGGAAATCACTTTCCAGAAGTAATTGCTGTATTTTCATTCCTACAAAAGTGTGTTTCTAAGCATTAGCTGCATTCATTTGCTAGAACCATACATACTGAGTAATCCATACTAACTGGCACAAAGCAATTTAATGAAGACTCCTTTTTTTAAAAAAAAAAGGGGGGGAAGCCTTGCCTTGTTTATAGAATTAGGATCCAGAATACAGCAGTGGAGGTAATAACGTACACCCTTTGGTATGGCCACGGAACACCACTGCTCTGTAAGCTGCGCTGGCTTCCAGTATGCTTCTGGATGTAATTCAAGGGGCTGGTTATCACCTATAAAGCCCTACATGATACACGGCAGGGTTATTTGGGGATCCCGTACCTCCAGATATTCTACCATCCCACTGGGTCACACAGGGTGGGTGTAGAAGAGTATGGAAGTAGCCTTGAAGAAAGTGAGTGGCAGCCATTATAAAAACATTAGCTTAGGATAGAAAGACAGGAAGGTTGAGGAAATAAACTCAAAATCAGGCTTCCTTAACTCTCTTGAGTATAAGAAAGAAGGAAAGAGAAACTGTTCAGCTTTCATGATTCTCTCATTACAGCTTATATTAATTACGTTCTAATATTTCTTGTGATATCTGTTTCCTGGCCTGGTTTGCCTCAAAGGGCTGACAGTGGCTGTGATCCAGGTCCCATCTATGAGGCACTGTTATCTAAAGAGACCTAGGAGATATGCCTTCTCTATTGCTGTGCCTGCCCTTTGGAACGAGATGCTCCTGAGGTTCAGATGGCTCTAACCCTATTATTCTTTCCTACTATAAAGACCTGGCTTTTCTACCATGCATTTGGCCAGGATGGTAATTAAGCATTGAGCCCATCCTAGTAGGAGAGTGAGTGTTTGTTATTCCCAGCCTTTGTTATGTGCTTGTGTACATTATAATTTGTTAATTATAAAGTACACAAGCACAGGTTTGATTTCTACTGGTTTGATTTCTACTGATGTATGCTGTGCAGAGTAATGAACTATGAATTGGGCAGCCTTATATATTTCTTGAAACAAGTAAATGTAGCACTGGGGTGGAAAACTCACCCAATAAATACCAACCCCTGGAGAGGATCCAAATAATCATTTGATTTTCCAAAGCCAGCAGGTTACAGTGAATCACTGATCTCTCACACTCAGACTAACCAAAAACAAGAGTCACAATAGTACATAGATCTTATAGAATGTTGATCAAAGAAGTTTGAACATGTATGTACATTAATAGGTGATCCCAATAGAAAAAGTGGTAATACTAATGGTCCCAAAAGAAGTGGTAAAGAAACACAAAAGGAGACATGGGTATCCTTGATTGTGTAAAAACATTACAATCAATTTCTTGAAAGGCAACATAGCTTTGATATATGGAAGATGCCGGTGCATTAATTGTTGTTCTAATAAGCAGACCCTGTACTTTACTGAGGAAGAAGGGGAAAAAAATAAGCAGCATTTATGCATCCCTAAATTTACTGTCAAGGCATATATACGTTTTATAATGAGTTAATCATTATAACTGGTACAGACTGGCACAGCACTAAAATTCCATTTGTAAAAGTACCTGAGTAGTACAACTGAAGGGGTATATGTAATACTGTACTTGTAAAGGTAAGTGTATAATTACATAATTCATACATTCTGAGCTCTTATTCTAATTCTTCACAAAAACACAAACCAACAAAGCAGGATAAGTTCATTCAAAGACCAGGATGAATGGGTAGGCCCCAACTGTCCCTTCAAGTTTTAGGACATGATACCAATTCTAAATGCATAGTGGGGGCAGTTCACAATGACGTTTCTTTATCAAGAATAACATCTACTGAGATACCACATAACAATGTGGTAACATTAAAGCAGATACCATCTTGATCTTAATCATTGCATAGGTATATAAAGAAGAAAATGAAAATCACATTTTGTCCAGTTCTGAGAACGTACTGTATAAGGTACTCTACCTCAGTACAAGATCCTTGTAATGTGTTCTTGGTAGGGTGCCTTTCTACTAAACTAGCTGTAGGATTTTGTATTACTGTAACTTCTGACTCAAGAGAGATGTCTAATACCATTTCAACTACTCATTTGTCTAATTTTGGCAAATAGCGTTCCCTTAGTGTCTGCATATTTAAATATTTTAAATTGGAGAGTTACATCAAAAACATTCAGAGAAATCCAATTTTCAAACAATAATTGAGTTTCTCTTCATATGTTGGGTCACAAGTGCAATATTAAATAAGTTCACTTTAAAATATAAATTGAACTCATTTTTCTCCATCTTTCATTTCTAGTCTAACTTGATTTCAGCAGTCTAATTTAAAAAGGAAAGGGATACACATACACACACACATATACATACACACACAGACACACACACACACACACATGCATGCATAGCAGCTGGATAGCATAGTGGTTAGGCCGCCACCCTTTGATGTGGAAAACCAGGGTTCGAATCCCAGCTGAGTCTGGGCAAAGACCTCCTAAAGCTTCACCTGCCTACCTTAGATATAAGAGTGACATGAACTAAGAGACTCATGCCGGCTCAGATGTCACCCAGGTTAACAAGGTCCATGCCAGATGTTGGGGAACCAGGACAACCTGACAATAAGTGGGCTACTGGAACAAACCATACATGGATGACACAGGAGAACCTGGAATTGATGGAATGCTACTACAACAGTAGACCTAATGAGAGGGGATATAGGAAGCATATGAGAGAACTATGGATGGACAGAAGACCTACATCCACACTGAGAAACAGCTACTTACCCAATGCTTCAACATAGGGAAGAGGAACCTGCTCTCACAACTTGAGATAGGCCAACTACACACTGGTTTGATGAAAACCACAAGACCATTTCAGCAGCCTGCCAGCTCAAGAATAAGGCCTATGCAGACTGACAGAATGATCCATCATCTGTCTCAAAGAAAGAGAAGTTTAAGCACCTGCAGTCCAAAGTACAGATGGAACTGCAAGAAATTCAGGATGAGTTGTGGCAAAGACTGAGCAGGTATAATGCCATGCAGACCAGGGAATTCTTCAGTGACATAAAGTCAGTTTATGGTCCTTCTAAATGAGGATGCTCCCCCCCCCCTCGTGGTCATCTGATGGGTCGAGCCTGATCAAAGACCAGGAAGGACTAAAAAACCACTGGGCTGAACACTTTTCCAACCTACTCAATAGGCTGTCCATAGTTGATAATGATGTCTTAGAGCTGATTCCTCAGCTGCCAGTCTTGGATGCCCTAGATTTACCTCCCTCTACTGATGGAGATCAAGAAAGTGATCTCACAAATGAACTCAAATAAAGCAACAGGACAGGATGACATTCCTGCTGAGATCTACAAAGCACTAGACCCAAATGCCTTACAGGCATTCCAAGACATCTTGGAAGACATTTTGCCCACAGAGGAGATGCCTGATATCTTCCGTAATGCCCTCATTGTGACTCTTTACAAAAATAAAGGAAGCAAATCAGACTGTGGAAATTACAGGGATATCTCACTGCTGTCCATCGCAGGCAAGATCTTTGCCTGCATTCTCCTGAATAGACTTGTCACTGTATTAGAAAGGAATCTCCCAGAGGCACAGTGTGGATTTAGGTCAGAATAGAGTACAGCAGACATGATTTTTGCTGTGGGGCAAGCCCAGGAGAAGTGCATCAAGCAGAACAAGCCTCTTTACTCTGTCTTCATTGACCTGACAAAGGCATTTGACACTGTAAACAGGGAGGCTTTCTGGATCATCCTGAGATGTTATGGATGCCCAAGGAAATTCGTGAAGTCAATTTAGCTACTCCATGATGGAATGACAGGACAGGTTCTTTACAACAGTGGTACATCAGCTGCATTTGCCATTTCCAATGGGGTAAAACAGGGTTGTGTGCTAGCTCTAGTCTTCTTCAATCTGTTCTTTGCTTGTATGTTGTCACATGCTGTCCAGGTTTTGAAGGAGCGAGTGTACATCAGGTACTGATTGGACAGCTCTGTCTTTGACTTTTGCTATTTGAATGCACAAAGTGCCTCCATACAGTCATCCAAGAAACCCTCTTTGCTGATGACTGTGTGCTCCTGGTGCACAAAGACAATGATCTACAGTTGATGCTGAACAAATTCTTAGATGCCGCTGTGTTCTTCGACCTGTTGTCCTGAACAAGACTGAAGTACTTTACCAGCCCATGCCAAATACCAACCCAGTAGAACCAAAAATCACTGTTTTTTTTTTAAAAAAATATTTTTTTATTTTTACAACAAACACAAAACATACATGAACAAACAAAAACATAAAAAGGCATAAAAAAAGCATCTTCCATTTTATACCGTGTGTCAACCAGTTACCAACTCGCTGGTGCCCCTTTCATAATCTTAAATTCTCATATCATCTATTCAAAATATACTTGTATACTTATCAATTAACAATTATTAATCATTCATAGCTAATCTATAGAATCATTTATTACAAGAAATTTTAACTTTCAATAGGATTAGTAATACATTTTCATCTATCGATTATATGTATATATATATAATAATTAATATCAAATTTCTATTATAAAATTTCCTAATCCATTACATTACTATATTTTCTCAGTGTCATATAAAATTACTTATCTTCTTAGTGTAATTTCAAATCTCAATTTAACTCATCTCTGCACATTCCATAATTTTCAATAACTTCCTCCTGCATAAGTACTTTTTAATTTTTCCAATTCTTAAAAGTTACAATTCTAACCAGTATCAGTTACAATATCAGTAACAGTTCTAACCGGGTTACAGTTCTAACCAGATTCTTCACTACATGTTTCAACAAGAATGTCTCTAGTTTAAAATCTATATGTTACTATATTCAACCATGTATAAATTTTAGTCTAATCTCTTGAAACATTTACAATCAAATACAATTTTTAACTATATATCTCAGATTTATACTTTATTCCAGCGCTTGCATAATTTTGAGTTCACCCTTTTCATTCAATATCCCAAAATATCTAGCTGTTTATTCCTTTTTCTATATTATTGGATAAGAGAAAGCAATAATAAATGTCCTTTCAAACATTCTGCTTTTTGAAGCTTCTGTCAGTTCCATCATTGTTGTATTC